>NW_027094019.1:1200000-1757768 GCF_019434415.1 Metarhizium acridum | reverse complement strand
TTTTTCTTCACCATAGATACAGATTCGAGCTCATGCTCCGACGCGACTATCGAAACGGGAATCAAGGAAAGAGGGGAGGGAACGCACATTCTGCTTCAGCATAAACTCCGCATTGCCATCCCCGTCGCCGCCTCCGTTACGGATACTCTCCTCTAGCTTCTTCACTTGCGCTTCTTGGTCGGCTAGTTCCTTGCGGTACGAGGCTTCTTCTTTGAGGAGCCTGGTTACGGCGCCCGTTGCGATGGCGAGCTGTGAAGGAGGAGGCATGTTGCGTGCGTGCTTTTAGGCTCTTCCCGCGTGCCCCGGCGTTGGTAAGCTTTGGAATTCAAGGGATTGTAGAATATCTGTCTGATAGACAAGGTTATTTGTAATGGTTTGTTGTGATATGGCTGGCTGGGATTTGAAAGATACTGGTGCCTGTTGTCGGGGAGCAATCTAATCGAGTGCCTGTGGGTGAACCATGGACGTGGGGTGCAATGGTGGGGTTGTGCCAAAAGACCACTGCCATTGTTGCGTCACGGTTGTCATGTACGGAGTACTTTCAAGTACGAGTAGGCAGACATGGGCGATTTCCTTCTTGTAACATCTTCCTCCACTGTCACGCATTAACAGGCACGCGCAGAATGTTGAGGTGAAACCTTTCATTGATTTTTAAGTGTAACGGCTACCTAATTAGAATCATTGCTTTCCCATAACCAGCACCCTCGCACAAAAAGGCCTACATTTAGAGGCTAAAACCGGCCTTTCTATAAGGTCCATTTCGCTCTCCAAGCTCCAACATTTTGCTCTTCATAAACATCCCTGACCAACCGTATCCCGTCGTGATCAATGGTATCTTTCCATCAACGCCTGCTGCACGCCTTCAGAGTAGTCCAACAAGCCAATGCCCAAAATGCGCGAATCCAGTATAGTACACGAGCACACAACCAATCTTCCTAGCCAACATAGTAGTCCAGACAGCGTACCACACCATAATTATTCTTTTTTTTTTTGGTCATGAAATCAAAATGATGTGTCATACAACAGCCAGGTTGTGATTTTAGGCCTCCACAGCAACTGCAGTAGAACTGACTGCTGCAGGCTCCGGCTCGTTCTGGTTCGAAATCTCGCCTCCGGCTTCTCGCTCAGCCCAGTCTCCCCACAATCCTCTCTTACCACGAACTCTGATGGGCGCCCCCAATTCTGGTCCTTGTTCAACCTTGATCGCATCCTTAGTGGCGAGGACAAGACACTCGAAGAACATCTTGGTGGCTTCTGCCTTGGTGGTTTGCTTCTCGGGTAGCAGATTCTGGAACACAACGGAGCTCTTCTTCCTCCTCTCGGCGTTTGTGGCAGCCTCAGCTCCAAACAAGTCTCGAAGAATGTGTACAGCATGCTTGGTACCAACAGAGACTGGACCACTGTCTTGAGGATGCACAAGAGGAGCCGTCGTTGCGTCGAAAGGGTTCATTACACTTCCGTCAGGTTCGTAGTGATCATCGTCGCCGCCAGCGGCAGGGATCTCCAGGATGGTGCCATCGGCTGCCACACTATGGCTAGCCACGCCGTCGCCGCCATCAAAGCCGAAGTCTGTATCGTCTCCAAGTTCCAGGCGCGGTGACTTGGCAGCACCGGCGTCGCTATCCACATCCGCAATGCCGCTGTCTCGCTTTCGCTTGAGCTCGCTCATTCCCCGGACGGCGTCTAATGAGAGCATGCCTCGAAGCTCTGGGGCCCAGGCTGAGCTGCGACCCTCGGTCATGATAGAGGAGACAAACCCACCAGTCTTCTGCATATCCATCAGAGCTAGGAGAAAGGGATCTCGAGGAAGATAAGAGGCAGGTTTGATGATATTCTGTCGATCAGCCTGTTGCTGTTTAATATGACTACTTGACAGGGCAATCTCATTATCGGGCATCATAATCTTCTGCTTTTTTGCACGTTGGGCAGGTCTGCGGACGATGGTGTGTTCTGTGTCTTCCGTGGGTTCATAGAGATCGGTATGGTTGTGGCGCGAGTATTCTGTTTCAATCTCCAGTGCCAGTTTCTCGTCAATGTCGGAAAGTGGCGACTCGGATATTCTCTCACGGGCAAGATTCGTTGTGGAAGCCATCCCTGGTATGGCAGATTGGTCATCAACGTTGAAAGCGAAATCATCATCACCCATTGCAATATCGCCCTCTCCATCCGCGATTCTCACAGGGGGTTCTCCCAAATCAGTCGCGTCCTTGTTGTGTGACCGAAGTTCCAAGTCGTCGCTCAACATGTCATCTTCAACGTCGCGTGCTGGCGGTGCATCTCGACCATGTTCGATACTTTGGCTCAAGTCGTCGTCTATGCTGAAGCCGAAGTCGAGCTCAAGTTCTAACTCGCCCATTGGTGCAAAACTGTCGTCTGCGTTGTCATTGCCGTGTAGAAATTGACTGACTTCAAGATCTTCCTGCAAATTAATATCTCTGTTATTGCTGGCACGGCCTTTGCGGCCGACTGGAGTAGCCGTGATGTCGTCGACCTGAGACAACAGCCATGAGGCATCCGGAGGAGGAGGCAATTCCAAATTGTCATAAGGCGTGATCCGATCAGGCAAAAGCAAGGCCTCGCGATTCGGCATTTGTAAATTAGCGGCCATATCATTGTTTCCACTGGATCGGAAAGCCTAGCATCACAACGTTAGTAGTGTTCTTTATGACAAATGAGACTGGCTTCCGAGTGACTCACCATTTTGATCTTCATCATAGCTTCATTACAGTCATCTAGCAAATAACGCGTCTTCCGTTGGTATATTCTCACAACACCAAGCAGAAGCTGGCCACTCAGACGCAGTGCCATAGGCGCCTGGTTCGGTGTGATGATAGCCTCAACACTGTCGGTGACATTGGACTGTAGGATATGATTTTTGGACAGCTTGCGCTCCAGATTTGCCGACAGCCAGACGCGAGCCAGGGGCCCGCTCTTCTGGAGGAGAGTCTCCGAGTAGAACATGGTGGCGCTTCGCGACGCGACACGGCTGCTCGAATGGCTCGAAACGAGCAAGTACACGAAGGCTTAATGCGAGCCCGCTGAGATGTTTGAAGAGCAAGCGCCAGTGGGGGTGTCGAGAAGTTTCGTGTCAACAGCACCCACGGTGGCGCGTTGTCGGGGTAAACAAGGATATGAACCGTGTCGACGCTTTGCAACGCGCAAAAAAGGGCCGCGCAAAACAGTATAGCAAAGCGAAATAATCGGGCGAGTTAAAGGTACGTGTCCGCGACCGAGAGCGATGGCGTACCGAGCGATAAAATGAGCGTGGATTGTGATAGTGGGTCCGTGACGAGATGCTGGGTGGGAAGATCAGGATTGGTACCCAGTGCAAATATCCAGGTGGTTGGGGGGAGGCAACGTCCACTGCCCAGGACGGAAGAACGCTCCTTCCGCACCATCACTTAGGACAACAGAAAGTGGGTCCACTAACCCAACTGAGATGCATGCATCCTTCATATCATTCAGCAGCTTTTATACTACTCCGGTTCGGAGTACTGTGCCTAGGGTTATGGAGTACTTTTCGGCCCGCATTCATTCTTAAAACCGCCTCCAAGGAATTCTGCTACTGCCACTGGACGGTCGTTTGTGCCAATCCATGGCCATTCGAGCGAAGCTATTATCAATACAAGTACCACTAAAGGGGAAAATGTGAAAGGTCTGGGTCATTCATATGCTTACTACCAACCAGTACATTACTGTCGGGCATACACTCCGTGCCCGTACACCCAAGAGCATACCTGGCATAGCCGCACGGATCCCGGCCTGGAAATACCTTTGTTTAGCCCTCGTTATATTCCTGCCATACTAATTCAATATTCGGCCTGTTCATGGGCAGCGGACCCACTATCCGATGTATTCTCGAGCTCTCAGAGTTGTTCCTATTTTATGCGCCTGCCACAAACCATAATGCAATGGTGCCACGGACAGCGAGTATGGCGGTAGTGAGAGTACAGGCTATTATGGGACTCATTATGGCTTCGGCTGACATTAAGGGGATCCACACTCCAAGTCGCATGCAGATCTGTTCTCAGCGGAAAACTGCCCCTGGAAAGTTGTTTCTAAGTTCCTAGACTTGGTAAATCTACTCTCCGACAAACCATTGTCCACGGAGTAATACCCTCTTTGCATACTTGTCTGCCTTTCTTCGTCCATCGTCAAGGGCAATTTTCTTTTAATTTCTTGTCTTTTTTCTGCCCCTCACTTAATAGTCCATCTCTAATCCACATTCCAGCGGCCTGTTTACGCCTTGGGCATTAGTGTATGCGAGCGACCAACGTCTTTTGCCTGAACATTTCCCTATGACGACGCACATCCGTTTCTCATCATCTAGTCATCCCGATGCGATATCTACACTAGAACGGCCGACTCTCTGAGCACAAAAATGCAGATGCCATGGTTTGCACGCGACGGCTCAGGGAAGGAGACTCTACTCCCTACCTCGAGCACTCCAGCCATCATGGAATTGTCCACCTTCGACTCGTCCGAAAATGGCAAACCAGTTCGATCGCAACATGCCGAACTCCCTCATCGCACGCCAGAGTATGTAGCTCATCGCCATGGCTGCCGGAGTACACATCGCTAACTTTTGTCAAGAATGTCGCGGATGAATTTTCCTATATGACGCCCAGCGAAGCCGCTGCGCGCTTGCGAACGTCGTTAACTCATGGACTTACTGCCACCGATGCCCTGACCCGACTGGGTGATTATGGCCCAAACGAGATTCCCCATGATGAACCAGAGCCTCTTTGGTTGCGATTTGTGAAGCAATTCCAAGAACCGCTAATTATTCTCCTACTTGTGTCCGCGGGCATGTCCGTCTTGTTGGGCAACTTAGACGACGCAGTGAGCATTACAGTCGCCGTCACAATCGTAGTGACTGTTGGGTTTATCCAAGAGTATCGGTCCGAACAATCAATTGAAGCTCTTAACCACTTGGTTCCAAACCATGCTCATCTGGTACGTGGGGGATCCAGCAAACCTTCAGCGACTATACCCAAATCTCCTGCCTGGCCACCACCATCCGACGACCCTGGCTCGACTGGCAGCTCTGGATCGAAGACACCAGTAGAGGATGCTATGGATGCCGTATCAACCAAGGTTATGGCCGGACAGCTTGTTCCCGGTGACTTGGTGCTGTTCACAACTGGCGATCGGATCCCGGCCGATATTCGTGTGACCAAGGCAACCGATTTGACAATAGATGCCTCCAATTTGACAGGGGAGACGGAACCGGTTCGAGTCACGGCTGAGGCGCGAACAAGACGAGTCAGCGCCCACGGAATTGAACCATCTACAGCTTCCTCATCCGCCAGCACTTGGGTCCGGGGGTCATCATAAAGGAGATCCCGGCAGTGACACACACAACATCGCATTCATGGGAACTTTGTAACATCTGGCCATGGCCGAGGCATTGTGTTCGCGACCGGTGGGAGCACACACTTTGGTACTATAGCGACCAGCGTATCTGGTACGGAAAGCCCTCGTTCGCCACTTCAACTGTCCATGGACGAACTTGGTACCCAACTCAGTAAGGCCTCTTTTGTTGTCATTGGCCTGATTTCATTAGTTGGATGGTTGCAAGGCAAGAAGTTATTGGAGATTTTCACAATTTCTATTTCACTTGCCGTAGCGGCGATTCCAGAGGGCCTTCCGATTATCGTAACCGTTACTCTAGCACTTGGCGTCCACAGAATGGCACGACACAACGCAATTGTTCGTAGAATGCCCAAGGTCGAGACTCTTGGCTCTGTCAATGTAGTTTGTACCGACAAGACCGGTAAGCCTTGCCCTTTGCCAAAGTTCTAAATTGAGACTGAGTGTATTTGTCCAGGTACGTTGACTACAAATCATATGACAACGTCTGAGATGTGGTATTTTGGAGCCGGGGACCCGATCGACGTTGCCTCTGACAGCGATTCCCTGGATGATAAGAGTACACCTACACTGTTGAGAATTATGCGCATCGGAAACATCGCCAATAATGCACGGCTTGCGCAAAAATATACCGAGAGCGGCGCCGCTGCTTCAGCAGTTTTGTCCTCTACGCTGGGGCGTGGGCAAGTAGCCACGAATTCGAGATGGGTCGGCCAACCCACGGATGTCGCCATGTTGGATATGCTTGATAAGTTCAAGGAACATGACATTCGCGACTCCATAGGACCGCGGGTAGCGGAAACGCCGTTCAGTTCTGAGAGAAAATGGATGGGCGTGACTATTGGCTCTGATTCCAAAGGAGAAAAAGAGTATGCGTATATGAAGGGTTCAGTCGAAAAGGTTCTTACTGCATGCAGTACTTACCTGGACAGTGACGGAAGAGAGATTGTTCTTGATACAGCTAGACGTGAAGAGGCTCTAGCAGCAGCCAAAACAATGGCAATGAAGGGACTCCGTGTTCTAGCTTTTGCCAGTGGACCTGTGTCCAAGTCTTTCAGAGGAAGGACCGCACAGGGAACTTCGCGCACTGGGACGCCGGATCTCGAAAACAGCACAAATTCATCCCAGGAGGCCAATGAGGATGTCTACAGGGACTTGATATTTGCTGGTTTGGTGGGTATGAGTGATCCACCAAGACCTGGGGTTAGTCGTTCCCTCAAGAGGCTTATGCGAGGCGGAGTCAAGGTTATTATGATCACTGGTGATGCTGAAACCACAGCCCTTGCCATTGGCAAGCAGCTGGGCATGAATATCGCGGTGGCTAGCGAACATTCGAGTAGTCAAGGTACTGTGCGGCCTGTGCTTCTTGGAGAAGAGGTCGATAACATGTCGGAGGAGGACCTGGCCCTGGCCATGCAGCATACCACTATTTTTGCTAGAACGAACCCGGATCACAAGATGAAGATTATCAAGGCTTTGCAATCTCGTGGCGATATTGTTGCTATGACTGGAGATGGAGTCAATGATGCTCCTGCTTTGAAAAAGGCTGACATTGGTATCTCGATGGGCCGCCACGGAACTGATGTGGCTAAGGAAGCCGCAGATATGATTCTCACAGACGATGACTTTTCGACGATTCTGCGCGCAATTGAGGAAGGCAAAGGCATTTTCAACAATATCCAAAACTTTCTCACCTTCCAACTCAGCACCAGTGCTGCCAGCTTGTCTCTTGTACTCTTGTGTACCTTTTTTGGCTTCAAAACTCCTTTGAACGCCATGCAAATTTTGTGGATTAGTAAGTTTTCATGGTATATGTAGGCCTCACTTCAACGTTAACATAATGTTAGATATCATCATGGACGGACCTCCAGCTCAGTCCCTTGGAGTTGAGAAGGTCGATCCCGATGTGATGAATCGGCCCCCACGAAGACGCAACGACGCGGTACTTACCAGGGCGGTTCTTATGCGTGTCCTAACATCTGCTGTCATCATCATGATCGGCACCATGCTAATATACAGGCACGAAATGTTGGCCGATGGACAAGTAACACGACGTGACACAACCATGACGTTTACGTGCTTTGTCTTCTTCGACATGTTTAACGCACTTAGCTGTCGATCGGAGTCAAAATCTATTTTCCGAGGCGAAATCGGCCTGTTCGCCAACACCTTATTTAATTGGGCGGTGTCACTCAGTGTTGTCTGCCAGCTATTGGTCATATACATGCCTTGGCTTCAGGAAGTGTTCCAGACAGAGGCGATAGGACTTGGCGATCTTTTCAGGCTCATTGTTCTTTGTAGCTCAGTGTTCTGGGCGGATGAGTTACGCAAATACCTAAAGTACGGAAAGCGGCGTTTGGGCAGCGGATATAGTCAAGCTGTGTGATGTCTCCATGGCAAAGGGGTATATATTCGGCGGCAGCTTGCTTGACGGACATTTTGTTTTACATAGAGTTGGAGTCCCAACATATAAATCATAGCATAGCAATTCATAGCAATGGAAGACTTGGTGGATTCTAGAAAGGGGTTCTCTAGCAGGATTGATTGACTGAATCTGAGGTTTACATGATGGAAGTTGTTGGCGCCGCCGTAGCAAGCACTGGTGGTGGGTCGAAACAGGCTGGGACATAGTTACTAGCCAGCTCGACAGCCCGCATGTGCCACAACCACCAACCACCTGAGGTCTCGGACAACTCAACCTACAAGCTCTTCAGTCAACAACACACACAGTCAGCAACCTCGTCAACAAAGCCTCCGGGAGCTATGTGCCACCCGGCCGGATCTTCTCGTCGCCAATGTCCTCTCTCCCCAATGGCGTGCTTAATCGCTACAGCACCACCGATGGCAAGGACATGAAGCCGAAAACTGCCACACCATCGCCCCTCAACGATGTCTCATGCGCGGCCGAACTGCGCGCCGCACTGGCAACGCTGCATGCCCGGGAATCCGACATAACAGCCCGTCTCGACTCCTTGATCGCTTCACAGGCCGACCTAACACGAGACCTCGGCCGATTGGATCTGTTGCGAGCCGGTCTGGGTGCTCAGGTCATCGCTGCGAGATCCATTAGCAATGACATGCTCTCATCCGCAGCCGAGACTGCGGGTAGGCTCAGCAACAGGGTCAAGGAGCTGGACCTGGAGAAGAGCCGTGTAGAAGACACACTCGGCGTGGTTGAGCAAGTTGCCGAGCTCAAAGCCTGTGTCAACGGCGTGGTGGGCTCCATGGGCGCGCCACAGGACTGGGAGGCAGCAGCTGCCTACCTGGACCGAGCAAGCAAAGTTCCAGAAGAAATCGCCCGGGGAGCTTTCGCCTCAAGCATAGTTCCCAGCGTGGAGGTACCCGACCCTCCGTGGGTGACGCTGGAGACGGCAAGAGAGTCTCTTTGCGGGCTCTTCTTGCGGGAGTTTGAAAAGGCGGCTGGAGATGGGGACGGCACAAAGGTTACCCGATTCTTTAAGCTGTTCCCCTTGATTGGACGAGCTGACGTTGGGCTGGACGTGTACGGGCGATATGTCTGCCAAGGGGTAGCAGGGACGGCTCGCGCCACACTGAAGGACAGTGTCGGCGCTCCTCACGGCAGGAAGGAGGGATTCTTCTACGCCAATGCATTGACGAGGCTATTTGAACATATAGCGCAGATCGTGGAAAGCCACGGGGGTCTTGTGGAGCGGCATTATGGTGCTGGCAAGATGGCCCGTGTGATTGAGCGACTACAAATGGAAGCGGATGTTCAGGGTGGCATTATCATGGATACTTGGAGCGATGAGCGCGGTATTGACAGGGTGATTACCGATGTGAAAAGTTATCCCTTTTCGTTTTTGGTGCAGAGCTTTCTGCCACAGGCGCCCAGAAGTGGTGCGCCGCGGGTCAATTCCCCAGCTGTGGGTGGCGGGAATCCCCGTTCCAGCGAGGATGAGGGTGTCAACATGAAAGAAGTGGATGGGCTGCTGAACGAGATTGCCCTTATGCTTGGAAGATGGTCACTCTATACGCGGTTTCTGTCTGGTAAATGCATGGTAAGCTGCCCTCTACTATGACAAGGGGTTGGAACGGGGACTAACAAGGGGGCGCGCTCAGGTTCCTTCTGATGAAGATAGGCCGTTGGTATTGCCAGAACTGTTGATCAAGTCAAACTTGTATCGGAAGGTCTCCGCAAAGCTCACAACGCCGTATAATGTCATGACGACGTTCTTTTTTCGCCGGTCTGTAGAAAAAGCATTCCAATTGGATGAGTATCCAACCGGTTTGTCCTTGCGCCTAAATAGGTCGATTGACGGTCATGGTCCTATTATTATCACAGCCGTAGATGATGTCATGTACATTGTCAATGCGGTGATACAGAAATCAATGTCGACATCACAGCGGGATGTTATTGCATCCGTCATTCCGACTATTGGCCGAGTCTTGGGCTCTGATTTCATTGGCATGGTGCAGCGCAAGATGAGAGACGAATCTTATCCGAAGCCAGCCGTACACGGCGGCTTTCCCCCGGAAGACAAAATCATCCAGTTCATTGTGCTCATCAACAGCCTGGATATGGCAAATGAATACTTGAGCAGAATCATCGGCAGCCGAGTCGTGACAGCCGAAGGCCAAGCAAATGGCGTAACACTACACGAGTCTTTGAAAGATTCGTTCCCATTCGACAAGGATAACACATTTGCCGCCAACACGCTACACTCCCTGGAGACCAGCTTCATCAACAAGTCCTCTGAGCTCCTCAACGAAGGTATCCAAGTCCTCTTGACTCAAGTCGTCAAGCCTCGATTACGGCCCATTTTCAACGATACTTTCCGGGACGTGGATTACACTCTGGACGAAGAAGACGTGGCGGAAGTGGCAGAGCAAAATGACGAAAACGTAGGGGACATTCTTGACCAGGTTTCGAGACGATTCGAACATGGCTGGGATCAGCTAATGAAGCCGATTGCACGCATAATGACGCCCGGGACATTCAGAACGCTACTAGACATCACAGCTCGATACCTGTCCAGGATCTTGGAGAAGAGGATATTGAGCTATGCCGGGAAGACGAGTCCGTTCGGCGCGGTCCGCATAGAAAGGGACTTTACCGGCATCGTAAACATCGTCTCCAAGGGGGATTATCGTGTCAGGGAGGCGTTTGGCAAAGTGACTCAGCTGCTCATGGTGGCTAATATGGAGGACGACGAGTGGGAAGAGCTTGGCAATGACGAAGACGCTATTGAATGGGTGTTGACGGAGGAGGAGAGGAGAAGGGCGAGGGGGCTGGTGAAGGGCTAAGTTTGGCTCGCGGAAATATGGTCATAGACAGCGTAAAGAATTTATGACGAAGTATGCGGGGATGCCTGTATTGAGGGATTGAGGTGTTGCCTGCAAGTTCTGTGTTGGACAAGACTTGCGCGAAGCGACTCGACTGGTGAAGTTCCAGAGTTGACGACCAGACTGGACTGGCCCAATGGACCAGACTGGACTGGCCCAATGGGTGTCGAGCACTGCTGGCGGACACGGCTCCAGTGGGCCTCGGTGCCTGGTGTGGTCTGGTAGAAACCAGCCAGTGGCAAGTGACGGACCAAAATGTCTCTGCGCGCATCGGAGGGTCCAAGGCGAGTGAGCAAGGCCAGGCAGCCACCCCAGAAAATTTCGATGGCCAATATCAGACATTCAAACATCGACCGACTACCCAACCTATTATTATCTTATCTCTTGTGTGATAATCTAATGACTTATTCCGTCTCTCTATAAACGAACCTGTCTTGAATCTCTCGTCATCACCCAACCAGGCAGTCTCTCATCTCAACTCTCACTCATACCATTCACGTTGGCTCGTCTCGCCTCATCACGACTTATATCGGTCCTCCTCACCAGATCCCCATTTCGACCCTTCACCACAATCTCAGCACCGCCCGCCATGAACACGCGGGTGGTTGCCGTCCCTCACAAGGGCACACTGGGCTCGTTTGACGACTCCAAGGACCCCCTGGGCAGATTAGAGCACTGGCACATTCACAAAGACGCCAGAGATGCAGTCACCACACTAGAACCCGCCGCAGAGTACCTCAGGACCAAAGACACACCCGTTGCTTTCCCCACGGAGACGGTGTACGGCCTGGGCGCCGACGCCACGAGGAGCGCGTCCGTCAAGGGGATATATTCGGCAAAGGGGAGGCCGTCGGACAACCCGCTTATAGTGCACGTGTGTGATCTTGATATGCTGCGGACCCTGCTTGGCTCCCGCGGCGAAGATGCCATCCCGGCGCGCTATCAGTCTCTCATGAAGAGGTTCTGGCCGGGTCCGTTGACCATTCTCCTGCCCAACCCCGATCCCTCGCCGCTTGCGCCAGAGGTCACTGCCGGACTCGCGACGTTTGGTGTGCGCATGCCGTCGTCGCCGTTGGCGCTGACGCTCATCAAACTTGCTGGCGTGCCGCTGGCTGCCCCCTCTGCGAATGCCTCTACGAAGCCGTCGCCTACCATGGCGCAACACGTCAAGGATGACTTGGATGGGCGGATCGAAATGATCCTCGACGGGGGTTCTTGCCGGGTTGGCGTTGAAAGCACAGTCGTCGATGGCCTGTGTGATCCGCCGGCTGTTCTGAGGCCGGGGGGTGTGGCCATCGACGAGTTGAGGAGCTGTCCCGGCTGGGAAGATGTCGTGAAGGCGTACAAGGACCAGAGCGAGGAGGGCAAAGCGGCGCCGCGAGCACCGGGCATGAAGTACAAGCACTATAGTCCCAGGGCGAGGGTCGTGCTATACGAGTCGAGCTATGAGAATGGGCGAGCCGGGATTGTCAAGGCGGACGCGGAAGCTGTTGTGGCGACCGCGAATGGGGACACACACACCATGAATGGCACCGCGAGGAAGAAGGTGGGAGTCATACGGACCAAGAGGTGGAAGCCCGCTGCTGGCCTGCGATGCAGCAGGCTTCATCCGGATGCGAGACAGATTTGCCACAGTCAGCAGAACGGCCAGCACGACGAGATGCCGTACGATGTATATGCTGGGGAATTGCAAAATGAACAAGGGGAGACAATCGGCCAAGTATTCGACATAAGTCTGGGTCAAGAACACCGCGGTATAGCGCAAGGCTTATTCTCCGCCCTTCGAGAGCTGGATAGACGGGGCGCAGATGTTATTTTTGTAGACGGTATAGACGATGAGCTGGATATAGCAGCTGCTGTGATGAACCGCCTTCGCAAGGCGGCATCTGAAACTAGAGCATAGACACCATGAAGCGTTTCAACCTTTTTTTTTTCTTCTTCAAAAATTTTTTTTGTATTCTCTTCTCTCCATCCTACTTTGTAGATCTACCAGGCCCGAGCAGATCAATAAACCTGCCCATTTCCCATGTCATGCGGCGCTTTCAGAAGATGAACAACCGTTGTCCTTCTGTCATACGACAATTCTTTTTAAAACAAAACAAAACAAAGTAACGTCCATTATTTCCCACATCATCATCAATGGTATTTTCGTGTCAAAGTCTACGAGACGCAGAAGACAGTGGATTTTGCAAAGCCTTTACAAGCCCTGCCGTAACCAGTCTGCCAGCTTTGACTTGCCCAATTGCGCTAGATTATTGACACCCTGTTCGCTGAGGTCGATGCGGCCGATGGGCACGTCTTGCGCCGGAGCTCTGCTGACGCGCTGGACAATAATGGTAGGGTCTGTTTCAAGGATGATGCCGTCGTCGACGATTTCGTCGATGGCAAGGGAGACGAGGTCGTAGTTTTCGATGATGGTGCGCTTGTCCACGGATTGTCTGTGGCTGTTAGTCTGGGACTTTACATGGAAACTGCACGAGTTAGGGAGGGAGGAGGCAAATGTACTTGAAGACGAGGTGTAGTGAGTCACGGATGGCGAGAACAGTGTTGTACAGCAGAATTTCGTTCTCGTCCGGGCTGCCCACCACGTAAATCATAACGTCGGACTCGAGCTTGTACAAGACGATTCTGTTATCGTAGAGGATGATGTCGCCCGTCTGCTTGGCCGTCTTTTCGATGAGGCCCTTCTCGAAGGCCTTTTGGGCTTTCAGGTCAGGATATGGGTTGCTGGAAGCTGCGGCGCCTGTGTGGGGGCGGGGTTTGTCAGTTTATATGATTTTGGCCCGGTTTGATGGCATCGACCCCCTAGCCGGGAAGGGAACTTACTACCGGCGGTGCTGTGCGGGGGAGAGTAGTATTTGGCCAGGATTCTGGCGCCGTCCTCTGTGCCGAGAATGAGGACGGCTTGCACCGAGAAAAGGGACATTCCTGGAGACATGGTTGCGAGGAGAGTGCGGCGTGGACGGTTGTTGGATACTGTTGCGATGGGGATGGATGCCCTCGTTGAGGTAACGTGGAGATACAGAAGACGATGTTGGTCTCGGTGGTCAATCACGGTGGGGCTCAATTGACAATTTTGCATTATGATTGGCTGAAGCTGCCATCAAAGAGAACCTGGGATGCACGAGTCCTTGGGTTGCCTTGCAGATTCGAAACTACCAATGTACCTGTTAGTTAGGTACGGAGTACTTGTGCAACTATTGACAGTTTCAAGTTGACAGGTTAATATTGTTGTTTTAACGTCTTCATATAGCAATGACAATGGTGAAGACGGCGTATGGTAAGAGATGCTAAGCGGCGGACTCTACTGCCATGGGACGGGCTGGAACGCGATTTGACAACTCACGGACTTAGTGCCAATGTATATACCACAATTCCTTAGCGTCGACATATTCCGTTGTCGGGGACAGATGTAGATATTTCTGCCGCCAACTCGATTTCATGTGGTACGATGAATCTGGGACGGGAAATTCTTTACTCCGCTCGAAGTAGACACATTGAAATCTGGTCGGGCAGAACCATACGTCAAAGAATTCGATGGGCCTGGCACCCGCTGCCCTGTGAAGGACAAGCCACACAGGGGGTCTGGCACCAGGGACTGCCGCGTCGTGCACCTGGACTAAATGACAACCACTTTACGCGTCAAGACGCGACCAAGACGCGTAAAATGAAGCCCCTCCACTTGACCACTTCACCATTTCACCACTTCGGACCTAAAGCACCCTTCACATCGCCATTGTTCATTCTCATCTTTCCCCCCCAATATCGACATCTTGTATGAAGTTTAGCAGGATCTGACCCCATACGTTTTGAATTGATTGCAACATTTAATAATGTCGTCGCCGTCACAACGCCGGCAGCGCAGTTCCCAGTCTGCCACTCCGCGTCGGTCTACTCGCCAGTCCGAAGCCAATACCCCTCGCAATGCGCCTTCGCAGCTGGCCTCAAGCCCAATTTTTTTTCAGTCCTCGTCTCCTGGCCCCGTAGCTGGTCAGGAGCATGGGGAGAACGGAGACGTGTCGTCCCCTTTGAGGCAGATGACGGATAGCCAGAGCACGCAAGCTCATGCTGCTACTCCTAGCTCTCCGTTGCGGCAAATGTCCGAGTCGCAGACACCTCGAGATGATCCTCAGAGAACGCCTAGAGCAAGTGGGAACTTTGCCGGAGGTAAATATTTCATTTGCTCTTCTCCCATCGCCACATAACTACAGCTTTGTCGCGATTGCTGACACCTCGCAGAGTCCTCACCAATCCGATACGAACCGAGCTCCAGTCCTGGCCGATCACTTGGCCTTCGATCCGAGCTACGCAGCGAGAGCAGCGGCTTGTTTGTTGGCTCAGAGCGAGGTAGCTCTGCCGCTTACAGGCGTGGAGATATCAACTCGGATGCCTTGCGAACGCCTCGCGCCCCCCGACGCATTATCCTGGATGACACTGGTCGCGTTGTTCAAGAGGGTCAAACCCCTGGCTCGGATGCTGCGTCTTTCGCCAACCGAGACCCAAACACGTCTGAAGCCGATGTTCTTGGCGGCCAAGGCCAAAGTCTCATCTGGGGTACAACTGTATCCATTGATGACACCTTTGCAGCATTCAAAGACTTCCTACGCCACTTCACCCAAAAGTACAGAATGTACCGGGATGGCTTTTCAGATGCAGAGGTGCAGGCCGCGCCAGATGCGGAGTCCAAACCCTACCTAGAAGCCATGGAAAATATGCTGCTTCTTGGCACTACGAGGCTGTATCTCGACATTTCTGACCTGAATCTGTACCCTCCCACTCGCAAGCTGTGGTACCAAATCCAGGCATATCCTCAGGAAATCGTCCCCATCATGGATCAGTCCGTCCATGATTTGATGGTAGAACTGGCACGAGCTGATTCTCTCAAAAACCGGCAATCTCAGAGCAGTGCTGGTCAACACGACACCCAGAACAGCACCCAGAGCTCGGAACCGGTCTTCCCCAGCTCTGACAGACCTGACGACCCTGCTACTCCCCGTCCGCCGCAGGACCAACCGTCTTTGGAGGATCAAGTATCTGCGAACTTGTACGTCGTCCGTCCCTTTGGGCTCGACAAGACGATAAACTTGAGAGATTTGAACCCATCTGGTATATTTTTGTTTTCCTTGTCCCTCAATCTCGCAGTTTCCAGTGCTAACACATCCCACAGACATGGACCGCCTCATCTCTATAAAGGGTCTCGTTATTCGGACAACGCCCGTCATTCCTGACATGAAGGATGCCTTTTTCCGTTGCAACGTTTGCAACCACTCTGTCAACGTTAGCCTCGACCGAGGCAAGATTCGTGAGCCAACCGAGTGTCCTCGACAAATTTGCAACTCCAAGAACTCCATGCAGATCGTCCACAACAGGTGCTCATTTGAAGACAAGCAAGTCATCAAACTGCAAGAGACTCCTGATGCCGTGCCTGCCGGTCAAACCCCCCACAGCGTCTCAGTCTGCGTGTATAACGAACTCGTAGACTTCTGCAAGGCAGGTGACAGAGTCCAGTTGACGGGGATATTCCGAGTCAGCCCTGTGCGAGTCAACCCACGCCAACGCGCTGTCAAGAGCGTATACAAGACTTACGTTGATGTTCTTCACGTTCAAAAGGTCGACAAGAAGCGTATGGGAGCCGATCCCACCACACTTGGCATCGAAGGCGAAGAGGACGCAGACAACGGCGCAAACGGGCTAGAACAGACCCGTGTCATCACACCCGAAGAAGAAGCCAAGATTCGAGAAACGGCTGCTCGTAATGACATCTACGAGCTCCTGTCCCGGTCTCTCGCGCCTTCAATCTACGAAATGGACGACGTCAAAAAGGGTATACTCCTACAACTCTTTGGCGGCACAAACAAGACGTTCCAAAAGGGCGGCAGTCCCAAGTACAGGGGCGACATCAACATACTGCTTTGCGGTGACCCTTCCACTTCAAAGTCCCAGATGCTCTCCTACGTCCACAAGATTGCTCCTCGCGGTGTCTACACCAGCGGCAAGGGCTCCTCAGCCGTCGGTCTCACGGCCTACGTGACCCGCGACCCCGAAACCAAACAGCTCGTGCTCGAGTCCGGTGCCCTGGTCCTGTCAGACGGTGGTGTCTGCTGCATCGACGAATTCGACAAGATGTCTGACGCAACGCGCTCCGTCCTTCACGAGGTCATGGAGCAGCAGACCGTCTCTGTGGCCAAAGCAGGCATCATCACCACCCTCAACGCCCGAACCAGCATTCTCGCCTCTGCCAACCCTATCGGCAGCCGCTACAACCCTGACCTCTCCGTACCTCAAAACATAGACCTGCCTCCAACCCTGCTCTCCCGTTTCGACCTCGTCTATCTAATACTCGATCGCGTCGACGAGAAGGCGGACAAGCGTCTCGCCAAGCATCTTCTCTCTCTCTACCTCGAAGACAAGCCTCACTCTGCCCCCACGAGCGACGACATCCTCCCCGTCGAGTTCCTCACACTCTACATTTCCTACGCCCGCGCTCAGGTCCAGCCCGTTATCTCCCGTGAGGCCGGCGAGGAGCTCGTCAGCGCATACATTGCCATGCGCGCTCTGGGCCAGGACGTCCGCGCCGCGGAGAAGCGCATCACCGCCACGACGCGTCAACTCGAGAGCATGATTCGTCTCTCCGAGGCCCACGCAAAGATGAGGCTCTCAAATACCGTCACAAAGGAGGATGTCCGCGAGGCCAATCGCCTCATTCAGAGCGCCCTCAAGACGGCTGCCACCGACTCCCAGGGCCGTATCGACATGTCTCTCTTAACCGAGGGCACGAGCGCGGCCGACCGCAAGCGCCGTGGAGAATTGAGAGACGCTATTCTGAAATTGCTGGACGACATGACGGCTGGTGGGAATAGCGTTCGATGGGGCGATGTGTCGAAGCGCTTGGCCGATGGCGCGAGTATACCCGTGGAGGCGGCCGAGTTTAACGAGGTCATGAGGGCTTTGGAGACGGAGAATCTCATCTTGATCAGCGGCGAGGGAGCCAGGAGGAGCGTTCGAAGAGTAACAGCTGTGGTGTAAGCTTTGTCTTGTACAAGTGTGACGTCGAGATGAAAAATAATGCGGATATCAAGGACTAGGAAGGGACACGTCTAGGTTTACATGTTGGCGTTGATAGTTTGTTAGATATCAATGTGCTATATGAATAATATTTCGTTACATAACAATTCCTCTCTCCGGAATGAGGCCAAACTAACAAGGCTGTGTTATTTAGCTGCTTTTTTTGGCTGCCTTTTTAGGTGCCCTTTCTAGTTGCTGTTTTAGCTGTATCTTTGGTGCCTTTCTTCATCTTGGTACCGCATTTGTCTTCTTTCTGGACGGCGCGCCGCGCGCGATGCGTCAGACACACCAGCAACATTAGTGACTCCTAAAAGCACCAAAAACACAGCTAGAACAGCAACTAAAAAGGCACCTAAAAAGGCAGCCAAAAAAGCAGCTAAGTAACACAGCCTTGTGAGTTTAGCCTCGTCACGGAGGAAAACTTAATAACATGATAATTCCTTTGTCCTATTCACCCGTATCCATTGCTTCAGTCAACACTGATGACAGGTGATAAATCATATACAAAGCTATTCAGTTTATCAAACCAAGCTTACTCAAACAAACAACCTCCATTATCATCCAGTTCGCCCCGTAGAAACTTATACATATTCGTCCGGCCGACGAGCGCAGACCTCGTTGCTATATGTTGTGCGTCCACCTTTGACTTTGCGGTTTGAGTCACCGGCACAAGCTATAATTTGCTCCACGCAATCAGTGGCTGAGGCTATCTCGCGATAGCCTTCGCCGGCGCGCGCTGTGATGAATCACTATTCGGCTAGTGTGTCTGACGCATCGCCATGCGTTCATGGTGTCTTGCGTGGTTAGTTACGGTTCCTGGCCTAGGTACGGCCAAAATACAGTGTTACTAGATGCCCTCCATCTAGCCCTTTTCTTGATTTTTTTTAAACAAGTTAAAAATAAGTCAATACATACTCGTCCTCCTCTTACCAAATATTTCTTTCTCTGCCCTCAAAGCCAAAGTTCAATGCCACGGCAATAAACAATGACACGCAGAGAACACTAGGTCCCCATTTGTCATAGAATCGAGCCGCCTTGCGGTTTCGAATCGATCTGCTTCTGTACAAGTAAATTCCAACTGAATAACACAAGCTCAGGATCGCAAGGAGTGTAAATACGCCTGCGACCAGGAACGATGTAGGAGTTGGATGTTCACCAAAGTTGAGGAGGGTAATCGCAATAGCGCCAATGTAGATTGAGTATTCGAGCTAGTAGTGTTAGTCATGCATGTTGAAACTGCGGGTTTGTATCACATACCCATCCGAGGAAAGTTCGTTCTGCGGCAAAGTACACCTTGGGCTCGACACGGACAGGAACGTAAATTTTTTTGCCAGGTGGTGCCTTGAACTTTTTCTGCTGAATGGAGCTGGAGCCGAAGAGCATCTGTAGCCTATCACTACGCGGAACCTGTGTGCTTCGAGGAGCAGGAACCAAGTGCTTCAGAACGTTGAGGGTGCCATCACGTAGTGCTCGTCCTTTAGTGGTAAAGAGGGTATGGTAGTAGTGCCATCCTCCAACTCGTCTTGCTTCTTCCAGCTCGTAATTGGGATCATACTCGTCATCGGAATCATATATTAGATAGTCCTCATCATTGGCAACTGCGTGGTCGGCTGTCTGGCCTTCCGTATCACTTGGTCCCGGAAGCGAGCGTGAGCCAGATTGGCCATTCGAGGTTGCTGGACGAGCTGCCAACCTCAGTTCCTCGTCATCGGAGTCTAAATCCTCATCATCATCATCCGAGGTGTTGGTTGTTCCCGACAGACCAGGTCTGCGGATACCAAAGTCATGTGAAGCAGGCTTGCGGATATCTACATCCATTTGTGGCATCCAGAAAGGCAAAAGCTTGATTCGGTCAGGGAACAAACAGGCCGTACCGTGGATGAACTTGGAGAACTTGGGCACCGCCTCGACCAAGTGCGATGCGATGAGCTGACGCACCCATTCGGGAGGCTCCTGTCCCATTTGGGTCTGCAGTTTCACTTCGAGGACGGCATAGGGGAATCGGACAACATCCTCGGCGGGTAACTGTGAGAATGGCCAGTCGATCCCAATATCCATGCGTCTCCAGTTGTCACCGCTTCGTTGACGTCCGTCGAGATTGTCTTCACGAACCATAGTGAGCTCGGTGTCCAGAGAAATTCGAACTCGAGCGTCCGCTGGCAGCTGGAAGGCAGTTCGGTTGTAAAATGAGCGGCACACAGGCTTATAGCCATGCTTCAACACGGAGTACTGGATTTCGGAGGCCAACCGTTCATCTTCTGCGACAGCCTTCTCCGACTTCTTGCCTTCCTTGCGTGCTTTTTCAAAAATGGCGGCCGGAAGAAGTTCACCACGCATATATGCGTTGACATTCTTCTCCTTGATGGAAAAACGAGCCTTGACGGACTTTTCGCCGGTCCAATCTTCTCGGTGAGTCTTTCGCTCGACGAAAATAGTCTCGTTTTGCATCCCACCATACCATCTTAGTCGTATGGCTTCGGCTCCCTCGGTCTTCTTCAATCGCCCCTCGTACAAGTCCCATTTCTCAGGGTTGTCATAGTAGATAGACGTGATAGCCGAATCCGCCTGCTCAAACTCCTTGCTGGCATTGAACACAAGCACTGGTAAGTGCTTCAGGATGATGAGCTTCAGCTCGGTGACGTTGTCAGGATGGACCCAATACTTTGTTGTCTGACGAACAAAGTTGGCCTGGCCACCTCCGGCAGCACTGTCACCTTTGACAGGGTTGCCACGGGTTCGCACCACATCGTACAGCTTAGACAGCTGAATGACGGAAGCATCGTAATTTTCCTTGTAAAACGGCTTTGCCTTGAGTCGAGTGTCAAAAACAGGACGAAGATGCCAGCCCGTCAGTTTCTTTGCCCATGGTTAGCCATTATCAAGTCAATCGGCGAGTCGCTTCAAGCTTACATCATGCTTCTTGATGATTTTGTAGAAGCCCGTGTAGTTGAGCTGCACAAACTTGGCAAGATCATGGACGTCGGCAATGATGTCGCTCAAGTCCTCCTCCAGCAGCAGAAATTCCTCCTCGCTAGGACCATCCTCTTTCAGGCCACGCTCATTCAATCGATTGACGACATCCTTGACCTCGTGGTCGCTGACTGCAATACGCCTAGAAATCTCCATGGCCTTGACCTGTTGCTTCGTATGCACCTTCTCCAGCTCAGCCTCGAGCTTGCCAACAAATCGAATCTCATCCTCCTCGGTCCACTCGTTTCCAGAGCCACCACCAGCCTTTGAAGGGCCCGTGGCATTTTTAAGCTCGGCCTTCAGACCATTGTAGTCAATGTAATACCACTGATACTCACGGATAATGCTCGACCGGAGCTGCTCGCCGAATTTCATGACGAATACGCCGGGTTGAGGTTTGAGCGTGCCCTTGGTTGAGGCTCTCCAGGAGTTGTTCTGTGTCTTGAAGTCTTTAACAATCAGCATGAGCGACGCAAGGGGGTTAATGGATCGCAAGGGAGTATTTAGAGGACACAGCAGGAAAACACAGCCGACGCCGACCAGGCGGGACAGCAGCAAGGAAAGAAGGTACTGCACAAGCGCACAACTGCAAAACTGCTGCAGGATCGGGCCGGGTGAAGAGGGAAGGCGAAAATTAGTAGCTCACTTCAATTTAGGGACGGACGGCGAATGGAAATGCAGCCAAGGCCTGGCTTGCAGCTGGGACAACGAAGAAGAAAGCCGACGATGATGGGGCACTGGCTGAGTATTGAAGCTCGTGATGATGGGCGGAGGCCAGGACGGAAATTGCATTGGCAAATCACACTTCCGACGACAGGAACGTGCGGGCAAAAAGAGGGGTTGACCCAGCAAGTCCACAGCAGCTCGCTGCTGGACCATGGTGAACCACAGCGCTAATGCTTCTGCCCTTGTTGAAGCTTCCGACCAGCCGGCGCCAATGAGGGCTGCCATTGGTCTGGCATCTGAACCACGCCACCAAAAATGGGCCGCATTCGAGATCTAGCTCGTAGCGGGGCAGTCTCAGTCTGGGCCGCCTTGTTAGGGAAAAAAAAAAAACCAAAAAAAAAAACTGATGCAGGCAGTGCCATCAAATTGAGGCTATTCCCAGGACGCCACGCCGATATTGACGCGTCGCAAAGTCAATTAGTGCGACAGGTCAAATCGGCCATTCCATCGAAGCCCACTCTGTCGGCCGGCATCACCATCACCATGTCCGCTGCCATTGATGACTCCATGCCAATGAGAATATCCTCCGACTGTCCCCAAGACACGCGCGACGTCTTATACCACGCCTGGGGCCACGATCTCTCCGGCCTTAAGAAGCTCCTCGACGTCCCAGGCAAAGCCAGCGCCCAAGATCCCAAAACAGGGGAAACCCCTCTTCACGCCGCCATTCGCGCATGTGGCCCCGCGGGCCCAGACTCGAACGATCCTGAACAAGGCGAAGATGGCTGCGTAGAAGAAGCAAAGGCAGTTTTACAGGAACTTTTCTTCTCGGGAGCCATATGGAACGATGTCGACAGCAACAACGAGACTCCTGGCTGTGTAGCCTATCGATTGGGCCGCAAAGCCTTATACGAGATGTGCGTCGACGCAGGTGTTCGCGCCGAGCTTCTCTTCTCCCTCATGGACGGCTACGAAGAACTATCGTCGGGCTCAGATGTTGAAGACAATGAGGATGAGGCCAAGGATGCTTCTCAGGGCGAAGAAGTCCCAGTCAACCAAGACGGCGACGCCATGGACATTACCGACGACCAGGCTCAACCACAAGACCCGCCTCGTTTCATTCCCCCCGACGCCAATGAGAGAACCATCACGAGCGACGAATACTTATCCTCCGAACTGACCTACGACTCCTCCAAGCTCCTCGATGCAGACCTGAACGGCGTTATGATGTCCTGGGAAACCGACATCATGGCCCGCTCTGTATCCGCCCTCCTCCCAGGCCCCGAAGTTCAAACCGGCAAGCGCATCCTCAATATCGGCTTCGGCATGGGCATCATAGATAGCATGTTTGCCCAAACAAACCCGTCACGGCATCACATTATTGAAGCCCACCCCTCTGTACTTCAACACCTCTCCCAGCCGGATTCCAAGTTCGGCAAAAGCTGGGAGAAGTGCGGCGCGGAGGAGGGCGCCTACAAGGTCTGGGCCGGCAAATGGCAGGAAATAGTGCCCCAATTACTGGAGCAAGGCGAGGTGTACGATGCAATTTACTTTGATACATTCGGCGAGGATTACTCGCAGCTCAGGATGTTCTTTATGGAGTACGTACCCGGGTTGATGGATCAGGAGGGCAGATTTAGCTTCTTCAACGGACTGGGCGCAGATAGACAGGTCTGCTATGACGTCTACACAAAGGTGGTCGAGATGCATGGCGCAGATGCAGGTTTGGATGTAGAATGGGAGGTGAGTGATGTTGATATGAAGGGGCTGAAGGAGGATGGAAAGGGTGAGTGGGAAGGAGTGCGGAGGCGGTACTGGACGCTGGATAGTAAGTTGCCTCGTTTGCTTTTGAGTTGTCGATGTCGTTGACGGCTTGCTTGCTGACTGTTTTAACAGAGTATCGTCTGCCTGTGTGCACATTCATGGGATGAGCGTCAAATAAGTAAAAAGCAAAATAGATAGATGGAAGAGTGAGATGTTATCACGTATCAGAATCACACAGAACGGAGAAAACATGATACCCAACAAGTCAACCACCCTTTATTCAAGTCTATATATTTATCATTTTCCCCCTACGCATGGACTAAAGATCGATTGGTTTTCAGTCATCACGACGTGCCGATTTTTTTCCATATTCTCTTCCTATACATTCATTATTGCCAATTTATTTGAAGTGCTCTGGATGCAGCACTCCAGCAACATTGCCAGCCTTGACTCTCTTCAGAGTCAACGCCGCAATCAAAGCGGCGCCTACACCGCTACCGTCCTCGGCAGCAAGAATCTCAATAGGATCCTCTTCCTTGGGATTCTTCTTTTCAGGCCAGTCAAGAATCTCACGGAGAGCCTGGGCACCACGTTCCTTGAACTGTGGGTACTTGTTGAAAACGGATCCATCAGCACCGACATGGCAGGTCTTAAAGTCCTTCTTCTTGCAGATGGCAGCAACACCAGTGGCAGAGAGGCGAGCAGCACGAGTGCCGATAAGCTCGGCGAGCCGTCGAATGAGCTCCAATTCTGGTCTGGAGCAAGTAATGTTGAGTTTGGAGCTGAATAGGTCAAACGTCTCCTGCAAATTCTCAAAAGGATCCCTGCGGTAATGTACTATTAGCAAGGAATGATCACGACGGAATGAAAGTGTCGGATGCTTACTCTTCAACAGCAGAAAGGAAAGAGGAATCCAGAGAATAAGCTTTGCGCAGCAGGGAAATATCCTGGCCGGCAAAGACATGTACGTCGCGATTGTCGTGCAAATCAACCATGACAAGTCGGAAAATTTCGCCAAGATATAGACCAGCAATCATTTTCTCAAAGGCCTGCTGACCTGGCCGGGGTGAATCACGGTCAATAATCTTGTCAAACTCAGTCCTAGGCAGCACCTTGTGCTCGTTATCGAAAGCACCCCACTCGCAGTTGATAGCCATGGGAGTCTCTGGTGGCAGCTTCATGTGTGCTAGTTTGGGAATAGAGCCAACATCCTCCATATAGGCAGCATTGCAGCCGGTGCCAAAGATACAGCCAATCTTCATCTTTGGGTCAGTGTATGCGGAAGCTATCAGAGTTCCCGTCGTATCGTTGATCAGAGCAGTAAGCCTGATGGGCACTCCCTACAAGGATGCCATTAGCACCTGGTACAGGACAGCTTTGAGATTGCGCATACCTTCTTCTCGAGAGCAGCGTTCAACATTGGAACAATATTCTGCCCTTCGACACCAGCAATGTCGAACCCCTTGGTCCATCTCTGAAGAATACCCTCGTCAATGTAGTTCTGTGTTGCTGGATACGAGAAGGTGAAACCAAGAGGAAGGGTGCCAATGCCAGCGCAACCGCCGTGGTGAGTCTCTACAAACTGCTGCAGACAGTCCGCAATATATTCCCAAAGCTCATCCGAGTTGCCGGTTTTGAGCTCCTCTGGCATGCGATACTTGGACTGAAGGATATCAAATTCGGATTTCTGTTCGGTCAGGGTAATCTGGCACACACGGAGGTTGGTGCCGCCCATGTCAAGAGCAAGGAAGGTGCCGGTTTCATAGCCATCGGGGAATGACATGACCCAGGTTGGGTTCATTGGCTAAAAGAAGATTAGGTATTAATTCGTGCATAAGTGGTCTCGTATGAGAGAGACTCACAATGCTGCCACCCTCGACACTAAGACCTGTGAGAACTACCATTAGCCACTCGTATCGAATTTGTTTCAGCGTGTTGTAGCAGCATACCCTTGGCCAACTCGGAAATGAAATGGTCTGTAATTTTCTTGAGCGTCTGTGTGTCAACTGTGAAGAGATCCTCGAGCCTCTTGACTTCGTTGAGCAGATCCTGGGGAATATCCGCCTTCGAGCCTGCCGCGAGATTGTTAGCCATTGCGATTTGTGAATAGGTTAGCAAATGTAGTTTGGGCAAAGACAGAAGTGTGTCATGAACGATGCGTACATGGTGAAGACATGTTGCAAGGCTCAGCGCTCAGCATTGAAGGACTTATATATAAGTTGTTGCTCAAGTGTTCTGACCCCGCCTGTTTCTCTCAAGCGACACAAACACAGCGCCGCAGTGGCATCCCTGGCCTTTTGATGCCACATGCAAAGCTAACAGGTAAAATTAAAACGCCCGAATCACCGTCGAGTTTCTCATCTGGTGTTACCCAACCGGTCGGGCCGCAAGCTGGCTGAGGACGTTTGGCCAATGCGTCGCATGAGACAGCCCATCTCGTGTTGGTCCAGAAGCTTCGAACCACTTGGTCCGTGGACGACCAGGTCTGCTGGAGACCAAAAAATTCGTCAAGGGCGTGTATAATACGGATAATTGCAGTAAAACGGCCGGAAAATAAAAATCATTCACTTCAACATACCCTTCCTAGAGGGAGGCGGACGAGGCCCAAGACCGACCATTTTGGATTATGACGATGGCAGCGGGGTGGAGGGGTAGCTTGAACCGGAGACGCGCGATCGACTGCACTGGCTGCAATCGACGAAATCTTGGATTCTGTGTTGTTGGTCGTTTTGGAATGCGCGCTTTGAATCTGTGCAGAGGGAACAAAGATGCAGACGGGGTACACAGGAGTTGCCAGCGGGGAGAGCATGCAAATGTGCAGCCGTGGAGAAATGGGAGGGAGGAGGGTGCTGGTGGTGCTTGCGATGGGTGCTGGTATTCGTGGAGACCACAGGCCTGCAGGTGATAAGTAAGACCACACAGCAGAAGCAGATGCAAGTGTTTTACGCACCGAGCTAACGAGCCTGGCTTGAGCTCCTGCCGGCCAGTGCTGCTTGCTGGAGGGGAAGCCGCAACCCCGCCAAGGAATCGCCGGATGAGCAATGATTGCTCATTGATGGCCCAGCACCCACCTAGCCCGCCAACATTGAACCATGGCAGTGGCGTGCAGAGTTATGTGGACACGAGCAATTGCCAAGTTCTCACCCGCTATTACATTTCCAAAACGTTATCATGACAAACCATGCCAATGATCCGTCACACTGGGCCCTCCAGCACCCTTATTCCGCAATGCAGGGCATGGAGGAGCCCGTCAACCACATGGCGCGCCTCGTTGGTGCCCATGCCGCCATGGCTTACGGAGAACAAAAGGAGTCCGGGGATCAACCATGATTACGGTGATGCGTCCTGCATGCAGATTGATTGACCTGGCAAGAACAAAGCAGCACTTGCACACCAAGACGGTCGGTCTCGACTCGATGACGCGAAGAATGGTGACAGAAGAGCTGCCCGTCGGTTTGAAAGACCAAGGCTTACTCCGTAGTCTTGTACCTATCCTGGTCATTCTTTCTTATAACATCTCGGTGGCCTCATCCCCGTGGAAAGGGCAGATGGGAAGGAAGATGGCCCAGTCGCCTGTCACTTCAAAAGTTGTCGAGATTGTGTGCGCCTAACAAAGGATGGCCATGTGTCAAATCACGGTCCAGCCTCGCATCCGCAACCACCAGCCCTTGTCATAGGATGCCTCATGATCTTCAGGTTATACAGTCTCTGGCAGAATATATTTGCCCACCAAGAAGTGCACACTAATAAATCGGAGTACATTATATAATATAGAGCGCGCTATCCGGGTGCCTGATGTGGTCAAATACTTTTCGCCTCCCACTGTGGACGTTGCGTCTATAATTTGCAATACACTATACTCCTTGCTTTCAAATATTCTAAACACGGCATTTGTGATTCGCCCGTCACCCGCTGGTTGTGCGTATCTTTGATTGCTAGCCCAAGTCGCACGTCACGTCTCCGTCCTCCTCTGTTCCCTCGTCTTCGCCCTGGCGGACAAACAAGCAGAGTGGCCCACTTCTCGTTCATGATTGGCTTCTAAGCTGCAAGCTCAGGAAACGTATGCCGTTTGGAAAGGAGCTTGCGTCAAGGTGTCTCTTGAGAATCCGAGCGACATCCTTCTTGGACCTTCACAACAGCATAATCGGGCGCACACGCAACTCAATGAGCGCCCTTTCCATTCATTTGTTACAATGAAGCCATTATCGATTGCATCAGCGTTGCTGGCTGTCGCTTCCAGCGCCCTCGCCGCCACCGCCGCCTCGTCTTCCAAGGATTCACAGCCTGCGCAGTTCAAGCCGCCGCAGGTCTTCAGAAATGCCAACTTAGTCCACATCATTTCCTTGGAGAAGAACTACGCCAAGGAACAGATTAATGTTCTCATAGAAAACGTTTCCAATGAGCCTCAAAGCGAATATTATATACCATTCACAGAGGAACAAATTGCTCGCGTTGGTGGCTTCGAAGTAAAGGACCGCAAGAACGCAAACGCTGGTCCGTTTGTTTCTGAAGCAGTTGAATATGACCCCAACAGGTTTGTCGACTACTTGTCAGTGTGTCATTACATCCTACGAGGGCTAATCATTGGCTTTAATTCCTCAGTGATACTCAGTACTATCGTATTCATCTCCCAACTCCTCTCAAAGCCGGTGGCCAACAAACCCTCGGCATATCCTTCTACAACCTGAAGGCTTATAGACCTCTTCCCGCCTCCATTAAGCAGGACGATAAGCAATATCTCGTCCACGATTTCTCCGTCTATGCGCCATCCGCCTATCCTACCTTGAAGCAAAAGACTGAGGTCAAGGCTGCGTCATCCACAATTCCCGACTATACCAAGATCACCGAAGGCAAGGAGGAGCTCCCGCAGAAGCAGGGTGCCAAGCTGATTTATGGTCCCTTCGGTGAGAAGCCTGCTGGAGCCATTTCCCCTGCTCAGGTTCGATTCGAGTTCACCAAGCCCGTCACCCATGTTTCTACCCTAGAACGCGATATCGAAGTCAGCCACTGGGGTGGTAACATCGCTTTCGAGGAGCGGTATGCCTTGCACCACCGTGGTGCCAATTTGTCGTCACCTTTTAACCGAGTCAAATATGCACAATCCGCCTTCTTCAATCCTGCCTCTACGGCCCTGAAGGAGCTACGTGTCCCTCTGCAGGTTGGTAGCGTTGATCCGTACTTTACCGATGTCATTGGCAACGTTTCAACGTCCAAGTTCAGAAGCAACAAGCGCGAAGCATTGCTTGAGCTCAAGCCCCGGTATCCTCTTTTCGGTGGCTGGAACTATCCCTTCACCATTGGCTGGAACTCGGATGCTGCCAACCTTCTCCGCAAGACTGCAACTGGTGGCTATGTTCTAAAGGTTCCTTTCCTCGAGGGCCCCAGGCAGGCTGAAGGTATTGAGTATGGACAGGTTATCATTCGCGTGGTTCTTCCTGAGGGAGCTCGGTAAGCCATGCGTCTCAAATCCATCATGCAGGAAGCCAGCAGCACTAACGAAAGATGTAGCAATGTCAAGTATTACACTGGTATCCCCGAATCGTCCGTTGTTGAGACTTCAGTCAGCGTTCACAAGACTTACCTCGACACCCTGGGCCGCACCTCGGTGATAATCAAGGCACAGAACCTGGTTGACGAATTCCGCGACCGCGACGTCATCATTTCATACGAGACTTCAACGTTTGATACTCTGCGAAAGCCTTTTATTGTGTTTGCTAGCATGATGGCTGTGTGCGCAGCTGCTTGGGCAGTCGGTCAGGTGGAGGTTGGCTTTACCAAGAAATAAAGAGAATTTTATGGATGGGGTGGATAGACATTACAGTCAAGGAGGTGTCAGAGGGGGAAACAGTCAAAAATGTACCATACGGGCGTTGCAAGATGCGAATCTGCACGATAGATTTTCAATCAGGATGATGACATGTGTGAGAGAAGTATGGTAACTGGTCTTATACCTAGGCTGCTAGGATTTACAGAGCATGGGGCTCGGTTCATTATGCAAGCCGATTCATTCCACCTGGCCATGTAGGTACGCAAGTAGGTAGTTGCAAACCATCACGTCATCAAATGGCGCATCAGCCCTACCATCAGCAGTCTCACAACGAGGCCCAAATCCAGCCTCATTTCACCTTTCACAAGCAAGGCCGGCATAGCCGCCATACGACGACCAACAAGTGGAGGCACCGGGAAATGCATCGTAATGCATTGTAATGCGCCGAGCAATGACGCCCCCGGCGGGGGATGTGAGGGATGTTCCCACCACATGGCAGGGGTTTCACAACAAGGGTTCCCAAGCACTAAACATGCTGACAGCGTGCGGCACAGCCCTGACGGAACAATGAGTTTTCTTGTATAAAAAGAGACTTGATTCCCTCTCTCCATTGCTTTCGAGCCCCATCACCACCCTCACTTTTACTTTCTTCACGGCCTCAGCTGATTGACAGGCCACAGAGCTACATTGCGCGGCGGCTTATCCACGCCTCACTCGACCTGGGACTATTCAACGCAAACCAGTCTACAATGTGTTTCTGGGGCGAACCAAACACCAGATACTACTACAAGGAGGAAATCATTCCCCCTCGACGGCACCACCACCACGGCCACCACCATCACCACCACCATTCACCCAGGGCGAGCTACTCCAGCGTCATGCGGGAGTCGTACCGGACTAGTCCGCGGGTAAGCGGGTCGCACTATCGACCTCCGCCAGGAGGGACCGTGGTTTACGAGAGAACGAGGTACTAGGCCTAGAGATGTTGATATCCTGCGGGCTGAACGAGGTGGTAATTGCCGAGTTCTCCACGATGGCCTAATGTGACCTAATGCGCCCGGATAGGCCGGTGCCGGAAGGCTGGAAGCCATGGGAAGTGCCTTGGCTTAGCTACACGACGATAAGTGACGACGAGGTATGAGTGGGATGGTGCAAGATTCTAATGAGCGGTTTTCTGTTTGGGATTGCATTTTGATCTAGATGGAAGAGTGGTGTTGGCGGGCTTTCAGGCAACTCTGGTATCTAATGCTGTAGCAGATGTCATATAAAGGAGCTGTTACGTTTTATTTTGAATCATGGATGAACTCTGGGTCATGATGCGAACGTATTTGCTGGCCGGTAGCGAGACGAGGGAGACTGTGGTGGATGAAAAGAAGGAAAACGTCATTGCAAGACGACCCTGCCAGGACATGCATTGAAGCTCGAACCTTGGCATCTGACAAGCACCTGAACCTGGTGAGGCGGTGGTCATCAGTGGCCTGGCGCTGTCAAGGCACGGGCATTAATCGTGCCCGCCCCACCTTAAATGGTTCGGCTGGCAAAGCTCTCACCACCTAAGGTGGTGCTTATCAGCAACGCGGCCACATTAGTAACGCGGCCACGTATATGTAAAAATATTAATAAAAAAATATAATAAATTAAATAAAATATATAAAATTATATAATAAATTATATTATATAAGTAAAATTATATATTATTATAAAAGATTATAATTATAAATTTATATATTTTATTTAATTAAATATAAAACTTCTTAAATTTTAATAAAATTTAATATAAAAAATAAAATATTAAATTTAAATATTAAATAAATATATTTTATATATTTATTTATTTATTTATTTAAGTACCCTAGAGCTATTATAAGCTATTCTAGTACTTTTACATGTAATTTAAGTAAAAAAACTCTTTATATAAAAAGAAAAACCCCCTTACTTTTATTTTAAGTTATTCTCGCCTTACTATAACCTATAATTATATAAAGTGTATTTTAAATTATATAGGTTAAAGGTATTTATTAGGCTAGCTATTCTAGTAATAGTTTATTAAAGTATATATAATAAAGGTTTAAGTTAAGTTTAAGTTAACTTTAATATATTAGTTAAGTAATTATTTTAATATTTAAGTATTTAAGGCTATCTTATAGTTTTCTTTAAGTATTATATTATATTATATTATTTTAAGCTTAATATAATATTATATCTTAAATATTTTTAATATAATTAATATATTATAATAAACTTTACTTTATTCTTACTTTTAAGGCTACTTAACTAGGCTTAATTAGCTATTACTAGCAGACCTCTAAATGTATTGTATTTTTTGTATTTTTTACTATACTATATTATATTGTATTGTATTGTAATATAATATAATATAATACATAAATGAAATACCTATGAATGTATTATTAGAATATATAATAATAAATTTTAAAAAATATATAATAATAATAGATTTTTTTCTTATTATAATAATATAAAAATTATACTTAAAAGTCTACGTATTAATAAAATATTTTACTTTAAAAATAAAATAAATATAAAAATATTATATAACTTTTTATATAAAATAAATAAAAAAATAAGGTTTTTTTTAAGCTTTATAAAGATATTATATTATGTAAATTAAGTAAATATTTTTTAAATAATTGTTTTTACTTATATTATATATAAAAAACTAAAAAAATATATAGTATATATTAATTATTTTAAAAATACTATTAAATAATAAATAAAAATATATATATAATATAAGATAATTATATAATAATATATTCTTAATAATATATATTTTTTTTATTTTTCCTTTATTTATTACTAATTTAAATTATTTATTATACTTTATATTTTAAATATTTTTATTAATATAATATAAATTATATATAAATTATATATTATAAAATTCTTTAGCTTTTTTTATACTTATTCATATATTTTATAATTATAAAATATTTACATATACTTATATATATTATAATATATATATATATATATACATTAAAAATAAATTCTATGACTTTTATTATACTATATATTTAATCTATTATAACTCTATGAAAAAAACGAATTTTATTATAAAATTAGTATCATTCAAAAGCTTATAATCTCAGCTATTTAAAAATAATATTTTTATTTATTTTTAATTAATAATTATAGAGATATTATATGCGGTATTTAGTAGTGTAAAGAAAGTAGAGTATTTAAGTTACCCCGCGTAACCCCGCTTTAGTAAAAACGCCACATTATATAAACTAGAATATCTCTACTAATAATAGACTAAAATAGATAAAAATAAAACTAATTGATAGCTCTTAAAAAGCTCTATCTTTACATACTAGGTGCATCTTTATAAGTCTAATATTACGAAAGTTATATTAACTTAAAGTTTAAAAATGTAAATACTTCTTATAGTATATATATGTATGTTTTAGGTGAAGAAACGCCTTAACGTAACATAATAGAAAGCCCTTTATACATTATAATTACACTGGTATATTCTACTATTTTATAATAGTTGTATTTTGTCTTGCAAATTTTTCACCGGTTTCTATACGAATATACACGTTTTAAGGGTAAGTTAGGCATTAAAAAAATGCCTGAAATTTAAGGTTTTCATAACATCTTTCATTGTATCTAAACTCTATATATTAACTATATTATCCCTCTTTAAAGTTTAAAATTCTCTTTTTTTATACTAACACTTTAACACCTATAACTCAACTAATATCTTACTTTTAATAAAACTTTTTTTTTCACTAAATAACCCCATTTTTAGGGTATATAGTAACTATTTTTTTTACCTTAAAACCCTATCTTATTTATCATTAAAAATGGCTGAAAATCCCTTTGATTCTAAACCCAATTTATCTACGAATAATAACTCTACTACGAGTCTTTTAACGCTAAATCGATATTAAAATGACCCTAAAAATAATAAGAGCTATTAATTTAGTTCAAAATTATATATCTTTTAATATAATCTCTTTGATTTTCGATTATTAGAGATTAATTTCAATAAAGAAAGATTAATTTATTGTTTTTACACTTAATAAGACTATTTATTTACTTTTTATAGTAAAGCAAAGCGTTTTTAGTCTTCTAATAGTGTTACATATTATAAAAAAAAACATCCTTCTATTACAACCTCAAAAAACGAAGAAAATTCTAAATTAACGTGTAAGTTATTAACTTATTATCTTTAAACTATTCTTTTAACATATTAATATAATATTAATATTATATTATAATACTTTAAAGATATTAATTACTAATTTATTAATATATAGTGCCTATTTATACGGAATCACCTTTATTATCCGAAATATCAGCTCAATCTAGTATATCTAGCAGTAAAAGAGGCAATAAAAGACCTAGAAATAATACTATTATTAGTGAATTTTCTAAGGATACTACTCTTATACTAGCTATTAAGTTTATGCTTTAAAATAACCTATCTTTTACTACTATTACTAGTAAAAGCTTTAAAAAGCTAATAAGCTATTATAATAAGTAAGTTTATAATATTATATTATATATTTAATAATATTAACTTATTCTAGTTAAGATACGAGCTTTTTTCACTATTAAAATATACTTTCTTATATAGATATTTTATATCTAAAAATGAAGAAGAATATAATTAATATAATTTAAAATCAAGTTAATAAATTAGGTTATATATCTATTTAACTTAATATTTAGACTTCTATTAATTCTAAATCTTATTTAGGAGTTATAGCTAATTAGCTAAACTCTAAATTTAATTTAGAATACTATTTAATTGGTTAGTTTATTATTTTTCTTATTTTTCTTATTTTTATCATATAATATTATATTATTATTTAACTTTTTAAACTAATTATATTTAGGATTTAAATATTTACCTAATACTTACACTAGAAGTTCTATTAATCTTTGTTTTAATTAATTATTATTAGAATATAATATAAAACCAGAAAAAATATTAAGGTAAGTTAATTATAAGGTTATTTTATGATATTTTATTAACTTATTTTAAATTATAGTTTTACTAGAGATAATAGCTCTAATAATAACACTTTTCTTACCTCTTTTTGGAACTTTTATACGAAAAAAAACCTAAAACCTTTCGATATTCGTTATACGGCTCATATTTTAAATATTATTGCTAAAGATATTATATCTACGTTTATTACCGAATTAATAATATCCGAAAATATTAAAAAATACAAAAATAGCGAGCTTTTATACTTTTTAATAGAAGAATTTAACCAATTATCTTCTAAAAAATAAAAACAATTTTCTAATTTACTTCCAGGTATTTTAAGGTTTTTTTTATTATATTTATATATATTTTAAGCTAATTATTATATAGGAATTATTGGAAAAGTTAAAAAAATAGTAATTCTTCTTAAAAATAACCAATAACTTTATTCTCAATGGATTAAAGCTTTAAAAGAAGCTAAATCTAAGGGCTTTATAGCTAAAAATAATAATATTATAAAAATACTATTAGGTAAGTTATATAATATATTTAATAGCTTTTATTTCTATTATTAAGACCTTAAAAATCTATTTAAAACTATTAATAATTATTACTAACTATTTTTACTTAACTTAGCAAACGCAATGAGATGGAATTTAACTTTTAGAATAATAAATACGACTATTATGCTTAAAAAAGCTATTATATTATTATAAAACGTTACAAATATAGTAGCTTTTAAAGATGCTAATTTAATAACGTAAGAATGGCTTGATTTAGAGACTTTATCAAGTATTTTAGAGGTTTTTAATAAGCCTATAAAGAAATTACAAAGCTAAGCTTATAATACTATAAGCTTAGTATCTTTTTATATCTTTAAAATATACTTTCTTCTTGAAAATATATTAAAAGATTAAGAAAGTTAGCTTAAAAACGTAAGTTTTTATATTTTTAAACTTTTTATATTAAGCTTTTTATATTAAAATAAATTATAATAACTATTCTAACTTATTTATAGAAAAACGCTTATAATCCGTTAGCTAGAGCTTTTATTTCAGCTTTAAATATAGGTTTAAAGAAACTAAATTACTATTTTCTAAAAAATATTAATAGTAATTATAGTTTTTGGAAGCCTTATTTATTTACTGCTATATTAGACCCTAGATTTAATATTAAAACGGTTAAAACTTGATTTAATATAAATTCAACTACTTTACATTTATTATTAAATGATTTAAAAACAGAATATTAAGAGTAAGTATAAATAATTATTAAAAATAACCTTTTTTTAATATCTTATAACTAATTATATCTTAGAATATATGAATTATATATAAAAGACCCTAAAAACAAGCTTATTCCAAATATAAAAATAGAAGAAGATTCTTCTTCTAGTTCTAATTTAAATAATAATCGAGTAATAATCGATTTATAATAACCAGCTAAGAAATTAACATCTTATAAAGATTTTAGGCCTAAATTAAAGCCTAGTTTATTTAATGACTTATTTCCTAAGCAAAAAAATAAAGCTATTAAAGAAACTAAAAAAAACGAGATTTCTAGTTATTATAAGCTTAATTTAAAAGATAATAAGGTATTTTTAACTTTTATTATAATAACCTTAACTTTATAAGCTTAATTATATAAAAATAAATACTAACTTTTAATAGGAAGATATATTTATTTAGTGGGCTAATTCTATTAAAGCTTTTCCGATTCTTTTAATAATAGCACGAAAATATTTAGCTATTCTAGCTACTTTAGGAGCTATAGAAGGGAATTTTAACTAAGGAGGTAACGTGATTAATAAGCGAAGAACCTCTTTAATGCATTCTAATATTCGAAAAATTTTATTATTAAAAAACTAGGCTAAAAATAAGGAAAAACGAGTTAAAATAAAGAAATATTATAATTTATTCTCTTATTCTAGCTTAAATTCAGAAAAATCTGAATTAAATGAAAATTCAGCTTTTTCTAGTAGTAATAAAGCTATTTTTAAAGTTAAATTTGTAATTAGTACTAAAAATAGAGAAGAAAAGGAAGATAGTGATATTTATAATGTATAATAGCTTTATATTAGTATAAAATAAAGCTTTTAATATTTTTTTTGAATTTTATAATAATAAGAAGAACTTTAGCTTTATAAAGATATTTATATTAATATTATAAGTTATATATTTAAAAAGTTACTTGCATTTATATTTTTTTAAATTTAACATTTACTCTTAAGTCTTTTTATAGTATATTTTTAGATATATTATTAAGAATTAATTGTATAAAAAATGGTATTATATTAATATAATTCTAAGGTTTATAATAATATATTATTTACTATTATATTTTTAATAATTATTAAGATATTAAATAATAAAGCTTAAAAATTTAAGTTTAATACTATATAAATTAAGAAAAAAGGACTTAAAAATAATAATAATTAAGTAATATAATTAATTAACGCGTTAATAGCTTTAAAGTATTTAATTTTATAAAATTTATATATTTAAAGTTTAAACTTTATATTTTAAATTTTTAATAATATATTTTAAATAATAAAAATATAAATAACTCTCTTATTATATAACTTATAATAATATAAATTAATGTATTTTAAAGGACTAAAATAGCTCTATTTAACTATATAAAAATATTTCTTATAAGCCTTATAATTAGCCTTATATATATAAGTAAAAAATTTACTAGCGTTTTTCCCTAATAATACATTTATAGGTATTTTAAGAATATAATGTATTGTATTTAAATACAATACACGAAAATACAATACAATACAAAATACAATACATAATACACTTGTATTTACTATATTCGTAAGAGCTCTGATTACTAGCTATTTAAGGCCTATTATAACCTTTATAAGAGCTTTAAATTAAGCTATTAATTTTTCTTTCTTTTTTTCTTCTTTAAACCCTTAATTTTCATACGTATAACCTCTTTTTATAGCCTTTAATATTAAGCTAGCCTTATAATAGCTTTTAGCTCTTTTTATAAGCTTATTAAAGCTATACTTATATTAGCTTATTTTTTAGGCGTTTTTTAAGCGAATTTAATTAATACGCGTTATTTTTTTAAGCTTTTTCTTATCTCTTATAGCTTTTATAAGCTTTTTTTTAATTTAAGGTAAGTTTTTACCTAATATTAGCCTAATATTAGGCGTCTCTTTTCTTAGTTTTATTTATTATTTTTAATTATATATTAATTTATTTTACTTTATATATTTACTTAACTTTAACTTAATTTTAATATCTTTTTATTAATATTTTATAAAAGCTTATTATTTTTAAAATAATTATACTTAATATTACCCTTAAAATACATTTTAATTAATTAATTAACTTTAACTTAATAATAGTATTAACTTAATTATAAAAGAATAGCTCTTTTAAGGGTAAAATACTTACACTTACTTAAAAGAAAAAGGCTATTAAGTAAAAGGTTATTATAAGTACCTTTATTTTACTTTAGCTTAATATTATATTAATATTTATATAGGTTAATACTCAGAGCATTAACAAAAAAACTACACTACATGTAGTTTTTTAGTGTAGTTTTTAATATAGTGTAGTTTTTGTAGTTTTAGTGTAGTTTAACTACACTATAACTACATTTATAGTGTAATGTGTAATTATAGAGGGAAATTTTAATTATAAATATAACGTTAATTATAAGACTTATAAGGTTATAATTATTATACTTTAATAGAGCTAATTTAGCTCTTTATAATGCACTAGTTCTTATACGTATAGCTTATGAATTAAGCGAGTTATAATAGGTGAAATGTTAGCTAAAAATTAAGATCCACTTTTTTATAAATAAGAGATTAAAAGCTTAATATCTCGCTTAATATCCACATTTTAAGGTTAATTTTTAAAGATTTAAAATCACGTGATTTTTAGCTTTATTTTAATATACAATATGCTTATATAAGCTTTTTTTAGTAAAACTTTTTTTATAATAAAATTTAAAAATAAAAAAGTTAAGTAAGAAATATAAAATCTATTATAATATAGGAAATAATATATATAAAAAGAAAGTATAAAATATTATTTTATATGAAAAATTTTAAGGTATTTAAATATATTATTTATAACTTTAATATATTTCTTATAACCTTAATATTTAATATTTTATATTTAAGTTATAGGGTAATACTATAAATATTATTATTTTATAAGATATTTATATATAAATAATAGAAATTTTTAAATTTATTATATTTAAAATATTTTACTTATAATAATAATATAAAATAATACTTACTTACTTAATATAATTCTCTTATAATTCCCTTTTATTTTATTTTTATTTTATTTTTATTAGTTTTTTAATCCCTATTTTTAGCTTATTTAAGCTAGCTAATCCCTGCTTACTAATACTAATATTAGTAAGCAAATTTAGCTCTATTTTAGCTTACTAATTATATTAGCTAATAATAGCTTATAAATTAATTAATACTACATATTACACTAATTTTTAAAATGTAATATAGTGTAGTAAAACTATACTACACTACACTACACTAAAATTCACTAAAAACTACAAAACTACACTACTTCCAATGCTCTGTTTATTATAGACGGCGCGTTTTTTATTATTGAGTCTATCTTAAATCGCGTCCGGCTTAGGGTCACGTGGTGCCTATTTCGTAAACTATCCTTTACCTGCGTTTAGGTGGTAGCAGCTCTATGCGAGCCCCCTTTCTTCTTCGTCTATCACCATTAGCATCACATCCTCCGCACCGCCCCCGTTGCGGCCTTAATGCGGTATTGCGGTAGGGGGTAATTAAGTGCGAGGAATTCGAATCTCAGGTTATTTTCCGTTTTAAAGGCGATCTTGAGCCGGCGTCGCGGTGCGAGAGCGAGAGCGAAAAGTTTTTTTTAATTAATTTATAATACCTTTAATAATAATTTTATAATACTAATAGTTAAGAATAATTAAAGGGAAAGGTTTCTAGGTTTACGCCTTAACTAAGCTAGCTATAATACTTACTTAAGTCCTTTATTAAGTAATATTATAAAGTGCTTTTTATACTATAATTATAAAGTGCTTTTTATACTATAATTATAAAGTGCTTTTTATACTATAATTATAATTATATTATCAAGCTATACTTTTATAATTAAGGTATTATTAATAATAGCTATAGCTTTAACGTAATACTATATTACTTTTTAAGTAATATACTCTTTAAATAATTTTTACACACGCTTTAATAAAGCTATTAAAATAAAACTAGCTAATTTATTATAAATAATACGTTTTTTATTATTAAGTTTATCTTAAATTACATTTAACTTAAAGTTACGTGGTACTTATTTCGTAAACTATTCTTTACTTATATTTAAGTAATAATAGCTTTATATAAGCTCTCTTTCTTCTTTATTTATTACTATTAGTATTATATTCTTTATATTACCCCTATTATAGCTTTAATATAGTATTATAATAAAGGGTAATTAAGTGTAAGGAATTTAAATCTTAGGTTATTTTCCGTTTTAAAGGCGATTTTAAGCTAGCATTATAATATAAGAGCGAGAGTAAAAGTTTTTTTTTTTTTTTCTATATTATATATATATAATTTTAAAATATATTATATTATATTTATATTTTTATTATTAGAATATAAAATAATATTTTATTAATTATATTTATTTATATATTAAAAAAGCTTTTTATTTTTATATTTATATTTATATTTTTATATTTAATATATTTTTTAATTATATATTAAAGTATTTAAAAAAAGAAAAATATTATAATTATAATTATAATTTTTATAATTTTATAAATATATATTATAAATATTATTTAATTTATTATATTTTTTATTAATTCAGCCGAAGGCTGACTCTACATTAATCCATAAGTTTTCCGAATAATGAGGGTTTGGTGCAGGCTTGACAAATAAGTTTCTATTGGTCCAAATTTTGTATGGGAAATCGCGAAAGAAGGCTGGATTGGTTGGTGGCTCTAGAAAAGTGGGTAAAGGACAGCCACCGTCTGTCGGTGCTTCTTTGTTTACTTCTCTGTTTACAATCGTTTACAATCGTTTACAATCGTTTACAATCGCTAAATTTGCCCAGCGATCTGTTCGTTTGCTTGGCCAGCAGCCTTTCTTCCATTATTGAAACAGATGTACCGCATGGTTGGGTATGGATTATGATTCTAGGGGTAATATTAGTCCTAGATCTGAATTGGCAGTCCATTGCCCGTCTTGCGACCGAACAAAATCACCAAGTAATTTCGTTAGCAGGAGGAAATCTGCCAATCCAACTACAACCTGTCTGGAATGCCGGGACCACCGCAATTCCGAGGTAACTGACACCATTGATATACTATATATGCCTCCCTAACCTGATCAAGCGTGCCAGGTCCAAAGGTGCCGTCCTTGCATTGAGAAAGCTGGCTGTCCGTCCTACCTCAGCTGAGAGATCTGCCCCGAAAAGAACCGACAGAGACGCTGGCCTATCGCCTCCTAACCAGAGATCTGGAACCCAACCTACATCGCCAGAGAAGCTACGGCAACAACATACAGCTAGGAGTTTGTTCGGAGAGCCAGGCAGCCAGCCGCAGATAGTGCTGGGGACGCCGATCCCACCAACCCAAGCGAGCTCGCGGCTCTTCCGGGCTCTAGCTCCCTCACCGCCTGTGCCGCCCTCGACCGATCCTGTCGCCTCACATTCTGATCCATCTACTGTCCGAAGCAGCACGACTGGTGTGGACTACTCTTACCTGGCTGTTAGGTTCCACAAGGGCGGGAAGGACTCGCAAGATGATGCCTCCAAGGCCGGCGCCAGGGCCAAGCAGGCCACTATTCGGCGCGACCATCGTTCACGACGCCGTGCAGGGGAGGCTGTGTCACTAACTCCCACAATCTCTCAACTCGGCGTCTTTGAAGGTTCTGATGGTCCTGGAGAAGGTATCCTTGTGCTGTGGTCCCGGCAGTTTGTTCAAGCTAACCACGGAACGTAGCTGGGAGTCAAGATCGACTACAGGCAAATGAGCTCCCAGATGGGGATGGAATGACCAAGGAAGCGGATGACAGGGGACAGTTCTCTGAATCTGATGTTGACGTCGAGGACTATTTCAACTTGCTGCTTTCACCTGCTCGACCACGGAAGTACCTCGAACACCTAGGGGTAGAGTCTGATTCCGATCTAGGGGACGAAGACGGGAACGATAATAGCAATGCCTTGGACGAAAGCCCTCTTCGCTATTGCTCGCGGCAGCCTTCCAGAAAGTCAGGGCCTCGTCGCCGTGCTCGCCGTGGTCCTGCCCCTGGTACAGGAGGGCGGCCAAAAAAATCTCAAAGGCAAACTCGATCGTCGGGGCCGCCACGACGGTACCGGAGTCCAGTGATGATTCCACCTGAAGAATCGGCCGTATTTCACGCACAAGATCCGGTGTGGAATGGGGACCTGGACGCTTGCGCCTTGACCTGTCGTGATAAAGCAATCCTCCGTGAGTTCTGGACAAAGCTGGACAATGACCAAATGCAATTTTGTGGTCGATGTCAAGAGCGTTGGTTCCAGATGAAGATCGATTCTGATGGCATTTGTGCGCGTTGCTGTCGAAAGGATGATAAACGCGGCCCTGAAGAGCCGTACTTCTTCTCTGTGGACAACCAGTTGGATTTTGGCTCCGTACCGACTCAATTGCCTCAGCTTACACCTACTGAAGAGTCTTTAATAGGCCGTGTTCACGTCCACGTGAATATTATGCTTGTGCGGGGCCAGCAGTACAAATATCGGGGACATGTTGTTCACTTTCTCCGCGAGGTTGGCTTGGTGTACAACCAACTCCCGCTTTTGCCGCGGGAGTTGAACACTGTATTACTCCGTCCTTCCAATACGTCGTCCCATGCAAACCTTAGCCGGCAATTCACCCGCCAGTTCCGTGTACGCCGCCAGCCAGTTGCCATATGGCTTAACTACCTCCGGCGCCATCATCCTGGCTATCGATGCATCGTCATCGACGAAGAGCGGCTGAGTCAATTGCCTCAAGATGGCAATGTCCTGGACGACATCCCCCAGAGCCAGGTGGAGGCTGCCGAAGTTGGACCCGAGGAAGATGAGGAGGCAGAACCGGACCTGGAGGACGAGGCTGCGGTGCCGGACCTTTTGGCCAAGGACACGGAGCTCGATGCTCTGCGGTCTATTCTTGCCGGAGAACCAGAAGCTGAACCAAGGCTTTCCACAAGCTTCCAGGAGCAGGTGCAGCACGAGCTGCAGCTTCCGAATATACGGCGCACACCCATTAATGAGTTCAATCGCTCTCATGCCCTACTCTCCTTAGCTTTTCCCTGCCTCTTTCCTGACGGGAGAGCCGACTTTGTTGAGCCTCGGCTACGGTCAATCGACTACAAGGACTACATCGAGCACGCGATGCGCTGGCATGACGGGCGTTTTGCACGCCACCCGACCTTCCGCTTCGTCGCCTTCAATACTCTGATGCGGTCACAGGCCCGTGCACGGTCCAAATTCTTCGTGAAGCAACACGATGGTAGTCATGAACCGCTCACACGGGAGCAGCTTGTTCAGGCACTGGAGCACAGCGAGGACCCTGAGGCGCAGGTGCTAATCAACTCAATCACAAGACATGCGGTACCTATTCGCGGCACGCGCCCCTTCTGGAACAGGAAGAGGCAGGACCTCGAGGCCTATGCCTACAACCTTGGATGTCCTGGTGCATTCATCACATTCAGCCCGGCAGATTTACACTGGCGGAGTCTCTACCAGCACATGCCCCGATATGATGAATGGCTGGCTGCGTCCGAGTCCGAGAGGATGGGTCTCTCGCGCCAACTTTTGCGTCAGAATCCTCACATTGCTGCTTTCCATTTCTACCGCCGATACTGTTTCTTTCGAGATATCGTGTTAAGCAAGAAGTTCAACATTACGGATTACTGGGATCGGTATGAATGGCAAGGGCGTGGCAGTCCGCACAACCATGGCCTGTACTGGATGGAGAATTGCCCAAGAGTCGACATGGTGGATGAAGCCGCTCGTGATGTTTTTGCACGCACGTGGGGATTCCACATCACTGCCATTAATCCTGAGCCGACTAGGACTATGCCCCAGGGTGAGGGTAACCCCCTGAGCGTAGATCCACTGAGTACAGAACTGACATTCCTGCGTCTCTCACAAATCGTCAACCGCTGCCAGCGCCACAGATGCAATACCACATACTGCTTACGCGTAAGGAAGAGAACCGTTGATCTGGCGAGGGATATGGAAGGCGCTGCTGCAGATATCGAGGCGGCCAATGCGGCCAATCCAGAGCGGGAGTGTCGTTTTGACTTTCCTCGTGCCTTGCGGGAGCTGGCCGCAGTGATCAGGAAGGAAGGCAAGTCGTACTATGTCTTCGAGGCGGCGCGGAATGACAACCTCATGAATCACTTCAATCCCGCCATTATACTAGGCTGGCTAGCCAATATCGACATATCTCCTTGCACCAGCCTACAGGCGGTTATTACGTACGCTGCCAAGTATTGCAGCAAATCTGAGAAGAAGACTGAGCCTTACTGTAAGCTTGCAGACCAGGTTTTGCCGCACACGGCACACCTTCAGCCGCTATTATCCTTCTCCTCTCGCCTGATGAATAAGCTGATTGCCGAGAGAGATTACTCGGCGCAGGAGATTTCCCATCTTCTCCTTAACATTCCTCTGCAGGAAGGCACGCGGATGGTGGTCTCTGTCGACTGCCGTCCTTTGGAGCAACATGCACGTTCGTATCGCGTGGATGAAGATGTCAACGAGACCGTCGGCAGCTACAGGAGGTATCTCGAGAGAAATGACCAGCACGAGGATGCAACTTACCTCGAGTACCTGCAATCGTATAATCTCAAGACGTGGAGGAGACTCGCTGCCAACGCGAAGAAGAGAGTCCTGTCTTACTTTCCTCGATACAGGTCCGTGGAGGCATCTCCCCAGTTTGGTGACTTCTGCCGTGTTAAATTGATGATGGCTCATCCGCATCGCTCTCCAGAGGAGTTGCTCACCGTGGGCGGGCAGCGGTTCGATTCCTTCGCGGCTGCGTACAGGTTTTGCAGAGAGCAGCACCGTGACACCCATGCGGACGATCATTATGGGGAGCCAGATACAAATGAATTGAGGGCTGAGGACGACGAATTTGAGCTTGAGGTCCATGAAGAGCCCATTGTGGATGAAGACTGGCATGAACTCGCCCGCATGCTTCCCGACCGCCCGCTGGAGGAAGAGGATATCGACATGCTCGGCCGCCGAGACATCGACATCAATTATGATTGGACCCCTCACGTTGGACGGTATACTGATGACGGTATTCTCAAGGGCGACTACTGGAAGCAACGCAAGGCGGCAAACCGCCTTGACCTTGATGTGGATCATCAGCCCTTGGAAGCTCGAGATTCCCTAAACCGGGATCAGCGCTTAGTATACGATACCGTGATGGACCACTTCCTGAATCAGGAACCCTCTCAGTTGCTGCTCCATGTGGATGGTGGAGGTGGTACCGGGAAGTCATACCTCATTAATTTGCTCTCCGCGCACCTCCAAGCCGCTGCTGCCGGGAGAGGGACACCTGTTTGGCGTGCCGCGCCCACTGGCGTCGCGGGAAATCAGATATCGGGCACTACTTTGCACTCCCTGTTACACCTTCCAATCAACAAGGACTTCAAGCCCCTCTCGCCCACTGACATGGCCCAGCTCCAGAAGAAGCTGAAGGACATCAACTACCTGATCATCGATGAGAAGAGCATGCTGGGACTGCGACAGCTTTCTTGGATCGATGACCGCCTGCGCGAGGCGTTCCCGAGTAGGAATGAGGAGTTCTTTGGTAGTCTTAACATCCTTCTGGTTGGCGACTTCTTCCAGCTTCCACCCGTGCTACAGAAGCCGCTCTATTACGATAAAGAGGTGCAGGGAGTGGAGATCAAAGGCAGGAACGCATATAGACGCTTCGATAAATCAGTCTTCTTGAAGGTTGTCCAACGGCAACGGGGCGACGATCAGAAGGCGTTTCGCACAGCTCTCGAGGAATTGCGGCTCCTCCAACTGTCAGTCGAGTCCTGGAAACTCCTTTCCGGTCGAGTACAGGCGAAGCTAGATGATCTGGAGGTCGCCAGGTTCGCCAACGCCTTGCGAGTATACGCCACGAAAGATAGGGTGAACGAATATAACCACTACCACCTCGACCGCCTCGGCCGGCCAGTCATTCAGGTCAAGGCTAAGAATGTCGGCCTTGGCGCGGCTGCGGCGCCTGATGACAAGGCGGGCAACCTTGCGAAGCAGATCCCTATATGCATTGGCGCCCGTCTGATGCTGACATCTAACCTTTGGCAGCCAGTTGGTCTCTGCAACGGCGCTCGCGGTACCGTTTACGATATCGGCTGGGCACCGGGGGCTGACCCAGTCCAAGACCCTCCCTGTGTTATCATGATGGAGTTTGACAAGTACAGTGGACCTGTGTTCCTGACCACCGCTGATGGCAGAAAGATTGTCCCGATTCTCCCAGTAGACAGGGACTTCCTCATCGGAAGCACTCTCTGCACTCGCACGCAGTTTCCCCTGATCGTATGCTACGCCATTACGGTTCACAAGTCGCAGAGCATCACTGAAGATGTCATCGTGACAGATCTCTCCTGTCGGGACTTTCAGACTGGTTTAAGCTACGTAGCTGTCTCTCGCGTAAAAACGCTCCAGGGCTTGATGCTGGATGCGCCCTTTGATCGTGGTCACCTGTTTTACGAGTCTCCACCAGAGGGTATGAAGATGAAGATGAGGGATGAGCGGCATAGAAGACGACAGGTCCTTACACGGAATCCATATAGGTCAGACCACGGCTCTGCATAACTAGATAGCTAGCTAAATGTAATGGCTTAATAGTTGCTTGGCCCAAGGACTCCCAGCCTTCGGATGATCGTACCCCTTGCACCCACAGCTCTAACGTGCAAGGGGTGGCGTAGTATTTTAATCCCTTGAGCAAAAGTACGCCCAGGCAAGCCCCATGTCCCTGGCCGTCTTGAAATATCGATGCACCAAAGTCGCATCGGCGAAGGTGCCATCAAACGCCGTTCCTGTAAAGTAATTCAAAATCACGGCCGCCTTTCCCATTCTATTCGCGGGGATATTGGCCTGGATGGTCGCCGCGTCCTTGTACTGCGGCAGCCCCGAGCAGTTCAGACAGCTCTCAAAGGCAACCACGACGTCGCAAATGTCATAAAACTCATCCGAGACGGCCTTGCCAAAGTTGCACGTCACGGTGATGGGCCTTCCAAACGCGGCTCGCGTGTATCCCACCAAGTCCCTCATGTAGGGCGCGTTCGGGGCTGATTCGTCAAAGAAGATGCCCTGGACGGAAATGTTGGATGCCGAGTACGTATCCCAGCCCTTCCAAGCGGCAACGTCCTGCTTTACCTGATCCAGGGAGAACTGGGCATAGTTGGTTCGCACGTAGCCAATGGGCTTGATGTTGGGGTACGTGTTGAGCTTAGTGACGCCCTGGATGTAGTTGATGTCGTTGTTGCCGGGGAGGTGAGTATCACCGGGCCCGTTGTGAGGGTTGACGACGGTCAGCCAGGAGAGATCACGGTTGGATGCTGCGGCGTTGAAGACGGGCGTCCAGTTTGCTGCGCCATCGTCCCATGTTGCTGCTGGATAGAGGTACAGAGGGAGGATGAGGCCTGTTGCCGAGACCGTGGTGGCCAGAGCGGATGTAAGTAGGAGACGCATGTTGGCGGCTATAAGTGATGATTTGATAATGGGCAACTGAATTTGTTCAAAGAAGAATAGGAAGAAGACGACGACAACTGTGAGGGTGAAGTCGTTTGCAACTGGTCAGTCAAGGGCTAGAATAGTTGGCATTTTTATATTGATAGCTTTCCGGCATTGACCCGCCAGACACTCCCGAATGATGCCTCTTGTCCAAGGATCCTTCTCACTTTGCTGCGGCTTCATATTGCTGGCGGGTCAATATCTCTCCTGTAATCTCACATGGCCATGAAAACAACAAAGGAACGGGGGGGTTGCTCAGTATCCCCAAGTGGAATGAATCGCAGGTCATTGGTTGATACCGCCGATTTTCTTTCAAAGTTGCGGAGTTTCATGGTCACAGCTCAGCAACAACCTCTATACAAGCAGCCCACCATTCGGAAGCTTGCAATCCGAGGAGGCACAATAGAAGTCTGTCATGAAGAGCATGGTGAAGTGGAGTGAGCAAGCTGTGATAGCCGCCCAACGCGTCCCAGGGACTGGATTCTAATTACCGCAGGAGCGATAACATTTACCCCAGACGGGACCTAATTTCCTCCCAAGGAGGTGCCGGTTCCCCTGATAGCTTATTAGACGCCACTTCAGCTATGTCAGAAGACCTGGCGCCGACGTGTCTCGGCTCGCACAGCGAGCTCTGCGTTTGTGGCTGTCCATCAGATAGTCGGCTTGAGACGGTGGCGGTCTCGGGAAGCTCTCGTGAGCTCGGTTGAGGCATTTGGCGTAGCTGAAAACTGATATTCTTGCTAGAAGTGTGCGGCACTTTAGTGTTTGCAGCATTTTCTGTTCATCGTTTAACGCGCCTGGCCAGCGCTGGATATAAATTCAGGCGGCCTGGGAGTCCTATGGAGGGATTGGATAATTTCGTAGGGAAATTACAGGAGAGGCTCGCTAATCGCTTTGCAGAGCCACCTGAAATCCTGAAATAAGGAAAATTGGTCTTCTGTGGCCTCGATTTAGAATTATTGCCCATTGTACAACGGCTCGATAAAACTGCTGCATACCACGATATTCACTTTAATACCGTCGATAAGAGAGAGGTTCGGATGGTAGCGTCTTGGCAGCTTTATTATATTCTTGTAAATAAAAAATTGAAGCAGAAAAAAGTCCATATGGCTGCCTAACTGTGGGAAGTGGTGGATTGTGCGAAATGCTTCAGCCAACACCCGTCACCGACGTGGAAGCACGAGCATTTTTGCAGACAATGCAAAGTGAGGGGTGTAAGTTGAAGAGGGGGCGTGAGTTGAGCGGCTTATGGGTCCCACTAATAGTCCCAGTCCCAATAGCAAGGGGCGGCAGCTTGTGGATTACAGTCAGGAACACACACCAACACGTGAACACCAACAACAAACGCAATCTTCTCCGTACACTCCAGGCCCCCGGACTCGTTCAGCCAGGTACCCAGGTCTGTTTGTGAGGTGCTCAACTCAATGGCAAGTCCACAAACTTCAAAGAGTGCTCAATTATGTGAGCTCGATAGAAGCCGTGCAAGTATATCCGTCCTAAACGGGCAGGGGGTCTTGCATGCCATGGTATAAGTCAACAGAACAAGGAGCAAGGCAGCTTTTATAATTTTGCCTACTATCGTTTTGTGATTTCGATCGGTGAATCCAGCCATGTATGGTATTTAGATGCCGAGGATTTCATTCACGTAGCCTCGGATTTGCCCTATGTTCGGAAAGGATTAGCAGTAGGTAAATGCTACTCCAATGGATTAATTTGGTACATCAGGACGCCGGCGTTGAGATCTAGGGTCTTTAAAAATAATATTGGTGCGTATTCTACGACGTAGTTCGCTCTTGGGGTGAAAACATGGCAGTCAATGCCTTGGTGACATGACAACGGGTTGTCATATTGACAACATTAGAGCCATCTCATACTCTGCGTGAAACATATGCACGTGCGAATCATATGTAACTACTTCTCAAAAGTCCAAAAACTCGAGTTATACATGGTGTAACAGTTCCCACCGTGCTTCGTACATGGACAGCCACTACTGAATTCATCCCAAGGTGAAACTGACTCAAAAAGCTATACCCTCTTTACTTATCATACTAAAGAAACGATTCGCTTAAGCGTAATTGTCGAACCTAGGTCATCATGCATCCATCGCCACGTACTACCAACTCGCAATGATGGAAAAAAACAGGAAATACCATGTTCAAAGCCCCATGCATGATGCTCTGTCGGATAGCGGCGTCATACCTTGGCAGTTTTCATCACCAAGCCGCTATCCTCGTCGGTTGTGCTTCCGTCGCCTTGAGTCCCACTGGCTTGTGTCTCTGGGTCGTGTTTCGTCCCCGGGCTTACATCACCCGAAGCTTTCGGTTCCTCGTCGATGCATTCCAATGAGACCGCGGATTTCGGACGGCCGAAACTACCTCTTGATGCCCTGTTGTCTTGTTTTCTCGCCGATATCGGGCTGAGCTGTGCGCTATTTCCGTCCAAGGAGTCCAGGCTTGTCCTTCTCGACGTTGCGGGGGTTGAGTGCTGTCCATCTTCAAAGCTAGATCGACCCTCGTCTGTGCTCGATTGAATCTTTCGCAACGTATCAATCACAGATGGTCTATCGGAAGGGAACTTCTCCAGTGTGGGATCGTCGATATCCACATCGCCAAGACTGCAACCACTATCTGAAACCATCGAATTGGGCGACTTCGGGTTCTTGCCAAAGTCGTCATGGTCGAGACCGTCATCGACAAATTCGTACGCTCCGAAAGACTCATGAGCAAACAAGGGCGTTGCAATTTCTTCCTCCACGGCCATGTCGTTGTCTGTGCGTAGCTGGTTGGGGGGCGGTGATGATATTGCGGTGTCAAACTACTGGCTCATCAGTGTGAATGTCAGGACAGAACGCTGTCCAGAGTCTGTCGAGACGAACTCACCTCGTCGAGTTTTGCTGCTGTATCAGCAACTTCAGCAGCAACATCTGCGACTTGCTTGATGGGAGTCCCGGAACGTGGATCCGCCTCGTACGTCTTGTCCCGGAACACATTGGGCAGCAGTGACTTGGGCCCCGAGGCTACGATGGTATGCTGGCCCGGTGCAACGGGGCCGTCATCCCGCCGTTCGGTAGCTTCAACGAGCGGCGTATGGGATCGGTCTGCGGTGTTGCTCGTCACGGGAACTTTGAGCAAGTTGCAAGGCTTTCCTTGGTCATCTTTGACTGTTGAAATGATTAGCGACACCGAGCTACCTGGCGTCTGCTGCATCGCAACACAAGGCATCGCACAGGAGAGTAACGAACCGACGGTAGCATGCTCATCCAATACCCAGTCGTCCTGGTTTGCGGCCTTGAACTTATAGTAGTATTCCTTTCCAGGCTCAACGGGAATCTGGATAGTAAAATGATGCTCTCCAGATTCGTCAATGACGCCGTGCATTTCCTGCAGCTCCCACTGCGGATCAGAAAACGAGCCAGCTACGAATACTGGAGGCGCAAGGCCCCGTTTCCGATAGCTGACTGTCACCGGCACCTTTTCTGTAGACATTCTCTTTGACTGCCTGTCTAGTTGGAGGTAATGACGAAGCCGGTGCGCAGTCAAAAAGTCACTGCTCAAAGGGCGAATGTGTACTCGAAGAGAACTGTCTGCTAGGTGGCGAAGTAGGCAGAACAGAACCCAGCTGTCGGGGCGTCGTGTTGTTTGGCAGCACCAGCCCAAGTCAACAAGAGTGTTGTAAGTGAGAAGGATTTATCAAGTTCAACAAAGGATCAGGGTGTTGGTCGGATCTGGAGACTTCCGCGAGGCCAACGGTAGGTTTTGGAAGATGGGGGGAAATCAAGTCTGCCGTCTTGCACACCAGTGACGACACTGAATCATGGAGGGCAGGGAGGCATCGACCCGGAGGCATCTCAAGCTTTTTACTCGATTGCCACTCGGCCACTCGTCCAGTCCGTAGCTCTAGCTTGATTCATCAGCCTGGTGCTTCCCCGCGTTGGGCTGGCCAGCCATGGGATGCTGGAGTGCGTTGCTCAATTGGATGGATGGAACGTGAGTGCTCCGTGCCGTTGGCCTCGTTGGTCTCTTGGGGCGTCCTCCTGGGTCTCAAGAGGTTGTCCAGAGGTAACATTGAATCAATGTACACGAGTCCCCGCGTACTGGGCTTGGCAAGTCCGGTACTCCAGGCCCAGCTATACCAAGTGCGTAGCTGCTCTGCTCAAGTGGACATGATCTGATGCAGAATGAACTGCCAATCGATGTGACGTGGCGCGGCACCAGAACCCAACTTGACTTTTTGTTTATCCAACGTGGCCGGCCAACGAGAGGTCGGCCTCTGACGAACTGTCATGTCATCTCTGCAGCTCGCCCAAAAGGCGAGTCAATTCTGTTCAGGAACTCGAGGCATCACGTCACAGCCGTGTGGAAATAAGTGAAGACGAAACTCCCGACCTGACGGCGCACGGAGAAACTACCTACCTACATACATGTAGGTACTTGGGACAAGTATCTTGATGACAGTTGACAGCCAGCCCTGTGGATCAGCGACCGGCCCGCCACGATGATCCAGTCCAACCAGTCAATCTGTTGCTACAGACTGCAAAACCCCAAGGTGAAGCCCCACTTGTTACAACACCATCACCGAGAATATAACATATTCACACTCGACCCCTTTCCGTTATCGAGGCTTGCGGCCTGTTGACCGAGCCCCCCTGCTGTACTTCTCTGCCTGTTCAATCCCTACGCCGTGACACAGACATGCTCTATTCACCATGTCAATCCCACCACAACTTATCCGTGTGAAGCGCAAGAGAGTTGACGAGTCGCCTGTCACATTTCTTCGTTGGTCTTTGAACAAGATAATCGCCCGTGTCCATTTAACTTGCTTACCAATATTGCAGAATTTGACCAAGGCTCCAAGCGTCATCGAAGCGGGAGTAACTGGGCATACCAGCGTCGCGAAGTAGCTGGTCAACAACCTCGAAGGGAGAGCAAGTCTACCCAGCCTATCATCCATGTGTCGTCCCCAGACAAGGTCGCAAGTCCCGATAAAAGACAAGATGAAGCGCATGTACCCGCCAAACCAGCGCAACCCAGAGAGACAACGCCACGTCCCCTTGAACCTCGCAGGTTCCATGTGTCAAAGTCTATGCTAGCAAAAGGGGCCGCCCAAGGACCAAATTCTGGCGTCTCCAAGAAGAGCAGATACGGTCCGGCTGTGTTTGTGGAATCTACGCGAAAAGGGAGGGTGCCACGAAGAAGCCCTGCAGCAAGCCAGATACCGATGCAGCTCGAAGGCGAACTACACAGAGCCGCACAGAATCCAGGGAGCGACATAGAACAGAGACAGCTAAAGCGTCCAGGCGTAACAAATAAATCTCGTGACACGGCTTCGCAGAACGTAATTCCGATCCGAGCTCCTCTGCCTGATTCATTAATGAATCGCCAAGATGAAGACATGGATAAAATAGCAAACGACATGAATGCATGGGTGCTGAACGAGCTAGGTGCCAACCTTCACAGTATGGAGCAGGACAATAGGCCGCTGAGATTCAAACCCAAGAGCCCGGCCAAGCGCTTCCATGAACGGCATCCAGAGCTTGCTCCTCCCCAGAGCTCAGGGACTTCTACTGATACCACAATGAGTGACCTCAGTGATGAAGGAGATGACGACGACTGGGTAATCGAAGAGTACGTCCGTATTCCTGCTAACTCCGTAGCTTTGAACGCGGGACCTGCAGACGTCGGCATTCTTGTTCTGGAAGACGAGGAAGAAAGTTTGCTCTTCTTCGGGTCAGTGCTCGATGAGGATGACGAGCTCGGCGAAGACGATGAAGACGAGAATGGTAAGCACGCAAACATCTAATTCTCAAATCAGCCGGACTGTACGAATAACAGAAGAGCAATGTGCTGACTGGCAAACAGCGGAAAACTATTACACGGCAGACTATCCCGAAGACGAAGTTGACTCTGACGACGAATATGGTCGTGACGCCTACCTCTACCGCCACGGAAACAACTCTGACGAGGAGGAGTATGACAACGAGTACTACGAAGAACAAGACGAGATGATACTCGAGGGCGGCATCGATGATGACGACGACGCCCGAATGGCACGCATCAAAGAATTCATGAAGCGAAACTCGGCATTCCGCTAGCGGCCACTCTTGGACACCTTTCCCTCCTTACCTTCACGCCCCATTCATGCACCACAATCGCATCTCGCATGATGCGCCGACCACAGACCCTATTCATAGCAATGCTTCCGAAATATGCCGCTACGCAAACATACATGCCTACCCGTCCCGCGAGTACATGACCCGGCAACAAACGACGCGGGGTTCGGCGTCATGCACAAAGGGTTCCCAAATAGCATTGCCACAAGAACCACCGGAAACGGAAACTGGGGTGGCAGCCTGCTTACTTGGTAGTGTGTAGTATGGACTCAAACAAGGGTTCCCCATAGGGTCCAAGGGTTGCCCCGTGAACCAACCCACCTCGGCGGCACAAACCCACGATGGGTACAATGCGCGGAATAGATACATACATATGTGGACAGGGTGAAAGGACAGACCAACTGGGTGGCCAAGAAAATAGAAGTCAGAGAGAGAGCTGTGATCAAGGAATGGGCCTTGGCGAGGGAGTTCATGCACCCTCTTTGTCATGCCGGGAACGGAAGGGAGGGAGGGTAGATCCTGCTTACCCGTGGTCTGCGCAATGCGTGAAACGGGGACGGAAATGCGCGAGCACACGAGCCAGATAGATGCTGAAAATATAGGATATGCAAGATTATCTGGGTTCAGGGCGTGTGGTTGTGTGTACGGTTGCTCTGGTGAAAGAAGGCCTGCGCTTGTCGACACAAACTCATACAATAATTATTGGACACAGGCCATTGTACAATCTGATCATGTCGTTGCGAACCAGTTGAGGCTTGACATGGAACGAACGACGATGCTTGTCGAACAAAGAGCTAGTTGTACCAGTCAAGTCACTTCATGATGAGAGAGGAAGATGGATAGTAATAATATCACTTTTTTTTGTTATATCGTACAAGACTGTCGAGACAAAATAACACTCAATTACCTGCCATTATACGTACAAAGCCATCATCCCATGTCTTTCGTAGACATTACAATCATGTCCTCTTCATTATGATATAATGAAACTTCTTTTAGGCTCGTATGCCGAAACTATAGTCATACAAAGCATTAGGCCAGGCTGGGAACCAACACCTTTTGATCCGCCATATGCCGTCAACTCCTAATACTCGAGGAAACCCCTTGTGATATATGCATACCCCAGTACTTTGGTGTAAGATGAAACTTTAAATAAAGAGAGCAAAATTTTTTTTCTGCTGACAACTGCAAGACATAGGAAAGTATTATGAATAAGCAAGGAAAGAAAGGATTGTCGGTACGTTGGGAATATTGTTACATGGAGAGGCCGCCCACGTCGTTATTAAAAATGAATGTCGTTGCCATGTCGCGTTTGAATGTAGTTGTTGCTTCTTTTGTTTAATGTGGGGGTTTCTTTAGAGTTTGAGACGCCTCTGCTCCTTTCTCTTTCTTCGTTCCCGTCTGTCACGGTATTGCATCGCTCGCTTTGCGGCTATGGAACAAATGTCAGTATGTTTTGCGAAGTACGTTTGTGGGTCAGAGCATAGATCAGCTTACCCCAGTCTTGACACTTTCGCTTCAGTTCAGGATCAACCCAGGAATAGTGAATAGCGCGCTCGGGATAACGTTGGGCAAGGCCAAGAGGCTCCATGGGCTTGTCCTGACTGTCTCTTTCACGACACTTGATGCTGATGTGTTTGGGCTCCAAGTCATCCTCGTTATCAAAGATCAACCAGCCATCCTGATCCCAAAGTGGAATCCTCTGGTTCATGCGGTAGTACCAAGCTTGAAGACCTTGAACGGTTCTCTCGGGCGTTCGTCCAAACATGGCGGCGAAATCCTGCTTGATACGCTGCCACTTCAACTTCTTGTCGTGCCAGGCGTAGATGATAAAATCCCCTTCTTCGGTGGTATACTTTTGGTTGATGTGCCTATTCTCGCCATCTGGGGGAGGGCTAGGATAGCCGTCTAATGCAGAGACGCCATGTACGTAGGCGTCATTCATGTGGTAGGGGGCATAATGATCCTGAGAAACGTATGCCTGCAGCGAGGGCAAGGGCTGAGGGAGGAGTGAGGTTCGTCTCAGGCTGCGAAGTGGCGACGGAGGCGTGTAAGGACGAGCAGGACCATATGATCTTGCAAGAGCTTCAACACCAAGATCGAATTCCTCGAGGCTGGGGAGCCGTACAAGTGAATTATTTCTTGGACTGCCAAAAGAAGAAATACTGCGAAGAGGAGAACAATCTCTCGAGATGCTTGGGAAGGGGCCTGAGCATATGGGTTAGCATGCCAGTTGAATCCGATGTGAATCTTGAAACTCACCCTCCAGTGTTAGTCGTGGACTGCTTGATGTAGACTCTGGTGGGGTGTGAGGGTGGACCATGGGCTTAGGGAGCATGATAGAAGGGAGGTCATCTGAAAGCTTTCGTGGAGTATAGCTTTCAACATGAGTGATTGCTTTGATGCCCATCTTTGTCGAGTTGCCCGCAAGCGCCGAGCCGCCTTGCTCTAGCGGTGCTTGAATGGTCGTATACATTTTTTTTTTCCAACAATCCGACTCGCGTAACCAACGTGTTGTATGGCGAATGTAAGCAATACTAGTATATTCGAAGCTTCAAAACGTATGCTGTGACGGTGACCGGCGGAGTGCGTGTAGAGAGAGTCCCTCAAGACACCAAAAGGCTCAACAGGTCAATAAACGAGGGAGGAAGTGGGTTAAGTAAAATAGGGATGGATGAATCTCAAAGTCATAAACGTCGATAAACACGACAGGGAGAGAAAAGGAACGGCCGCTTAACAAGTAAATGACACAAACACGAGGGCTAGAGGGGTGCCGCGTTCTTGTACTCCATGACAGGTGTCGAGACCCTGGCGATGGGAAGGCATCCGATCACTGTGCTAATGCACCAGGTTTCTTCTTCTGCCATGAGTACCTGAGCTACCAAGATCAAGTCCGAAAGAGGGTACGGAGTAGGACAAATGATTGTCTTGAGCTGTTGGAAGGGGGGGGTCTGTGTGCGTGCCCCTGGTCGACATTGGAAGAGAGGCAGAGACGGTACCAACACGGAGTGCGGCTAGTGAGACCAGTAAAAAAGCAGGGTGGATCGTCGTGCAGAATCGACATAAACGGTACCTGCGGCAGCGGAGAAACAAAGAAAACAACGAGGCCTGATACTGTCGAAGCCCCGGTATCAGCGTTGCCTTTGCTCTGCTCTGCCTGTGCACTGCAGATGCGCAGACGCCTCATAAATTATTCAGAACGCCAGTGGTGGACATAACGAGATGAGGCTAGTGGCGGGGTGCAGTTGACAGGGGTGCGAGGAAGACAATAGAGATACTCCGTCCGCATCCTTGAATGTGTTGCTCGTACAATACATATCAATTGGCCATGGCTGAGTGCCCAACATGAACGGAACTGTAGGAAGCCCCATTCGCATTGAGTGCGGAGCAGCAACCCACGGGCAGAGAGAGAGAGAGAGATAGTGACGACGACGACGACGACGACAACAACAACAACAGCAGCAGCAGCAGCAAACCACCAGTCGAGAGACTTGTAGAGACTTGTTGTGGTAGAGACCCCGTCTCCGACAGCATAGCAAGCTGCGCCAGCTGGACACGCAAGGGACGGTCATGTCAAAAAATGATACATATGCCAATTGCTGGCGGCTGCACATCTTTCTCCCTCGATAGACTTTGCCAACGCTAGGCATTGTCTGTCCCCCATCAGATGTGTGGTTGTGTGGAGAGCCGAGCCATTCGGGACACACACCTCCTCCAATAGTCTCATCCACACAACCACAAACAGCAACTGGAGCTCGAGTGCTCACGACGGGCGACGATCCCGGTCCACGGACAGATACAACCTCTGCCCATAATTGCCCGCCGGGCCGTCCTGCTGCGCATGGAAAATGGTAAACGCAGTACCCGGCACAAAGAACTGTTGGCCGCTGATGCGCGGTCACGTTGCTCGCCGAGCTGCCCCGTTAGGGGCCATCTTAACCAGGGTTGCCGTTCCATTGGGACATCTCTTGACTGGACGAGGGAGCCTTTTTGGCCGTTTGCGGCACATCGCAACACTTCATGACTTCAGAAAGGCGTGTGACTAGGCAAACAAACCAAAACAACCGCAAAGTGTCTGCCTAGACCACCCAGTATTGTTGGGTCTGGACTGCATTGCTGCGGGTAGCGAGCAACGAAGATTGCGGAGCCTCAGCAACCCTAATATCAAACTTCCTGCCAGATACCAGTCCAAACGCAGATAGCATGAAGCTGCGTGCACTGTATCTTGCAGACAGGGGGTACCAAGTAATCCATTGTTGTGTTCCGAGTGTATTCATGCCCTTTGTGAGGGTCAATATACTGCCATCGAAGCCACCGTTGATAAGTGTGGGCGTCATGTGGCAATGCCTCGGGGCTTGATCTGTATGGGAAGGGAAAAAAAAAAAACAACGGCATCTGACCTATAATCAAATGGCCACAGGATCCCAGTGTGCTGCTTTTGTGCTGCTGGCGTGGCTCGCAAAAAAAGATGCTTGGGTAGCAGGTTGCTTTGCCCATATTTTGTATTGTACTATAGCTGATGCTTTTTCTTTTCCGTCCTCAGGTGCGACGGCTAGCCTCCTGGTGTGTCTAGTGCAGTCTGTTGCATCACAGAATTGTGCTTTGCCATGTAAAATTCTCGAAGCGTGCTGAGTCCGGGGCGATCCTGACCGGTTGCTCTGCCTCCTGCTTCCGGTCCTGATTCTGTTTCCGATTCCGATTCTGTTCTTGTTTCTTGTTGCTCCGGACTGGTGCCGCCGTTTGATCCCATGTCGGATAAGCCATGAGCCCAGAGCAACTCAACTCGACTCGGTCACGGAGTGGGGAGCAGCGAAAATAGACCAAACATCAGCCAAACAAAGGGCGGGCCGCCGACGTCCTGTTTGCTCAAAGACCAGCTTGTCCGTGCCATGACATGTGGCTCAGGGCTCGAGTGGACTGTGCTGGTCAATCGGGGGCACTGAGTGCGCCTGGCTTCGCAGACAAACGAGACTACTAGTCAACTAGCAGACTAGAAGACTGACGCTGTTGCTTTTTCTCTCAACCGGAGGTGGGAGGGGTGTTCAAGGGAGAAGTGAGGTTGGAAGAGTTCAATGTTGCGCAAGGGACGCACAGTGACTGGTGCTCTTTCCTTTTTTGAGCCTCCACTTCGACTGCCATTTGCCATTTAACTGTCAAGCCCCAGTCAGCCCCAGTCAGCCCCGGCAAGTCGCCATCAAGCCCTTGTACAGCACAGTGACGCTAATCCTGATATGGCACAAGCGTGGACGGATGGCAGGCTCCCTTGGCCCCACCTGGCCGAGTGACGCGATCTAAACGGCCAACTCCATACTCCGTATGCGGTCGAGATGCTTTGGGTGCCTCGGACTTGACACACAGACATCGCGCGTTCCTGAGCCACTTCATCACCAAAATAATCAACTGGCAGCTTGCAACAACGCCGCTCAGCACTATCGTACGTACTACTATTCATGTCGACGTTATCAAGTACGCGCCCTTCACCCTAAGCATTGCTTCGTTATTGAGCCTGCTGCTTTGTTACCAAATAAGTATTTTGTTTTGCCAACGGTCTCCTCCTGTACTCCATGAATAGCACTACACATGCGGCGAATGAGTGCTTACTATACACAGCCAGCCCGTGGGCACAGCCATAATCATACAATATTCATGCCATTACGACGGTGTACTCTCTATCTAGGCCGGTAAAATATGCCTCTGCTCCCTACTTTCCGTGCCGCGGAGTGCTTCTCTAAACAAGAAATGCATTGCCGCCTATCGAAGACGAAGATGATGGCAGCGACCATCGTGACTAGCTAGCTACTGTATCCAGTTTGCTTTGAAAGCTCAGGGCCTATCCGTCTCGCAACTACCCGAAAAAGGCAAGACCTTCAAATTAAACATGGCCCACGCGGGAGCTTCTTATCCTGCTGTATCCAGCCCGTCAGCATCTTGCAGAATTTTTTTTTATACTTGGCGAGACAAATGATTCACACAACGCCACGGTATTTTGCAGCGAGGTTCACTATTTACGCAGGCACGATTTGCCGCTCATTGGATCGAGTTGGCAAGCTGGGCTGGCTCCCCAAGCCTTTTGGTGGCCAAGAAAAAGGAACATGCAGTACTACTATTCTTTGCCTCTGCATGTCTCAATCATCAGCAGGCTAACTCGTCGCCAAGATGTGGATGAATGTTGCCAGTGGCGAACGAAATCTGACAATCTGAGTGCGAAGGGAGAGAGGCGAAGAGAATACAATACAGATTTATCGTGCAAAGAGTGACGTTTACTTTTCGGCTGTTCGACTTTTTAATGTTCAGCTTAGCTTCGTCTGAGGCTTTGAGTCCTGGCGTATTAGGCAACAGCCTGCCATTTTCTTCTCGATGCCTGTTGCCATCGTACAATTCCAGTCGCATTTTGCAGCACCACCATGGAGATTCCGCTGCCACGAGATCGTTGCGAAAACGGTCGGGGAAAAGAAACAGTCATTTGCCAGAAGGACCATACGTTATATTCGGCCCTACGTGGTAGCCGTCATAATGCAAGGTACGCTGACCTCGAATGAAACATCCAAGCAAGGGAGCGAGCAAGATCTGGTCGGCGTGATCGCACGAAGACTCTCCCACAACGGACCCTGCCCAACTGTCGGGGTTTTTCTGCTTCATCATGACGGCCTACAGAGTCTAGCTGAGACACTTGGTATACGGCAATTTGTGCAAAAAGTTGGCGACATTATAAAACGATGTGTTGTTGCCTCTCCACCTCGTACAGAGCAAGTATCATTGCAGGCTGCAGCCACGGCGTGTCGGACGTCGGATCTTGGCTTTGCTGGCGTTGTCGTCAAGCCATAACATTGATGTCGCAGCCGCAGAAGCCACAATAAAATTATTATACGTGTTCGCCAAGGGTTCATCACGACGGCTACCAATGAAAACCCGCATACATCTGCACTTATTGCCTTTTGCGGCTGCATCCTGGCTACCCGAAATTCAAGTCTGCAAGAGAGGGCTGTCATGTCCCACATCCCTTGCAATATCAGATAAATTAACCACCAAGTGGCTGCGCATCGGGATGCCGGTCCGCGCGAACACCATCAGCGATCATGATTATGTCACCTCCTACCCCGAACCAGATCGAAGCTGGATATCGACTGTTGGGAGATTTACGTTTTAGGCACGAGGATCATGCGGTCAGAGCAAGGGCCAGGAAGAGGCCCTCCCACCCTTCAATGGCAGTCATAGTACCCAGCAGTGGTGGCGTTACACGCTTCATTCATGGCATTGTACGTACATATTAGGTCTTGGGCGTGAACATAGAGAGAGGGGAGAGGGGATGTGAGTCTCCGTTGACGATGGTTTTGCAGTAACACGAACTAATAAGTAGGCCTCCTGTCTATTCCCCTGTAGAAGCATTCATGTGGAAGCATTCGTTGCCAACATTTGCCCGCCGGTCAAAAATGCTTCTTGTCATACCAATAACTCGGGGGGCACGTGGACAAGTTGGGCTGTCATCTTGACCAACAACAGGCCGCATTTAGAAGCTGATCTGAATAACAACAATTGGCACAAGCCCATGCTGCCCTTGAATGTCATCGTTTTCTGTGGGCACTACGTAATCCTTGCGCATATGATGTTGGTCGGCTGTGGAGCTTTAAAGAGGCTTCGTCTGTGCACGAGCCAGACATTGTTTGAAGATTATTGCCATGTTGGGGTTTTGCCCACCCCCAGACCACTAACATATGGATGGGGATTTGCCCGTTTCCGATATGTTATTCGGACGAACTATCTGGCCACTTGAAGGGCGAGTCGACGATGACACTCGTGGATCTGCATGCACAGAGTGCAAGTTTTCATGCAGTGTTGTCGCTGCAGGTGTAAGGTCTCACCATGAGCGGGCCATGCTCGCCTCCTTACGTACTTTTCAAGCACTTCAACTCTAGAGTTTAGATCCAGGCTCGACTTGGGACAAAGATCCTGTGTCGGGAAATGATTCATCTCCCGTGAATTTCCTGGACGCGTTTTCAGCACAGATGCAAGGACCATGAAGAAAAAAACATAACAAAAAACATAGAAGGAACTTGGCGCGTCTAGACACTTGCAGCAAACACAAGGTTTGAAATGAGGCGGGGAAAGAAGGGGGGGGGGATGAAGATGCGTGTTAGATGCGTGTTCGATGCACGCGCAGAGAGATGATGTATTGCAAGTTGAAGCAAAACCAACGTACCATCCTCGTTCTGCACCTCCGCTCAAGAAGCTGCAATCACTGTTTAACTCACAATCCCAGCCGCCGATCTGATTCGCCTGCAATGTATCTGTAACGGCTGTCAGCAGAAACAATTGGGTAAGTCGCCTCCAAACGCATAGTATCGTTGAAGGGACCAACAAATCTGGCAGACGTAGAAAGAAAAAAAAAAGGTTCGGGACGGGGCAAGAAGACGGGGCGTGGGGCGTAATAGGACTTATTGCTCCGTAGGGCATTTTCCTGAAACCGGAGAGTACATGCATATATGTACGTACCTGGTGTTGATGATGAAGTTGGATGGCGGTCATCGCGGGTGTCAGAGATATTGCTTCCTTCAGCGACGCCACCGCTGCTGCGGCTGTAGACGCTCAAACCACATGTGTAGGCTTGGAAATCATCAACGTCAACACTGGCCGGGATCAGGCCGGTAAGAATGCGGCCGATAAGGATAATCACTGCTGCATGGCTGCACAGGACAATCGCCCGCGTGCCGTCATCATCACACTGTTGAATGATACCCCTCAAGGCCTTGGTGATCCTCTGCTGCAACTGCTCCAGGGTCTCGCCCTTGCTGGACGGCCTCGCAGCCGACGTGTAGCTCTCATCGTACGAGGGGAACATGGCCTTGAGGACCCCAGGCGCAGCTGGCTCCGGGTGATCAAACGGCGCTGATCCGAACCACTCACGAATGCCATGCTCGGGGAGCATCTTGGTCACCACTGTGCCGGTGAGCAAGGATTTCGCCGTCTCGTCAGACTCGCCAGCAGGCACTCGCGGCCTCTGACCATTCTGTGCGCCTAGTTTCTCCCGCTGAAGGTCCATAAATGGCACCATTGTCTGCAGACACCTGTAAAACGGGCTCGAGTAGACCTTCTCTACCGCCGGGTTCAAGGTTCCGAGATGCCTTCCCAGTTCCTTGGCCTGATCGATCCCATACGAAGTGAGGGCGGGATCGCCCTGGATGCCGGTTGGCGACGGGATGCCCATGTACGCGCCTGTCTTCGGATCAACCGACCAACTGGAGCGGAACTAAAAGGCACAACAATAGCAGAGAGCCCACTTGTCAATACAAAGTTTCCTGCAAAAAAGAGGATGGGGGGGAGGATAAAACGGCGCCTGGCAATTGCTTCCTATTGTCCGGACTGTCGGTAGGCGCGCCACTTACCCCATGTCTGACAACGTATATCTTTTCCAACGGCATTGTCAGCCTCCTCTCTCCCAACTCCCCCAGGTTGGTTTATTACGGTGTGCGACTAAGAGATCCCGGCTGCTCTGTGGGAGGAAGAAGAAGTCTGGTGTAGTCAGCGGGCGTCAAATCTCGCTTCCTCTCTGCTAGGTGTTGTTGTTCGCTGGCCAGACCCCTGAGCCACGTTGGCCACAAGCCGGTGAAGAATAGCCAGAAGGGACCCTCGTCGAGATTGCTTCAAGGGCAGTGGTTGGCTGGCGCAGACGGTTCAGGGATTTTTTGTCGTTTTTTTTTTTTTTTCGTTGGTGGTTGAAGTGTGGTCTTCTTCACCGGGCGCTTGGACTTGGGAACTTTAGTCGTCGGTCAGTCCAGAGGGCCAGAAACCTTCCCAACTGCCACTCCCACAATACCGAGCAAGTACTACTTGCATATGTACGTACATACGGGGCCGAGGTTAAAGAGAGGATGACCGCGCCTGACCCACAACAACCTGGGACCCCAGACCTGTTTTCCGTCATCGAAAATCGAGTGCCGCGGGCGTCTGCCGTCCAACCCCGTTCCGCGTAGTACCATTCTTCATTTCTTCAGTAGCAAACCCCCTTGAACCCAGTCCCGCCGTTTTACGTCGTACTGTATAACCCTCGATGCATCGTCTTAATTTACTGACAAATTTGCTGCTGTGCGATGCTCAGCGTTTTCTGCATGGAAACCCGTCTCAAATTAGAGGGCGTTCGACTATTACCCTCGCACACTTTGGCGTTGTATTTTCCCCCAATTGTGGAGAAATGCCGTTTGACGTTTGCCTATTGACGATTGTGATTGTTGCAGCCCAGCCTCTCCCCCTCCCTCTCTCCAGATGTCTCCCTCTCCCCCCCCCCCTTTTTTCCAGTTATCATGGCCTGTGCATTATGAAGAAATGTGGCGTTTTGGGATATATGACAGCTGGCCTGCAATTTGCGACGTCCCGCATGAAGAGATGGCCCATGATTCCAGAGCGAACAATGCCCTTTTTTTTCCTTATTCCGAACGGCACAGAAGGGTTTCCCGTTCCACCGATCTACTGAAGAATGATGAGTAAATACTACCGTGTGAAGCAAACTGTTCCATTTCGACCTAAACTTGATCTATGTAACGCAGGCCATGCATGACTCCTAGCTATGTGAGTGCCGTTGGGGCAGAGATTCCTTTCCTTCCGGTGTGAGTGAGTAAAAGAAAGAAAAAACTAGGGACAGAAGAAGATTGGGCAAGGGAATCAGATCAGTTTCTGAGCAAAGTACTAGTCCTCTCAGGTGTAGACTGTCCAAAAGTGACATGTGACAATAGCCTCCGATGATGATTGATGATGATACGATCTTGTCCAAAAAGATCTACCGTACCGGCCCAGAACGCCCAAAGACAATCCTTCTACGGAGTAAACAAACTGCATTCTGACAGGCTCCATGCCAATGAGACATTCAGGAAATTGAGACAATCCCGGTGATTGTTGTCGTTGTTTTATCGGAAAGCCGTTGCGCCACTGTGAAATAACAAACCAGATTTTCGAATTGTTTCCATCGTCGTGGCCTTGAATTTCTTACATTACCGAACAAGCTCCCATAGTTCGTGCTCGTCGACGGCCCACAAAGCCGCCGTCTTCTTCATTCATGTGCTGGGCATGAGCTTCTCTGGCGCGACGTCGTCGTCGTCGGTGTCCTGCACCTCCCATTCCAGCCTCCTCGTTGGCTTGCATGTAGTCTGCCCATTTCCTCTCCAGCCTGCTGGCGGATAAGAGGTCTCCTCGTAATACACGCATCTGATGCTCGTCGACGGTCATCTGAAAACCGTAGAAGCACTTGAGGCCAACAATTTCTGTAGGATATGTCACTTTTCCTGGCTCCCCGGCAGCTGGTCTGATTTGGGCATTTCGAAACAGAACTTCTCGGATGCCAGTCCAAGTCACGTTTTGGCAATCGTACACGACCATCTGTAGGGTAACCTGTGGTCGGTCACTTGCCTGGAGCGATCTCTTTGAACGCTTGTTTACCATGGCTGCGGCTTCTGCTAGAGAGAGATCGCTGATTCGTGTGTTGTCCATGTCGATGCTTTTCAGGCGCAGACATTTCTGCAGCACGGGCAACATGCCGACATCGCTGATATTTTCACAGTAGCTTATTGAAAGATGTTGCAAGGTCTCTGCACAGGGAGCCTTGGCAAGGTGCTCAGACATGAGAGCGTTGGTAAGCTCTTCGAGATCCTCCAGCTCAAGATGTGTAAGCCGAGGTGTAGATGCTAGAATCGGCTCGAGTGCACCATCAGTGAGCGTTTTGCACCCAGAAAGCTGAAGGCCCTCTAGTTCGGGCACTGCGTAGCCGATGGCTTTGACGCCGGCGCTGGACAGGCGGTTGCATCGACTCAGGTCGAGGTGTCTCAACTTCCGTGGTGGAACAATAGGTCTCTCGGTCAGAATATCGAATTCTGGGTCAATGCCCTGCATCATGACTTTGAGGGCGTCATCGGTCAGCTCGACACATCCGCAAAGAACTAGACGCTCAAGATTGTTGGTAGTGTAGATAGTCTCGGCAGTCGAAATATCATCAAAGCCCCGGACTTCGCCAGCCCTCAGGTCTCTCAGTTTGGGGCATGATTCGATAATGACTTTGATCCCCTTGGCTTCCACCTTGTCGCACCAGGACACATTGAATGTTTCTAGCTGTGGACATGACTCGGCGATAATTCTGCAAGACGTGTTTGACACGGCAGACAAACCTGTCAAGTTGAGATGGACTAGCTTATCATTGGTCCTCAATAGAGTGTGCAGAGTAGTCTTTTGAAAGTTTCGACAGCCCTCCAGCGTAGCATTCATCAAGTTCCTGCAGGCTTTGACGATGACTTCTGTGCGCTTATAGTGCTCTACCTGCACACAACCTCGAAGATTCAAATCCTTGATAAATGGGCCAGCGGCCACAACAATTCTGGCAAGTGACTCAGCCGGAATGTCCTGGTAGAATTCAGACGCATCGAGGGATGGCCAAAGCTGTCCATCAAAGCAGAACCTATAGAATGATTTGCTGACTCTCGAAGCTTGAACAAGTTCTTTCGGCCGAAGAAATGAGAAGATTTGGACGCGGAGCTCGTGCGGCATCTTGTCCCAGAACGGAAACGCGGGCTTGGGAGGTGCTTTTGCCGCTGCCAGCGCTTTGGCTAGCCCTTCTTGCTTGGCGAATCCAAGGCCAGCAGGAACGGTCGCCGTCGCGGGTGGCCCATTTTGATCAATGTTGTCCACTTTACGGACAGAAAGGGGGCCTTCGATGTTGTCGTATAAGGGAAATTCGTGGGTTGATGTCGGCGAGAGCGAAATCGGGGCGCTCGGCAGGCCAAGTGGTGACGGTTGAGGAGTAGACGATCTGGCACTGGACGGAGTCTGGGGAGGCCCGACAGCAGCTAGACTAACACAAGAAAGCGTGCCTCGGGTGGTGTACGGACTGTTGGCTGACCTCGAGCGACGCAGGCTATTCAACGACGGGGACGAGGATATTCGTTGTAGTCCGCGAAGCAACCGTTTGCGGCCTTTCCCATTGACAGGTGTGCCGGGGGATGTGGGGGTAGCATCGCCATTCGACATTGGGACCGAAGTCACGATATTTCTGTCAATGACGGCGGCCATTTTTTGGTTGCTGCCAGGTGCAAAATAGGGGTTCTTGAGATGCCCTTTTTCCTTTTCTTTTTTCCCTTTTTTTTTCCTGGTCCCTCTCTCCTCCTCTTCCTCTTTATTCAGAGTCGCTTGTTAACGCTGTTTGGGCGTTTTCCTAGTTCCCCGCGGAATGTCGCCGATAGTACGTGGGGTTCCGACTGATAAGATGGGTGATGCCACTGGTAAAAGAGGTCGAGTATTGGAAGAGCCAGTGGACAGACATCAATTCATAACAGATAAAAAACAAGAGATGAAGTATTGTTATTGCAATCGCCAGCACCGTCTCGCGGGTGGTGCTCGATCCAGCGAGCGTCGAGAGACAGTGAACGACGGGTTGACACAACCGACAGGGAGAATTGACGCCGTCGTCAATGGGAAAGTCGAAGGTGGTGTTGCAATAAGCAGCCCGTCGAGAGATCAGCGGACCAGCGAATGGACGGCGGGGTCAGCACTCTGGGTCAGCAGGTGCAGTTGGAGGCACGAGGCTCACACTCGACGCCACGAACCAAATGCACGCTCTGTATCAGTTGAAACAAGGCACATGTCGGTTGGAAGCCATCACCATGGTCATACGAGAGAGTAGAAAACGCCCAAGTGTGGAAGGGCGGGGGGGCAGGAGCAGGGAGTTACAAAAGACTGACGAGGACGAGACAATATATGGTGCAGCCGAGTTCTGCGTTCAGCGGCGGCGGCTCGGGGACGAGTGAGAGACATTTGTTGACTTTGAGCCTCGTATTAACTGCGTCGTCTAATACATGTAGTGTGTACATAGCTACCTGGAGACGTACCGCGGCCACACACTACACAAACTTGTCACTGTTTCTTTGCCCAAGGCATGGATGGGACCGTTGAAAAGAGGCGGCGGGACCCTTCAATGTTTGGGCACCGCGCTTTTGGAAGGTCCAGTCGAGTTCACCCAGTCGTGCGATGTCTTAGCGTGGTCCGCATGTGTTATCAGAGCTAGTGTGTGTGCGCTCAAGTGCGCAAAAGGGTTAAAAGATGATGCATTCATTTGGCCCACCTCGGCGCCGAAAAGGCATGCCAAAGCACATGGGCTCTTTCCGATTGACGACGGCTGACTGCAGATTGGCCTCAAGTGACTGCGGCATGTCCCCTGTGTGTCTATCTACGTACTATGCAGGTATGTAGTATGTACTAGGTACCTAGGTATGTTTAAGCGCCTCGCCCTCCACCATCTACCGAAGACGTCCGCAAGCGAGTGGGCACTTAAACATCCAGCAGCCAGCCCGGGTCAAGGCGAGTGATTTTCCCATCAAGACTGTGGTCCCGAGCCCTGTTCCCAGGCTTGCTTGGCGTCAGCCATGGAACGAGTGCAACTCCCGTTCCTCGGTGGCACAATGCAAAAATGGCAAGGGGCTCTCGTAGCTTCGGCCAGCTCTCCTCCAGACGCCAATCCCCCCAAGGCCGCCAGGAACACCTGCAGCAAGTTCTTCTCTCTTCCATTGCAATTACACGGCCCGAGGTCTGCCCAAACCAAACAAGGGGCAATGTCCTGCACCGGCAGATCTTCCATGCCCCACATCTGGCCGAGGACGGAGTAAATGGACTGATGCAGTTTGCCGCTGTCTGGTGCGTAAACTTGCTTGGGACCCTGATTGCCTGACTCGTTGCGGCTGCGTGGACGGACAAGGCGGATCAACATGAGGTCTTTTTGATGCGTCTGTTGTCCATACCTTGCCAAAGAGTCTGGTAGATAGATGTCCCAGGGTCGTCGACTAGTCAGAATTGGTCCAAACATTGAAAAGGACCCTTTGTGCTCTAGTACTCGCGGATGCGCTAGGTATTGGGTAGTTACTGACGGGATGCCCACAATGACGACCGGGGTTTGTACTCGAGCAGTCAGGCTCAGAACTTCTAGACTCGTCCATGTTCGCGAGTCTCTTGTCTCACCGTGCCACCCATGCAGCCATGGCATCCTCGCAGGAAGCTGGGTTTCTCCATACCCCGCATATCGTGAACTGGCATGCCGTCCTGATTTCCCTGCCCTGGCCAAGGTGACAATGGTCCCTGATTTTAAGGTAGGCTTAGGCGACGTGTCAATCCTCCCATGGCTGGTGCCGGGCCATTTCGACGACACGGCGTTACACCGTAAGATGGCACGGATGCGTGGTCATGGCTACCTTTGGTGACGGAAGCAACGTTGAGAGGTGGACGGATTGCTTTTGAGCCTCAATGGCTTATCTCAGTGTATCACAATGTGTCATACGAGAGAAGGGTAAGTTTTTGACTACTTACTACCTAGTAGTGGCACCAGTAATTTATGACACCATTATGGCTCCTATGGGAAAGCAGAGTCTTGGTGTACATGAGGTTCCGCAAGGTGAAATTCAGAGTCTGTGGCTAAAACATAGCCATCATAACTTGCACCATGACGATTTCGGCTGAGCTCTTTCTAGTCCAGGGGGAATGGACTTTGTGAGGATCGGGCCTTCTGTCGGGAACAAACTTTTGCCTTCCTACCTACCCAAGTAGTAGGTACTCATACCATCAGCACCAAAACCGTAATTTTCTGCTGTCAAACTCAATGTATCAAAATAAGCTTTTTGGTAGCGGCGGTTCTTGATCATTGTCCCCATGCGCGGTCCATGGCAAACATTTGATGAATTTTTTTTTCCCCTTCTTTAGCAACCAAGTGGTGGACCGGCCCCCTCCTACCCGGGACCTCTTGCAAAAAATACAGTAGCATTAGCAGAATCCCACACGTTGAGCAGTTCTGCAATCCATTGCGCATCATTTAATGGCCAATGGCATGAGGATATCGGAATTGATCAAGTAAGAATACAAGCAACGCAACCCTCTACCCGCGGTGGTGTTGGGAACCCCGAGACGGGTGTAATGTGGCAAGTCTATTTCCGCGATATTTGTTGAGGCTCAACATGCATCTCATTGGTGTTGCAAGAACCTCCCTGGCGAGAGTCCTTGTGCAACTACCGAGTACCCCGAACTTGGTACCTCGGATCTGTAAGTCTACCAGGCTGCATCACACCAGGCGGCGAGCGGTGATAAATGGGGAGATTGGAAGCATTCACGTGTTGTTGATCGCGGCACTGGGACCATCCATGTCCCGGTCAGGATATACAACTTACTCTCTGCAATGACGAATGACGAGACGCCATGTCCATGCCGTGGCCCCCAGGTGCCTTGACAAGACGAAAAGGCAACGCATTTAATGTGGGCAAAGGTTTCAGCCGTCGGTCAATGACACAGTCTTTGGCCGTGCGTTTACGGATGCTCATGTTGCTCGAGAAGAATGTCTCCTCCTGATCTTGTCAACCGGCTCTTGCTTGACCTCTTGACTCACAAACTCAACATCTCAGAGGCGTCTCAAGGGCGCCCTAGCACATGTGGCTCCTCTAGTGGCTCCTCTAGTGGCTGAGCTCCCACCTCAAGTGCTTTACATCGTACTTACCTCAGTAGCGTTTGCCAGCCTGACCCTGGTCTGCCGTTGAGTCCGGCCAGACATGTCCCAGTCTCTGCGGTCTTTGCAGTCTCTGTCCAGGGTCAAATCAACCCTCATCAACAACCCTCGTCAACCACCCTCGCCAGACCTCTCCGCCCGCAGGCCCCCCCAGCAGCGTCAAAAATTCTTACGACTTGGGCCTTTTTTTTTTTTTTTTTTTTTTTTTTTTTTTTTTTTTTCATTTGCTGTGCCTCGACCGCAAACCATCTACTGCCAAATATAGCCATCTGGCTTGCAGCATCTTGAGCTGCCGCATCCCATTATCGAATAGCCGGCTAGCTCTGGCGCCAGCGTTCTGATTTCCCAACTGCTTACCTTGCTCCGCCCGTAAGCCTCAAAGTGGTCGAACAGTGTCATCTACAGTTCGTGGTCCACGCCTCCCTTCAGCCCACCAGGCCAGCCCATCCAACCAACACCCTTCCGCTTTCATCCCGGGACCCTTCGATTGAACCCACGATTGTATCTCGAGCTGAGCTGAGCAAGGCCGGGCTTGACCTCAGACACAAACACCTTCTGAAGCCTCTCAAGTCGTCAGGTAACGGCATCGTCTTCGTTCGCCACTCGCTCGCAGCTACGTCGACACTGTCCGCGGATACCTCTGTCAGTGTTTGCTCGGCGAGGTCGTCTCGCCGTCTAGGATGCTGCAGATGCATGGCGGGCAGCAACAACAACAACGTATGTGCTACCCACCAGGACTACGGCTGCTGTAACCAACCACATCTTTGCTGACTGTGTTGTTTCCTCCATCCCAGACACCGATGATAGCACCGGCGAGGGGGATCGAGGACGCGGCAAACTAGTGCCTCCGTTGTCATTGCCAAAGAACCGAAGCACCGGCAATCTCGCCCTCTCCGCCGACGCGACGGTCGACCGGAGCCGAAATCGCATGTCATTTGGGGGCACATCAACCTCTGCCACGGAATATGATGCACTTACAAGGTTCGACCTGTCTGTTCATGGCTCCAATTTTACATCGGTCGTGAAACCACTTGACTAATGCTGGGCTTTCATCGTCGTCCTGCGAATGCAGGCCCTCACATATCAACGACCATGAACATGGTGCAGGAATCACTGGACTGCGGCGCATTCGCCAGCAGCACCCACCGTCTCGAGCTCCAACCATGTCCAACTCGAATGCCTCATCCCGAAGTCCGTCCGTCGTCGCACTGTCTCGCTCAACCTCCATGAGCGCCATGCTGGCCGGCACCGCCGGTACGCAGCACACTGCAGGACCGGCCTCGCCCAGTTTCTCTGAGGATTTGTCGCGATTTCCTTCCGAGTCCCTGCACTCGTTTTCCTTTGCTCATCAGTCAGAGGAATTTATACATAATAGGCAGACTGTATTGAAACGTTCCATGGACTTTATGAAGGATCGAATGGGTTGGCCCATGAGCTCGGCGCAGGCAGGGCTCGCCAGCGCTCACGCTCGTGTCACAGGCGATGTCGATACCCAAAACATGCTGGAGCTGCTTGCAAGAGCACAGCTAATTGGGGCTGGAAACTTGCCGAACCCGGATCCAGCAGCAGGTACAGCTGCACCACTGACTGGGCCGGCCGATGTGACGGGTGAAAACATTTTCGAGAAGCAATTCATGCCACAACTTTCTCGAACCAGCACCACGGCATCTGATTCTGCGTCGCCATTCACCGCACAGATTCAGGCCCCGAAGTCGCCCCTCGTTCGATTCCAAACGTCTGATGGCGCTGGCGTAGAGACTCTCCCCGCAGTTCCAGAGCTGGAACACGAAGTCTTGACTTCAATTGGGGACCAAGAGAGGCTGGATGACGAAGAATTGGACCCAAAGGCGAAGCCCATGTGCCGGCCCATGAGTTTGAAGCGCACAATGACTGATACCCTCGGCATTGCCTTGCAAGACAAGCTCATGGACACCATGGCACAGCCATTCTTGGCAGGCCAGCCAATGTATGAAGAACCAATTACTTCGCCAACAACAGCGACAACCTATGCTGGGCCGCCTACAAAGACTTTCCCGAGTGCGCTTAGTCCCACTCCCCATGGCCATACAAACCGATGGGTGCCTGCCGCTCAAGCTATCTTTACCACCGAGGCTAAACCACCATGGACCATCATTGCAGCCAACGATCTGGCCTGCCTTGTGTTTGGTGTCACAAAGGCTGAAGTGCGTAAGATGGGCATTTTGGAGGTGGTCCAGGAAGAACGACGGGCCTGGTTGGAACGAAAACTCTTGCGAACTGACGAAGAATCCGAAGATGATGCCAAAGAAGGAATAGTGCGGGAGAGCCCTGCGTCTTCTGTAGCCTCAACGTTGCTTGGGGGCCTTTCAGGTGGGATCACAGCACAGCTTCTGAGCAAACCAAATTCACGCTCAAAGCCGTCCAAATTCGGACAAAGACGAGCACAGACTGTGCATAGTGGCGACCCTAATCCACCAACGACTAGAGGCACTGGACAGCATCGCAGTAACCTCTCAAGAGGCGTCCTCCTGTGCGGCGATGTTGTTCCAATACAGAAAAGGAACGGGGCGACTGGCTCTGCAAGCTTATGGGTGAAGGAAAAACGGGTTGGTTTGATATGGGTTTTGGAGGAGATCCATGAGGATGTTGCATACGTGACAATAGATGAGGAAGGCTCCGTAAAGGGCATTTCGGGAGCATCCGACACCATATGGGGATCTCAGGCTACCGGGTCGGACTTTGATGTGGCAAGACTAATACCGCGAATTCCTCGGCAAGGCATTGATCCCACAATTGGTGAGATTGATTTTGCCCAAATTGCAAGGAGGAAGTTCTTCACCTGCCCCAACGCCCATCGGATCAACATACCCTGCAGTGTAGAGCAGGTACGCGGAAAACTTGAGCTGCGTGTGTCAACCTTCCCTCACATGGCCGGTATTGTTGTTGTTGACCCTGTCCAACTCAAAATCCGGAGCTCTAATTCTGTCTTCTGTGGTGCCCTATTTGGCTATGAGAAACCTGATGGACTGCCCATTGACTCTCTTATTCCTGATTTTGATAAGATACTTGACATATTAACACAAGAGGACGGTCTACAGATGCTGGACGGAATGGTTGTCCCTGAGGCTAGGTTTAGAAGGGCCTCGGCTTTTCTGGCCCTCAAGGAGCACCGTCCTGATGCCGCAGCACGATTCCTCCAGCCGGATGGCCTGCCTGCGAGACATCGCGACGGGTCTGACTTGAAAATTGACGTTCAGATGCGTGTTGTGGAGAGTGAAAAGCAGACAAATATCGCCGAACAGACAGTCAATGAAGGAAGCGATGAAGATGAGGCAAACAGCGGCGATGAGTCTTTTTCGGTCTCTCACAAAGAGATGGTATTTGCCTTGTGGATCACGTATTCACGGCACCTACATGCCCATGCTCGCCTGAGTATTGACTCACCTGCAACGTCAGGGACCACCACACCACTCCATCAACCATCCCCAGGACAAACACCTCCCGTACACACTCCCATTGAAATCGCTTCAGATGATGACTCTCCACCGAAGAAGGAAGAACGAGTGGCGACTACGCTATCGAGGCAACTCAGGGACGTGGCTCTGAACGCAGCAGCGAAGCTTACGAGACAGCCGAAATCAATAGAAGTTAGCACCAGCGGAAGCTCCTCGCCGGCCAGGGCCGTCGAGCCTGCTCGGAAAACGACCATTGGTGACTATACCATTCTCGAGGATATGGGCCAAGGTGCCTACGGCCAGGTTAAGTTGGCCCGTCATAAAACATCGGGCAAGAAAGTCGTGTTGAAGTATGTCACAAAGCGGCGTATCTTGGTTGATACATGGACAAGAGACCGAAAATTGGGAACTGTACCCTTGGAGATCCATGTGCTGGATTACCTTCGGAAACCTGAATTCAGGCACCCCAACATTGTAGAAATGGAGGGATTTTTCGAAGACGATATCAACTACTACATTGAAATGGCCCCTCACGGACTTCCTGGCATGGACTTGTTCGATTACATTGAGCTTCGTGCGAACATGCAAGAGCCAGAATGTCGAAGCATATTTGTTCAGGTGGCCAAGGCAGTTCACTTCCTGCACGCAAAGGCGCTAGTTGTACATCGTGACATCAAAGACGAGAATGTCATTCTAGATGGAGAGGGCAACATCAAGCTGATTGACTTCGGAAGCGCGGCATACATCAAGAGCGGGCCCTTCGACGTCTTCGTGGGCACTATTGGTAAGTTCATTCTGAGCTGTGAGATGTATCGGAAAATTTGCTTTTCTGACGTATCTCGCAGATTACGCCGCTCCAGAGGTATTGGCAGGTAAACCTTACGCTGGCAAAGAGCAAGACGTCTGGGCACTGGGTATTCTCCTGTACACGATTATATACAAGGAGAACCCGTTCTACAGCATTGATGAGATCATGGACAGAGATTTGAGAGTCCCATTCACTATGAGCGAGGAGAGTATCGATCTTGTTCGCTGCATGCTCAACCGCGATGTCAAAGAGCGCTACGGTATTCACCAGGTGATAAACCACCCGTGGTGTAAGGCTATTGATTGAATTGAAATAGAGGTGTTGAAATACCAAGGGGATACGACAGTATTGGGGAATTAGACCATCGGGACATCGCGGCTTTCCTAAGCCAAGAGAAGCAATTTTAATGCGGCGTTATAAAACTGAAGCCGCTTGTAGCACACAAATCACGAGGGGTGCGCATAGAAGAGCTCACGACCGACAATTATACCAGGATCGAGATGAGACAAATGAGCGTAAGTGGATGTGGGTGCAACATGGTGCGCCATTAGAGGAATTGATATCCAGATATATCACGAACGGGAAGAGGTGCAGGGTGCCCATCTGGGGGGTATCTCCGGGATAATGGTCACACTATATATTTCCCATGGGAACGGCGTTAAATACTCGTCCAATTTGAGACCTAGTAGAAAGAGCAAAGGCTGAGTATAGGCGTACACAAAGAGCGCGAGACAGCAATAGCGTTCATTATATCGTATTTACATCTTGCCCATGCAAGACAAAAGCAGCATTTTCATCCCCCCCCCCCCCCCCAAAAAACACAACTATATAATATGGTAGTGGCATTGAACAGACAAGTCACCATCAAACAAATCTGCCCCAATACGCGAGGATATCACATCTCCTCATTAGTGATAGCTCAATTCTGGATTAGCCCTGAAGTTACATGTGCACCGACATTCGGGTACAGGACATTCCACATGCCTCGCAAACCACTGCCTCGCATGATCCAGATGAAGGACATGTTCGCAGCGCAGACAAAACGTAGGGAATCGTCCTGCCATTCGTGTAGACTCCTTCTCCTCGGGCTTATCTGATCGCGGCACCCCCACGACCTCCAAACATACGACACAGCGGGGTAGGTGCCTCCCACAGTTGGGGCAGCTTATCCCGGAATTGATGCTCGTTGCCAGGAGGGGGTTTCGCGTCTCCAGCGTCGGGTTGGACGTCGGCGGTGCAACGCCCTGGTTCGAAAGGGACGTTTCGGCGTCACAGTAGACGCATCGCAGGGCGATTTGGCGCGATGGCGGCTTCAGAGTCGGCACGCCGTCGCGTTTGGACCGCTTGGTGGACTCTACTTCGAATTTGGTCCGCTGGAAGAACAGCCTGTGTCTCTGGAGGTGGGCTCTGTAAGCGTTGCGCCATGCCCGGCAGCGAATGTCGTCTATGTAGCGGGGGTACGCGATGGACAGCACGAGGGTGGCTGTCTGGACGTCGTGGAATTTCTGTACATAGCGGGCGAATATGTCTACTAGCTTGTCCGTTATACCCGTTAGCGCGATCCCTTCGATGTCGCCCTCCTCTATGGCGAGTGAGACGTTCTGCTCGAGCCATTTGGTGAGTTGGCCATCGTCAAAGTTTCGTACGGCGACAATGGCACGGTCTGTGAGCGGGAGGGAGCGCTGGTTCGCAATGGCGCTCCAGTCTCCCGTTGCGATGAGACACGAGATGGCACGGAGGTAGGGGTCCGTTTTGGAGGCCACGGCGTCGTCGAGTTCGAGATGTTCCTCGGGGAGGCTTTTGCCTCCTCGGTCGAGGAGCTGGAGGGACAGGGAGACAAAGAGGAGTTCGGGGTGAACGGCGCTGGCTTTCTTGAGGATGGAGATGGCTTGCTCGGTATCACCGCGGAAGAGTGCGCGGGAAGCCACCATGGTGTGGATGGCTGTGGGATACTCGGGATCTGCTTCGCGGTCAACGCCGTTGGGGTCGTGTCGCTGAGGGTCGCCCCAGCTACAGATTTCAAGGCAGAGTTGGCGATGGAAAGGCTTCTTGGTGGGCACGGCATCAAATTTGGGGAGGCGACGCTTTTTGCAGAATTGGCCGATGACCCGTTCCCACTGAGCAGGTTCGGGGGAGGTTGCGCCCGGAGCGAGGCGGGTCATGGAGTTTTTGCCTATGTGAGTTAGAATTTTGGCTTTGTTGAGAGACATGTTTTGAAGAGATATACCGAGGTCGTTTGTCCATATAGAATGGACGCCGAGATAGCTAAGGTCCATGTTCCCAAGGAGCATACCTCCGTCGTCCGCGGCCATTTCAGCATCTGTACTAATCTGTAAGCCAAACTATTCAGCTGTGTGCTGTGAAAGGCGAGTGTATTATATACCAGCTACCCAGTCCCATAAAAATCTCCGCCAGGAGTCATCGGATAATACAGTCCGGTTTGTGGCCGCATCAAAAAGATACTTCTCCTTGGCTCGGAGGAGCATTGAGTGGTCAACCACGCATTGAGCTTCCCTAGGAAGGCCCTTCACAGTTGCCAGCGTACCCAAGAGGGCCTCGTGAATCTCACGACAGGACACCAAGCTGTTCGAGGCTAGGGATATCTCGTTGGGTCTGTTGTCTAGGTGTTTGGGGCCGTTTCCTTGTTCCCGTTGTTCGTCTTCTGCCTTCTGGTCTGCCTGTTCATCGCGGACATATGCTCGAATGCTTTTTAACTTTTGAGTAATGGAGGTCGCATTAAAGAATGAATCTGGCAATGGCCGAGAAATTTCGTCCACGTGCTCAATAGTAGCAGATACGGAGACACTATCTTTCAAAGCGTCGCTGATGCGGTCCGCGATGCCAGTTTTCTCTGGTCCAAAGATGGGGACGTCCGACAGGACTTGCTCGGTAATTAGGGGCCCTAGAATCTCTGATGTCTGGGCTGGCTCGAACTTCATGAGATCGAGATATGGCGAGTTTTCTAGGGCATGTTAGCTGCAGCCATTCACTGCTGATGGTCCTGTCCGCTTACCCTCCAAACCCCGATGGGGGGCTTGCCATGGAACCAACTTATAGACATGGTCTGACGTTCGAGACGGCTGCTCTAGAATATCGAAGGCGCCATTCGCTCTCAGGACTAACAACCTTGGCCTCAAAGCAGGTGAATCCAAAGTCACCCAATCGAAGGAGACGATGCGGTCGTTTCGTCTTGAGTTATCCCTGTACGAGACATCCATCTCGTGAGATCTCTGAACACGCAGCAGCTCGGGACCCTCGTGTGTCGCCACCCCAGTAGACATAATTTCTTTATTCGTTTCCATAACCTTTAGTTGACCCGTGGGTGACAGTGCTGCCAGCAATCCTCGACGGTCGCGGCAGTATCGAAGTGACCGAACAAGAGAGTGTTTGCCTTCAGTAAAAAAGGGGTCAGAGTCAGTCTCAATCACCTTATCAAGTCGCAAGGCTCCTCCCCACGGGAGCTCGTCTTCTTCCACAGCCTGCATGTAAGAATGCGAAGCAACTGGTCGGGACGTGGCTCTACGATCCCAAATCATGACGCCAGGGTGATCTAGAGCGGATGACGCGAAGAAATTTTGGTCAACGTAGTCAATAGCCAAGTTGTTGTTGCATTTCGTTTGAAAAGTGATGTTCCCGCTTGGGTCTAAAGTGTGTCAGCCTTCAACCCTTCACTACGTGCTAAAGGCGGTGATTGTGGTATACCCCGAAGATCACATATCCTCACACCTTGGCCCTTGATGCCCGCAACCAGCGTGAGCGGGCTATCCTCAAAGAACTTGATACTTGACACAGAAACACTTGGCTCAACTCTGGTGTAAGAATCCACGAACGTGGATGCTGCATTTGGAAACCCCGTCTTGGGCACCTCCTGGGCCGAAAGGCGACCGACATCCCAGACGTGGAGACTTTGGTCCATTCGAACACGATCAAGACCCACGGCAAGGAGACCAGTGGTGTTGAAAGCAACCGCCTGGCATGTCCGTGCCATTTTCAGACCAATTTCAGCATACGCATTGGAGTTGTCGTCAATCTTCAACAGATTGATGATGCCGGAACTCGTGCCGACCGCCAGGAGGCTAGTGTCAGCTGGGGACCAGTCGTAGGTCGTAAGAGGAGGGAAGTCATCGTGTCGACTGAGCTTGGAAAATTCAAACTTTCGCTTGTTGGCATGGCCAGTGGGTTCGTAAAGTTGCACGACGCGATGTTGTAAGTTGATATGAACAAAGCTGTCAAAGGAGGAATTTGGAGACCATTTCACTAGCCCAGGCTCCGGCCGATCCATTTTGCGTCATCAAAAATCGCCGAGAATTCCTTAGAGTTCCTTGACCTGCAGAAACTGAACGGATCATAAGTCCACAGCTGCCTCGGTGCGATAATGTCCTTGACTGCCCTTTGCGACTCGGTTAGTCGGGCGATGAGAGCTTGGTGGATATGAAGAGGTTTGTTGTCTGGGTGCAAGGAACTGTCCTTAGCCGCTGTCCGACGCTGCCATTGACTCTTGGAATCCGTTGACGAGCTGCATGGCTCCGCACAATGGCCTGGTGACAGTGTGTACCAAGAAATCAAGCTGTTGCGTGTCGACGATGGATATACTCGTTACTGCGACCTCACGACCTCCTCCGCATGCAATGGTCGGCATGATTAGATTCAAAGGATTGAGGCCCGCTGATTGGCCAACAAGCTGAGCAGCTGTCCCGAGTGCCCACAGCGGAAAGAGCGATCAATTGATAAGATAACGAGCGCCGCAGCGCCCGTTTTCCCCTACGCAAGTCCCCACCATTCACCAAAAAAGTTGGCCGCCTCTTCAAAGTCCCAGAATCGCAGACATCTAGTTATCTCATCACCGTTTTCGTCGAGTCCTTCACCTTTGGATTTCCCGATACAAAAATCATATTGTTCATACCGAGCTGCCATTAAAGCCCTCATTTTGTGCGCAGCTCCTTCATCCCAGGCATGAAGCGATCATTTTCCGACGTGGACAACGATGCCGAGTCCCAACCGAGACCGGCGCGAGCAAACGGCTTCAATCCAAAGCGTCAGAAGCAATATGGCACCGGCAAGCACAAGGCCAAGGAGGGCAGCTTAGAGTATTCGAGAAAGCGTGCTCGAAATATAGAACGACTGCTGCATCGCAAAAAGGACCTGCCTGCCAATGTCCAAAATGATTTGCAGAGAGAGCTTGAGTCGCATAAATCTACCGTCTCCGACAAATCTTTCCTGAAGAGGCGGAGTGCAATGATTTCAAAATACCACATGGTTCGATTTTTTGGTACGTCGGGGCTGAATTTTCTTTTTGTCTACCCTGGTGGCCGGCTGTCAAGTTTACTAAGGTTTTCATGTTGAAGAGCGAAAGAAGGCGTCGCGTTTAGCGAAACAGATCAAGCGCAAGATGGAACAAAACCCATGTACCGACGATGCTGATGATCTAAAACGGCAACTGCACATCGCCGAGGTAGACGAGGCTTATACAATCTATCACCCGCATATGGAGCCCTACATCAGTTTGTATGGCAACTCCAAGTCCGAGGGTAACGACAAGGGGGAGGAGGATGCCGCAGAAGACGACAGCGAAACAAAACAAACACTAGCAGCAGCCAAAGCTGCACTCAACGCCAAACGACCGCCAATGTGGTCTGTTGTTGAGAAGGCCATGGAAGAGGGTCTTGGAGCGTTGAAACAATTACGGGAGAGGAGATCTGCAGACGACTCGGCTCACCCAGCCCCTGCCACAAAGAAGCATAGTCCGACAACTAGGACAAGCTTAAACAAACCAGACTCAAGGCAAGAGCACGAACAAGCTCATGATCAGCAAAATCGCGCTGAAGCCAAGGATAAGGCAAGCAAGCAGCAAAATGGCGAACAGCCGCAACTTAACCGGAGGGAGCGAAGACGACTTATGCGCGAAGCTATGGCTGCTACTAAGCCTGATGAAGATGACGACGGCGGGTTTTTTGAGGAAATGTAACATAGAAACAACGTGATATGACGTGCATAGCCGGAGGATTGGCGCTGATTTTTTTTTTGGACATATATTTATTTATCACCCAGGTAGCTGGGTTGGGTGGCTTTGGAAGCAAACCGCGTGGAACGTTTGTCAAATATGCACTTTGCAAGTCAACCTGTTATAAAAAGACCCGATCTCTCTTCTTTCCTGCAGTGTTAATTGCATACGCAGATACGTAGTGGTGGGAAGGGTACCAGACCCCACCAAGCTAATGTGAGGTCTCTTCTGTCAAACTCACTTCTCTGCCCAATGTTCATCCAACACACACTCAACGCACTGCGTTTCCTAAACTGCGCAATTTTCCGTCATAGCTGATACGTCGTTCCTTTGCGTGAATCTTCTCACTAGCTCTGGATGTCACACCTGAAAACAAACAATTTAGTCGAGACCGGCGCAAAAAACACCCACCACCCTGTCTGTCCTATGCCAGCTGAAAGCATCGAGCCCTGCCATGACAACCGCGGACGCAAACCTCGCCATTCCCGTGCCCTGGGATAGACTTCTGCTATGGGTACAACAGCAAATTGCTCTCGAGATGAGAACAGGCCAACCAGTTGCGTTGACACGGTCTCAGCTCGAGGCCTTGTCCGAGTTTGTTCCGTTCAACGAAGAACCAGACGTGAGCGATCAGGGCTACGTTAGCAAGTTGGTTGGTAAGGTTTTCTCGTCTACAGAGCGATATTCGCTGCTTTCTACAGTAAAAAGTCCCCTGCTGACATGGTGTATATAGAAAAAGTGCAGGCCCTCCGTCTGGCCAACCCAGTCTGGACAGACCAAGGACCTACCAGTATTCCCATGAACGGACACTTTCAACCTCTTTGGCGCTGTGTCTGCACCGTACATCCCCACGGATCCTTTCCACGGGAAGGGTTTGGGTTTTCTGCCGGAGAGCAAGCGCCATTCTTCCAGTCGAAAAAGGTACGCTGAGCTCAAACTGCCCTCCCCTTTTTCCCCTTGGAAATCATGCTCCCACACAGACCAGACTCATCTAACCAAGGGGCCATCTTCTTGGCTTAGAACGCTAAACTGTTTGCTGCCAAACATGCGCTCAGCTATCTCACCCAAGCCAGGTCGGCGGCAATAACCCCAGGGAAACTTCTCCGCATGGGTCGACCAGCTATTTCGCCCCTGCAGCTGCCAAAGCCGCATATTCCGTCTCCTCAGGACATGCAGCCGTTGAGCAAACGGCAGCGCTTGTCGGCCAATTCACCTGTACCAGGGACAACGCCTAGCAAGTCGCCGTGGACAAGTGTTCCCAGCACCCGCTCGCCCAGCAACTCTTCTGTTTTCGAAGAGGTAAGCAGTCTCTGCAATCGCTTGGCCCTCGGCAGTCCAACGTACAAGATTGAGCCCGACCCGGCAGGGCATGACGTATTCTGCGGACGGCCCGTCTTTAAGAACGACTTGCGAATCCCCCCGGATCTAGGTATTGTCAGTGGCATCGCCGGCGAGGGCCAGGCGAAATTGAAGGTGGCGGAGAGCGTACGAGAGTGGCTGCAGGCCGAACTGCAGAGAAGGCAGGATACGTTTGAGAGCCTGTGGTCGACTGCGAGTTCGCCCAAGCCGGCAACCCCCAACGTGCAGTAGAATTGTTTATCTCTCTTTTAGTACGAAGATGCCAAGCAGCGGGGAGGTATATCCCGCTTCAAAGATAGTAGTAGACTTGCTTGATGAATGACAAACTCATGACCTCGTATGTCTCCCGCCGCCGCCGCCGCCGCCACCTCCTCTCTTCCCCCCTGGTGCTCTAAACTTCAGACCTGCTGGCAAATCGGCAACCTTGACTCCGTCCTCCCACAAAACGCCCAGATCAGCAGTCCTACTCGTCACCATCTTGAAATACTTGGTCCCCAGGACCCCTCCCTCCCCGCCATCCGTCAAAATCACCCCATTGTCGCTCCTCCACCAGGTCACGCCGTCCCTCAGACTCGCCTCGATATCAATCTCAACCAACAGCTCCGCATCTCTCCTCATCCCACTGACAGCCCCTTCCTCGGGCGTCCTGTCCGAGCAGTGAATGTGCCCTCTGCTCATGGGCTTCAGCCCGCCCGACTCGAGAATCGCCTTCCAGAAGGCAAAGTAGGTCCCGTGGACCACTTTGCCCGGGAAGTCGGCGTCCCCCAGCAGGATCGGCCTGAACAAGGCCGCCTCATCAACCTTGAGGGAGTGCCCCTGGTTGGCGCGGATCAGGTATCCCGCCGCAGAGGAAGGTTCAGGCGCCCAAGGGTCAGCGGGCCTCAGGGTGAAGCGTTTCTTGGCGTTGGCTTCCACGGCGTCTTTGACTTCTTGCAGGCTCGGGGAGAGGGATTTGATGGGGCCCCATGACAGCTGTTGAATTAACGAAACAAAGGTCAGCTACGATGCTAGCGCTGTGGTGCAGGAGGGGGGGGGGGAGACGTGCCACGCGGTCTAGAGGCGCGAACCCCTCTTCGTCGAGCTTGATGCCCGCATTCTCAGCTTGGTGTCGTAGCAGCTTGGAGAGCGCCTTGGACAGTTGGACCTCCCGACCTTCGGGTCTGCCGCCGCGACCGCCCCCGCGTCCAGAGGACCTTGATGATCGGGGTTGTGCTTTGTCCTCGACATCTACGTGGGCTTCGTGACTGGCCATTTTGCTTGTATTGTGTGTGAGGGAGTGTGCTATTTTGCCCGGCTTGAGTTGGGCAACCGGGAGGTTGAGGTTGAAAGTGGGGCTCGCGAGAAGCGGCCCTTTGCAGTGGCGTTTCCAACGACAAGCACTTCCCATTGACACTTGGAGGTCGAGACAATTGACGTTGACAGTTTGCTTGCTTGAATCCCTGATTCTTGCTAGAGTAGAACCGTGTATGCCAGTGTCAGGTGGAAAGGTGAGGCTGAGATCGACGTCCCACTCAGCCAAACACAGTGACTCACACGGCCGCCACTTGCATGGTTTTGCACTCATTCGCCCAAACCTCGCACCGATGACTCGGAATTCTACGATAATCAGTCACAGCATGGCAAAGTCTAGTTTTTGTTATGAGAATGTAAACAAATCCTATTGCAGTCAACAACTATCGTACATGAAAGAACTATTCGTCCACCCATACAGTAGAAAAATGCAGACCAAAGGCCGTTTAGCCACCTCAGTGACAGACAATGGGTTTCGTCATGTCGTTATGCAGTCCAGAGCGGTCCTCATATCCAGCGTAAGCCGGAGTAACTATTTTGCTTTATGATTTGTTTTGTGCGTCATGTACGTTTGATTTATACAGAGTCTGAGGAGAAGGGGAAGGGAAAAAAAAAATGAGCCCGAGAAACGTCGTATAGACAAAATGAGCGCGAGAAAAGGAGGGAAAGCAAAAAAGCACGGCGGTCCGCCTTCATCAATCGTCAAAGTCGAAATATAAAAGCACGTAGCAGCGTCCCTTGTTGACGATGCCACCAGAAAGTCTTTATGTAAAGGTCCATTTGAATACATGTACGGGCGTAAAATGCAAGTAGTGGCTCTCATGAGCATCATCTATAAGGGGCAGTTGTAGCTCCAGAATTTGTCGAAATCAAACTGTCTCGATTTCTCCGAGTGCTGAGACTGCTAGCTCGGCTATGCATTATTCCTTTGCTTAAGGGGGGACCTTGTCTCTGGACTCGTGATTCTCCAACACTGTCGCCAAAGTCTTGCTCTCCCGCTTGTCGATCATTGTACCTTCTTGGCGACGCAATGTTGGTCCCCTGGGATCCTGCAAGACGGGAGGAATGAAGGTTTGTGGACAAAAATCGGCGACGTGGAAGTGCTGAAGGAATCTGCGAGGTGCTGTCGGGCGCTATGGATTGCGAGTCTGATGGGTATTCTCGTCCAGGGTCTCTGAGCATGTTGACGTCGGTGTCTGCTCTGGAGGGTGGTCGGAATCTTCCTTCGTCACCATCATCACCCACTGTGCCCCGACGGTTTCTCAATGACGTTTGTCGGCCTTGGTCTGGTTCTTCGGTTCCGGCTCGTCGGGATCGCAGCATTGTTGGTGACCGACCAAGTTCTGGTTCCTCGGTACCAGCTCGCCGAGTCCGCGAGATCATAAGCGACGATCTTCGCTGGGGATTGCCCTCGATCGGCGTAGTCGGAGCTGAACCAGTGGCGCGCGGCGTCGGTAAAGCTGTCCCGTTCAGAATAGAGCTTCGGCGCTCTTCGAATTTCGACAATGGTCTTGGGCTGCTGATGGATTTCGGTATTCCGTGTTCGGCCACACTAAGTCGGCGTGGAGTGGGCAGAGCACTATACGACCTTGGGACAGTGGGCGTTGCAGGTCCATCATGCTGAGCCAACGTAAGCGGACTAGCTGGGCCTGCAATGTTTGCAGGACCTACTCCTTCCCCAAGTGCTACACATAATTCTGTCAGACTCCGACAGACGGAATCGGCTTTTCTTCGTAGTTGTCGGTCAGTGACTGCCGTTCCCCCTGTCCCAATCACACTCGCAGCACTAGATATCGGCCCTGGCTGACCTGGGGTACCCATCATTGATGACAACGCCATAGCTTCTTTAGCCACTGATTCAAGTGCCTGATAAACTTCCCAACTCACATGTCGCTTTGAGTTCCGTAGCGCATCAAGAAGGAGGGAGTGTGCCTCCCTTTGAGAGGACGTAGTACTCGATACTTCTGCAATCTGTCCATTGGCCTGTCGTTTCGGAGATCCAGACAGTGTAGTTACCGTCGTCGTAGCAGTAGCTGGCCGCTCCTCAGACATTCCAGAGACTGCCGCCCCAGACGTAGACGGCAGCTTTCCCGTTAATTCAAGTCGGTTGATTCGCGACTTGAGGTCGTCTAACTCGTCCCAAACAGTCGAGGGCGCAGCTGTTGAAGCAGTGTATTCCGTTCCCTCGATCCCATGAGGGGCCTCGGTTCCTGTCTTGTTCTGAAGGTCAATCGTCCTGGAAAGGGGAGATGAACCGTAATTCCGGGCTTGGATGAGCCCGGATGGTCTGTACCCGGGTGTACGGCCCACAGTAGAATTACTATCGGTTATTGACGCACGCCTGCGTGCGTAACTACTAACTTCTTGACTATTATCATAACCAACTGTGGATCGCGCTGAAAGAGGTGATGGTCGCAGGTTTGCACCGCCAGAGCGTGTACGCAGAATCTCCTCGCTGGGATGAACAGAAGCAGCCTTCTCCCGGACCAGCGAGCGAAACGTGGTGGTCCGAGAGATTTCACTCCCTTGGTCGTCCTCAAGATGTATTGGACGGGGCCTGTCTTGCTGGTCAGACAATCGCCGCCTTTGTCTTGGGGGCGATGTTTGGTGGTGATATGAGGGGACAACAGTCGACAAAGGGCGGCGATGAGAAGACCGTCTGATGCCAGACTGTGAGCCCAATTAGTACACGGCACGGGTATCGGGCATTGCGAAAATATCTCATGGCAACCTACAACTGAAGATTGAGCATCGTCCAAATTCTCGTCTCCCCGCAGACGACGTATCTGCTCGTCTCTAGCTATTCTCAAAAAAATATCCCCACCATCATCTTGTCGACCAGATTCACCGTCGTTCAAGGAGACACCTCCTTGGACATGCCGGCCTTCGAAATTTTGCGGTGACTGGTCCTCGGGAGAAGTTGCATAAAGCTCGCCCAAATCGTGGGGGCGAGACGTGGGATTCATATCCTGGGTTAGGCTTTTCCGAGAATCTGATGAGCGGAATGAGCGTATTGGCGGCACTCGGCCAGGCGTGACAGTGGCGGGCTGAATGCTATGCCGCTTGTGCGTTGGTCTGTAGAAAACCGGAGGCCGCTGAGGTGATGGATGTCGGTTGTCATCTGATGAGCTGGACTCAGAAAGCCGCTTAAGAAGTAGCAACTCTCGTTGACCTTGGGTGCTCTCGGTCCTTGGTGTTTCAGGCAGAGGCAGAGGCTGCGGCTGAGCAGTGGTTCGGGCCACCGCCTCAACGCCGTGAAGACGTTGAGTGTTGAGAGATGGCGGCGGGCCGTCGAAGGTCGAAACGCCGTTTGAGCTGCGCGAAGCAGGTCCTCTCCGACTCGGATGCTTGGTGGTTCCAGTTCCAGTTGCAGATGGAGACGACGGGGAGGTTGTTTGATCGGCGTTGTCGGGTCCCGATTCAGGACACGATGCGGGACGCTTCGGCTGGGCGGGGGGATAGTCTCCAGGAGGTGACGATGACGAAGTCGCTGGCTGGGGTGAGGCGTGGTATGATGATGCCCGAGAGCGCACAGCCGGTCTTGGTGGAGAGCTGGGCGACGGCGACACAGCAAAGGGTGAAGAGGGATGATGTGTTGTTGACTCTGCCTCTCTGCCTGCGTCCGCGTCTGCGGCTGCGTCCGTGTTTGCGATGTTGTCGGGGATGGATGGGGCCGGTGGCTGTTCGGGCACGGGATTGGGCAACGCTGGCGAGGGGGCGCCGTGATGCGAGTGAGGCACCTGGCCAGGACGGTTGGGGTGCAGGCGGCGCGGTTGAGAGGGGAACGATGACGCCGCCGGGGGTCCGCGCCTCAAATCTGCAGGCCGAGGAGGCGGCAGCTTGGACGAGGTGTTGTTGTACTGGCGGTGCGAATGCCGGGTCAGCGGAGGAGAGTCGTCGGCGTGGACCTTGTCGAGATCATGGCCGCCTGCCGCGACGGTAGCAGCTCGAGGGGAGGATGAGGGAGGATGATTTTGCTCATTGGGGCCAGAGCAAGGCATGGACGAGCCGGTTTTGCTGGGCGTAGTACTAGTACTACTAGCAGCCATGGTAGAGGCCCTGCATGTGGGGTGGATGTTGTTACTCGTGGGCGTTGCGTCCTCCAGGGCACATGCAGTGGCCGGCACCTGGACAGACGGCATGGACGCGCCTGTAGTAGTAGTAGCAGTAGTGGCAGTAGTAGCAGTAGTAGCTTGAGAGCTTGTCCCTGTGCCTGGGCCTGTGCATCTGCCCCCACGGCCGTACAGGGAGCTTGAGCCACGCGCAACAGCTGTATTGCGAGGCTGAGTCGTCCATGTGCTGGCGCCAACGCTCAACGTGGTGCCAGTTGCTCGTTTGCTGGCGTTGACGTTGACGTTGATGTTGGTGTTGGTCTGGTGCTGGTGCTGGTGCTGGTGCTGGACGCTGGCAAAGGCCGTTGTGAGAACCGCCGACTCAGTCATATTCTCTCGGACGAGGCTGCATGCTAGAGTGTGCGGTAGAGTAATACTCTGGAGTATACGTGTCGTCGTCTTGCTGTGCGCGGCTGCACCATCAGTCAATGGCTTTGATATGATGTGGTATGGGAAAGCTTTGCGGCAAAGAATTGTCCGTCGTCAGCTGGAGCTGGGGATGCGCCTGTCTTAACGAGCTGTCTCAACGGAGCATCAGGCAATGGTCTCGGATCCAAAATGTTATAATTAGGGACTGTTCATTCTTCTTTCTTTCAATCCGGTTACTCCGTGCTTTTCTTGGCCGTGACACAGGTCGACCAAAGAGCTACCACCACCTCCCACACTGGTGCGTTCAAAGAGGGCCAGAAGAGACGTAAAGTCCGTATCGCACCTTTGTTCAAATGTTTCGAACAAAGACAAGGAAACAAAACCCCAACCGTGGTCCGGTCCGAACGGGGGAGGAAAATGGGCGCTGCGTGGTTGAGGTGAGACAGGTCAAGGAACGATGCCGAATGCGCGCAACCTACAAATTCGCTTCGTCAGATCGAGGCGTGTTTTCGAGACGACGGGGACAACAGAAGTTGGCCAGGAGAAAACCACACGCACGGAAAAAGTAAAAAGGAAAAGGAAAAGGAAAAGGAAAAGAAATGGAGGGCTCGACACTTCGCGATTGAGGAAGCAGAAGCGCCAGTAACAAGAAGACACTTGCGAGCTACAAACAAGTAACTATCTGCTTGACCCTCGCCAATGCCAGCCAAGGGGCCTACAATTATACTTGGAATACATAATACATGCACACACTCTCTCTCGCCCTGGATGCCATCCACCAGGATCAATAGCTTCACCCGGTCCAGCCGGTCAACGCGCATGCCATCCGGTTATGTGCTTTGCCATGCCATTTTATCCATCCCATGCCCTCCCCATGCCCCTGGCCGCACCACCTTTTTTAACCAGGACCAAGAACCCAGACCGAAGACCGAGGCGAGGGCTCTCAACTAGGAATAGTGACTGACATGCAGCTTGCCCCCTCGAGAAGAAACAACGCAAAGCTGAGCACTGGCTCGAGACACGGCTATCTCGATGTCGCCGGCTTGTTTGGGCGTGCGCAACGGCCATTTGTCCAGGACGCACAAGGAAAACGGCGTTTCTCATTTGCTCGCAGCCCAGAATCCAGAGTAGGTGCTTGACATGTTTCCTTGCTTGGCCATTGTCCTGGCGAGCTGCAGGCCCCATCACGAAATCTTCTTTTCCCGCCCCTCCCTCTCTTTCTGCCCATGTCCCGGTATCATCTCAACTACCACAGATAACAGCGGCCTTTTGGTCATTATCAGACCCAACTCTGACCCTGGCCCCCTCGACAAGCTTACAATTGAGCTATCACAGTAGCTAATTGCCCAGATGCAGACGAGCGGATCCCCAAATGCAGCCGGCACGACACTCGTGGAACAGGAGTTCCTCCACTCGCACAAGTTGACCATTTGGAGATAAGTTTGGAATAAAGCTGCAGCAACCTCTCACATGTGGCGCGGCGCTCGACCGACTTGACTTGACTATCACCGGACCATGGTCCACGTTTGTGGCGTGGTCCTCTAGCTTCCAATGGACGGGCCACATGCATCTGATGGTAATACTATGTTGCTGTTTCTGTTTTCTGGTATTGACTCTCATTTGCTTTGCCGCGAGGCATGAATGCGTTGTGAGACACACACAAGGGAATGACTGCGTACATCTGATTATGCCGTATGACGACAACTGTTGCTTTGCATTGACGCCATTGCCGATTTTTTCTTGTGCCACCCGACTTGTATTTTTTTTTTCTTTCCTTATTAGTCCGGCACGTGTGTGTGCGTGCGTGTGTGTGCAAGAGAGAGAGAGAGAGAGAGAGAGAGAGAAAGAGAGAGAAGACAACTCTCAAACCTTGGTCAATTTCTCATCAACCTCATTTGTCTGGTTGGCACCCGGACCCGAGGCATGCAATAGAGGTTCCCCGGTCTCGTCTCGTTGCAATTGTACTCCAAAGTACCAAGCGATCGTCAACGGTCCCTTCTCACGCTCTCCCTGAAAATACTAGCCAGGGGTAACATTGCATACGTTCCCTGTTTGAATGGCTTCATTTGGTGTCCTTTGGTGGAGTATAAGCACTTCAATGTTTGAGCTTGGGCCATGGTGCAGGGAGCCATGGTCAGACTGAGTTTGGTTCCAACCAGACTGTTCGCCATGTTGTCTGTGATGACACTTGTTTTTTTATTTTCTTATTCTTTTTTTTCCCTCTTCTGTTCCTGTGAGCTCAGGGGTATTGGAAAAGAAAAATAGGAAAGCGAGGTTTTAATCGACGTTACCAAACCCAGCAGCATGGGGTCCTGCGCATCGAGCATCATGCAAAGTTACCAAATGCCCTCATCGCTTGAGCTGTGCATTTCAATACATCCGTGATTCACGGTGCTGTACTCTATTCCACTTCGGCCCACGAGTTAATGAGCCTCAAACATCTTGGAAGCATGGGTCTATGCTGCTTTACTCGGGCATGTTCACGACTCATGTCTCCACGAAGAGCCTTCTCGCGTCTACTGCGGCTCATGTCTGGTAGACATGTCGACGAAGCTTCTGCCAAGTGTCATCTCACGTGTAGATGAACATAAGCGCGAGACGTGAAAAATATTTAAAACTTGAATCTGTTCCTCTACGTCGTTTAAACTCCTTGCGCTTACGGAGTATGTGGCAGCGAATGTCTCATTGTTAACTGAAATTGCGCAATGTACCAAGATATCAGGTGCAATACCTCACCAAGTCAATATGTCCCCGGAGTGCTTCACACTTAGAATTAATTACGCACAGAAAAAAAGTGCAGTTGGAAATTGGAGCGGCTCTCACTCCACCAGCTGCATTCACACAACCCGGCAGGCTTGTTGATGTACCATGTTTTACAAAACGTCCAAGGTGACGAGTAATTTGACCACCAGGTTTTGAAACGGGTGCTTTTGCATGCGGCGCAGAGTGTTGGCCCTGCGTTGGCAAATTGTGAAATTTCCAGTAATGCGGCTCGGTAGTTGGAGACCGGGATTACGGCATAATAGTAAAAATAGAGTGGACATATGCCCATCTGTTGCTACTGCCGCATTCGAGGGGATCAGATGGAAGAATTAATTGATCGAATATGTTGTTCGGATTGCGGTAACTGTTGGCCTTGTCCTCGTGTCGTTTTAAATATTCTCATCGCCACTGGTGGGCCTGAAACAATATCCAACGTTCGTATACTTCGTTATTCAAGGCCTATTTCCTAGTCGCATCCCCAAGGGTCAACACGTGTACCGAGTGAGGATCACAAAGAGCAGGATATTCTCCGAACTTGTTAGCACATTGCGGGCTGGGGTCAACGATAACCTGCTAGAGACCGTAACGATACATGGTACTTTCTTCAGACAAGTACCGAGAGCAAACGAGTGATCTGCTGGTGGAAACCAGAGATTCCGACACGTATATGAAATACGAACAGGCGAGTCTATAACCGAGGCCGGAGATCGCAATCGCCTGGTTATGTCGGAGACAAAAAAACGGTATAAAAACTCGGCGGTTTGGTATGTCGCAAACTCCGAACTCGAGCTCAGGGTAGCCAAGTTGCTGAGTCGAATAGAAATAGGTGCTACGTATTGACGGGGACGCCAGTACAGAGCAGGCGACGACGGGACAGCAACGTATACATAATTCGCGACAACACCACCCCGAAGGGTCAAGACCTGCAATAGCCCTTCGATCAGAGTTGGGTGTTTCAGATCCAAGAATGACATCAATTTGTGGGTGCAGGCGTGAGTCGCTAGCATTGCACCCCCGCCAGGCCCAGAGGTCCTAACTTTGTTCGACCAAAGCGTCAGCTTGGCACGATGTTGATACGTAGTCATCACCCTGGTTGTTTCAGACAGGCGAATACTAAGACTATCATACCATTAGTTAGTGATGTAGAGGTAGACTCCATGGTAGCGGTTATTTTGTTAGGCTCGGCGACCCATTTGATCCCTGGCTTACCCTGTGGCAACGTGGAACTCGGGGTTGCAAGGATCGTCAAAGTCAAATTACGATGAGCTATCTGGGAAGCAGAGATCCTTGCGACGTGTTGAAAGTTAGATGTCAGATGATGGCAAGTATGGTTCAACAGACGGCCTTTTGCGGGGAGGTTGTTTTTCGGTCCTCCAGTGTGATCACATGGAACAAAGCAGAAGCAAACCGAAAAGTGAGTCATTGGTGCGCTTGTGCATGGTGCAACTTCGAGTCGTTTGCTAGTCGGTTCAAGGACCAGCTTTGCTCGCACGGCTATTGCCGAATGAAACGGTACGTGTAGGAGGAAGGGTCGATTGGTCTTGAGCGTAAAGTGAATGTGTCAATGTGTCATTACGCGATGAATCGCCGTATGTTCGCCAGTGATGAGACGGGGCCCCTGAAGGCACGGCCACGATGTCGAACTGGAAGAAAATACATAATTAGTAGTAGTATAGAATTGGCGCCAATTTACTCAAGCAGGTTGGTATGGTGTGGACAATGCATTGTCGCCATTTCGAGAACACGGTGGGTATCTTGATGTGTGGCCTTTGCGCCTTGGGAGTCTCCAGTCTCCAGTCCCCAGGATCCAGGATCCAGGATCGTAGATGCTCAGCCAGGTTTTGACGGAGTAAAACCACAGCTTCGGAATCATGCTCAGTGAGTGCAATCGAAGCAAATCGAAAAACTGCCATGTATTTGATGTAACATGTAACAACACCGTGGCAGATTGATCGCGTGAGAATGGCAAGTCAAACGCTGGCTCTCGATCTGGCACGATAAAACTGCCCATGTACATGACCTGTGCTGGCATGGTATCAACTGTGTTGTAGCGGAGCCAGGCGAACATTGAACATTGGCGATCATCAAGGGCGGGGGACGACCGACAGTTGACACGTTCCGCTCTGTGAATGGCGGACGCTGATTGGCGGATGCGACAAAGGGAGCAGTTGAGCACCTGAGATGTTTCTGCCCTCTGCAGGCACTGAGTGGTTGGTTTCTTCGACGGGCGCTTACTATTTCCACCGGCTGTCAGATGCACGTACCCTTGACGCGTCCAGTGTTTCCTCCTGCCTTGACTGGGTGCATCAGGACCGTGGAGAATAACGGCATATTGAAGTACTCCGTACGGAGTAGAGCATACAAATAGCATCGTAGAAATCGCAGCGGCTGCCGCCGTCATGTTGCTAAATGCGGCACCCTTCAGGATCCCATCATGGTAGGTCGGGAACGGGGAGCCGCGACGAAAGTATTTGGTTGGAAGCCGTTGACGCGGAGCATCATTTCTCTGGGGAGCTCTTTTTCCTAAACTTGCTTGCCTGCCTCTGGAGCCACACCCAAGCCTGGCAATGTATTGAGTATGAAGCATTCGTCAACGCTCGAGCGTTCGGGCCATTCAGCAAGGACAGCACCCCTGGTGATGCTGAAAATCTGGTTCCCAAAAAAAAATTTGCCAAGCCATGCTGGTCATGGGGCCCAACTCAATTAGTTAGATGCCGTTCTGTTCCTCGCAGCAATATTCTACCCTGGAAACCGTCTGGTACAATATATTAGAGATAGATAGTTCTCGGCGCCGTGCGGGCCTGGTCAAATCCGATGTACATCAAACTGATCTCAGCATGCAGCAGATGTATGACTGTTTGATACAGGAGAGCAGTCTGCTGGGACATGAAGGAGCACATGACCAAGATTGGAGAAGCTCTTCCTCTCGTGCTTGACGGAGTATACAATACTTGAATCAATACGGAGTTCTTGTTTTTCCTCCGTGGTGCCACCCAACACCGCCAATGACATGTGCACCTTTCCGCACATCACCATTCGTGGGGCTGAGATTTGAATCCTTTTGTACCCAAATTTGGCTCACCGCCAGTGATTGGCTAGTCCTTGCCGCCGGGCTGCTGCGTGTGGCTATATTTAGATATAATTAACTGCAAGGCTTGTCTCGCACGCCTTCCCATCCTCCCCACTCACGATGGAGCGGAGCCCAATCCAACACCTTGTGGCATGCTCAGCAGCAGCACTCTGCACGCCTGCAGAGTCGTAGCAGGGGTTCGTGTGGCTGCTTTTGAAGCCATCCGTCTCACGATGCTGACTGGGTGACTGGCTCGAACATGGCTAGGTGGCTTCGCTTTCTACCCACTCTTCCACCCTTTCCCCAGCACGGGTCCCAAGTGCCTTGAGATGATGGTCCTGGCTTGGGCTCTTGTTTTTGGCCGGTTTTGATGGCGTCGGCAGAGGAAGGATTTGGTAGCCGTGAGGGAATGTGTGTGTCAATTGGTGAACGATAGATGGTCGATGTATGGAGGACCACTAAACCACCTCGAGACAGAGGCGATACAAGCATTTCATCTTCTCCGGAACCCTACCCTGGTCCTGACCATCCAGTTGGACCGTTGTTTGTCGCCTCTCCGTTGCCCCAGGCGCTAGGATGGTGACCCCTGCCCTTATTCGCGCCCGTAGTGCCAGTATTATTGTATCTGGCCGTTTGCGAACTTGCCGTGTGTCCTGGCTTGTCTGTGACGAGTAGGTCGTATTGTACGGAGTACGAGGTATATGTACAAGTAGAACTATGGAGTAAGTATTATAAGCAGGAGCAACAGAAAAAGACGAAGCGGTCTGGTAGCAGCGGTACCTGCCAGGCCTGCGCTTCCGCTCTGACTCTGCCCTCTCTGTTCGCTGGACCTCGAACTGACCGTGTTTCGCGAATCGTCCCCGTTGGCTCAGAACTGCCGCATCCCAGTACAGTGCAGGCGCTGGCTCAGGTGCTGGCTCAGGTGCAGCCGAAAGCGAGCAGCGAGCAGCGAGTAGCGAGTAGACAAGACGGAAGAGTTGGGAACATGAACATGAACATGAACATGCATCCATCCATCTTGATTCGTTTTTGGCACAGTCGCTCCTGCCTTGTCTGGTGCCCGATTCCTTCTTCCTTCCCCACCACTCCCCTCCCCTCTCAGCCGCCTGCGAGCATTGAAGATCAACTGGGTGCCACTCACCCAGAGCCCACCTGCACCCCCAGCCTGGCTGGCCCCGGCCCCGGTCGCTGTCGCCGTCGGTCGTCTCCCACCAGATCTGGTTCCCAGTCAACCAATTCCTCAATTCTTCTCGTCTGCTTCACATTTCACAACTTCACCCTTCTGCTTTCCCCAGCAACGGCCTGCCGCCTTGGTCACCGTCGACTCGCCCGAATGCCGAAGCCCTCGACGAAGCGGCAGACCATGGTTCACTTGTAAACGGCTTCCCGCGAAACCTGGTCCTGTAGTCCAGCCGCTAGCCACCCGCATGGTTCTCATCTAAGCGCTGGTCTGTCTCACTTCGAATCTGGGCCCATTCCTTCATCTTCCCTCCCTTCCCGCCTTCTTTGGGCCCGACGACAGCGACAAGATCAAGGGCATACTTTCTGTCCGCCTTGCCCTTCGCTCCTCACCATCGACTTCGATCAATTCCCATCCTTTATCAGCAACAGCCGTCGCGACGACTTTTCGGCTCCTCTCGCTCCTTGGCACTTTGTTGCGGGAGGACCCCTCGAGCCAGGCCCCGGTCCTCACTCGACCAGTCACGGCCGTCCTCGCGAACGTCCATACATTGGATTCAGCAGCGCTGTCCATGCCGACCGAAACTTGTTCGATTCGAATCGTTCGCGAATCCGCTCCTTCACACCTCAACTTCGTTCATTCTGTACTCCGTCCGCATTCCTTCAACCGATCGCAATCCAACTCTTGTCTCTAGACACCTCTTCTGACTGTTGCTATAATCAAAGAAAGGGATCCGCTGGCCCAGGGAAGACGACAGCAGGGACGAGCCCATATCTTGTTCTATCTCTCCTTAATTTTTTTTATAAATACCTTGACGGCACGCAGGAGGTTCAGCGATAGCACTCTGTTTGGAAGGCCAAAACCATGCCTTCCGCCGCGGCCCGACGCTTGTACGAAGATCAAATACCATCCTTCATGTCAGTATTTGATCTTGACGCCGACACGATAGCGGAAGGAGAGACTGTTACACTGGTTGATACCAAAATGGTCGACATGCCACCCAAGCCATCGGCCTTTGCCGACCCATCACAGCCACCTAGCCTTGGGCAAGGAGGACTACCCTCAGATCCGACACACAGGCATCACGACAGCACGTCTACCCAAATGTCAGAATCAACCGAGTCTTCTCCTACAACAACATTTTCTACCACCGACTCTTCGCCATTGTCGGATCCTTCACCATCCTCGTCACCAGATTCGCCTATCAACTTGATACCGTTAAACGATTATCCGTCCACAACGTTCGGTTGTCGCCCAGCCACGTCACAGAACAACATGCTTTGTATTCCCGAATCCCATGCTTTGGACCGACCTATGACATCCCCGGCTCCCCGGAAGCCGAGGAATATGAAGGGCTTGTCTATCCAACCCCCATTAACTGTTTCCACTACCTCCAAGTGTATTGCCACAGAGCCGTCCTCACCCTCATTCATAAAACCAAAGATCCCTGCCATGAAGCGAAAACCCAGTCAGCTTAGCTTGAAGACGGGTGCTTCAGACTTGGTCAAGAAGACATCGCTCGAGGTGCCGGCATCTCCAGCAATACCGCCAATTCTGCAACGCCGCGCGTTGAAGCATTCTACTTCGTCACCTCATATGTTCGCCGCCATGAAGTCTTCTACTTTCGGCCCTCTGGGGGGGATGACTTTTCCCAAAGTCCTCGAGCGAAATGAGTCTGGTCTATCAGAGGTGTTGCGACCAATGAAGCAAAAGTCTGCCATGGACCTGGACGAGTCTATAGTAGAGGAAGACTCTCCAATTAAGACCCAGTTGGCAAACCGCAGCGAGTACGAACCATTCCATGAGACAGCGAATAATGAAGATCAAAAGTCGCCCGGATATCCCAATGGACCGATAGCTATATATGGCGACAACATTTTTTTGTATCTTGAGCCTACTGCTGAAGAAGCCTCCCGGTTTGATGTGGTGATCAATGTGGCGAGGGAGGTTCAAAACCCATTTCTAGCCGCTGAGCGAATGTCTGAGCATTCATCGACCACGGGGAATGAGAGTCCTATCCCGGACACGGCGGCAACGATGGCTAGCTTCGCCACAGCTTTTGAATATCAACCAACAGAAGACTCGACAGTTGATACTCCAACAACTCCAAAGGCAAACCCTTGGCATGTCCCAGAGTATATCCATATTCCTTGGGATCATAATACCGACATAGCGCCAGATCTAATGCGTCTTTGCGAGACGATCGCAAACCGAAGCAAAAACGGCAAGAAGGTCCTAGTTCATTGCCAGCAAGGGGCCAGTCGTTCCGCAAGTTTGATCATCGCCTACGGTTTATATCAGTCCCCAGAGTTGAGTGTCAATGACGCATACTACGCCGCACAAGCCAAAAGTCGTTGGATTAGTCCGAATATGAAACTCATGTACTCACTGCAAGATTTTCACAAGGAACTTACTAAGAAGAGATCACCATCATCATCAACTCACAGGCCACGAACTGGACGAAGTCCGACTAAGCATCGACTGACGCTTTCCGCCGATGCCATTGATATCTCTTCCAAAGAACCCCACACAGCTCCTCTACCAGGAGAAGAGACGCCTTCCGGTGCAATAGATTCCGACTGCGCGACTCGACCCCGAGGCAGCTCAACACCTGGCTCACAGGCGATCTCTCCAGGTCCTGCGTCGGCTCCACTGAGCTACTCGTGGAAAGAGCACGGTGAAAAGACCGTTGCTGAGCCAAGTCCCTCAATTCCCAATCAACTTTTTGAACCGGCTCTGCCATCTTTACAACCCTTGCCAGTTTTACAGACAGGCGAAGTTTTGGCTCCTCCATTTGATGCACCACCAATCTTTGCGAAGCCAGAGAATCTCCCACAGCGACCTAAGACTGGCTTGGGCCGACCAGAGCCCAGGTTTGAGCTTGCAAATCAACCGTCGACGATACTCGGCCTCCGATCGTTTGAGTCACCCGGGGCCTTTTCCAGCTTCCCTTTGCGAAAATTCCAAAAGCTCTCCCCACAAGATCCAGTTGACGCCACACGTACGGAACGAACGGTCACGTTGAGCACGCCGTATGCCAACGAGTCAGCATTGCTTTCGCCTAGAGCCGAGACTATGACAACAAACCCACTCCATGACGTGCATGAGGTGGCTGGGATGCGATTTGTTGAATCGCCTCCAACGCCCACAGAAAGCTTGTTCTCGCCAAGGGAATCATCTTTCCCGACGGATCCGTTCTCCTTTTTTGGCCGCATGATGGGTTTCAGTCGGCCGGCACAAGCAGCTGACCCTCGAAGCCCACCTACAAGAGGAGAAGCTCCGATTATTCGCTCCATTGACGAGCTTCTGTAATGAGCTTGTTGATGAGGATTCACGTGGGCACGACTACCATCTGCCAAAGCGTATTGCGTATTGGTTGATTCGTTTGACGACGCAACTCTGGATACCACCTACATTGGTATATATGTATACATATATATTTGCGCAGCGACATTTTCTTATGGTTGTCATCTGGCCGTTGTATTTTCAACAGCACTACTAAGCAAAACGGTCTATTCAGCAAAACTGAAGTCGACTCAAAGTATACAATACCCGTCTATCTCCCCACATATCGGTTTTTTTTTGGCATCATACCACAGTCCTGGCAAGGATGTGTCCCACACAGCATTGCAGGCGTTCTTTTCTTGTGTACAACAGGCTTTCTATGCCCAGGACACATCACCCGTACATAGGCAAATTTCTCACGACAAGGCGCGGAGTCAAGAGATCCAAATTTTGTGCTATCGTTCTAAATCTCTAATATCGAGTTAACACTTCGATCGCTTAATGGGTTATTCTATTTCTTTATATTAATTGCATGATAACAGACCGGGCGCGCGGAGACACGGCGCAAGAGTACTGGCTTTGGACACACGCAAGTCAGAGGGATATGAATTGATTCGTCTTGCCTTCCTTTCATGCTTTCGAGGACGGCATTGGCGTCCGCTGCCTACCGATCAGCCGCTTATCCAGTCGTTCTTCGATACAAGCCTGTATTCCATCATTGGGAGTAGCATATTTACTTTGTTGAGCATGACTACCAAAGCGAAAAGAGATGGGAGAGGAAGGGTCTTGGCATACGCTTTTTCTGTCGGCTAGGCTTGAGTTTTTGGGATTTTTTACAGCGTCGTGGGCCCGGGAAAGGGGCGGCTTTGGTAGCCTAGAAATAATGAAGAAATGCCAATGTTTCAATGTGCTCAAGAGCATTTTCTTGTGACGTGGGCTATACTTTGCAACTTGCTCTTCTCCCACTCGTGTGACGCAATTTATTATCTGTCACAAGCCAATTGTCTGCTCATATATAATGTGTATCGATTCTCTGCCTTGTATCCTAACTACGTCGTGCGCCAACAAATGCAAGTCTTTTGATGTGTGTATATATATACACACATGTTTTTTTTCCCGCCCCAGTCACGGCCCTTCTGTATGCCAAATTCACCATAAATTGACATACTTCTAGAATTTGCTAGATTAAGAATCCTTTTTCGCAATGGTCTTCTTCGCAGCCTCCTTTGCCATCTTCTCCTGCCTGGCAATACCCGCTTCTACACCGATTCCGCCGAAAACGAGACCAACGCCTAGCCACTGCATGTGAGTGAGGCGGTGGCCAAACGCGACGACTGACAGGATCATGGTGAACATTTTGCGGGTGACAGTTACGGTGACAAGCAGGACGGATGAGAAGGTAGACAAGGTGTAGACTATGATTTGGAGTTAGCATGGTGTTCCGGGAGGCGTGAGAATTACTGGACGCAGGGAGGACCTACAAATGAAGACTTGGCCAATGGCACCACAGGCTGCGAAGCCAAGAACATCTTTCCATACGGCTGGGTAGCGGCGCATAAAGTCCAAGGCGGCGGTCAATTCGCCTGCGCTACCAGCGACGTCCATGCCGAGCCATTCACCGATACCGGTGGCGACGAGATACGGACTGGTTAGAAGATAGAGGCCTGTGACAAGGGTGCTCATCATGTTGTTGGCGCACATCATCTGAGGACCGCTGTAGGGACGGAAGGTCTGGAAGATATAATCCTGGGTGCTGTTGGTAAGGCCGTCAAAGAGCAAGTTGATACTCAGGAGAAGAAGACCCCAAACGACGTTGGCCTCTTCTGACTTGGTTGACTTCTTGCTCTTTTTCCCCGAGTGGAGGGTGAAGACGGCAACGCCTGCGGTTACGGCTGCCACGACGAGGTACTTGTACAGCGGGTATCGCTTGCGGAAGACGGTGATGTGAAGGAACATGACGGGTAGTAGCTTGCAGCTCTTGGCTAGTAAGAAGGTGATGTAGTCGATGTGCGCGAGACTGGCATATCCAAAGGGACTGGCCAGACTGCTGGTTATGGCGACGAGCGCAAGAGGCCCAAGAATACGACGCGATGGGATGATTGGGGGGATGGAAGAACCTCTGGGCCTCGAGAAGAGGAGGTAAATTGAACCGACGGTGGCAGCGAAGAGAGATTGAATGGTGTTGAGAAATACTGGGAAATGCCATCGCTCTGGAGCGGCCGCCGAACCGTGAGGCGTCGTTGTCAGCTTTTCTTGCAAGTAGGCCCATGTTAAGCTATCAAAGAGTTCGGTAAGTAAATAAGCAATATGAATGCGACTATGCGCATTTCATGACGACTTACAAAGAGGCATAGATGCCGGCGACAGAGATGAAGAGCTGTACCACACCAGCCTCGGGCGTTGCACTGCCCAAGGCAGGGCCATCGGCGGCCGCTGCATACCCGTTGGTTACTTGCAACTTATCTCCTCTGCCATCGGTGTCAACCCAAGATGCTGTCTGCTTGTTGAAAAATTCGGATGAAGATTCGCGTCTGACGGACACTTGTTTTGTTCGTGCCATTGTCGGGATGGATTTGTGCGCAGGGCGAATTAGAAAATCGGACGAGTGAAAAACATAAGCTTCTTTAAGCAGGGAACAAGGAGAGGCGCTTCTATAATACGAGCTTCTATAATATGAGCGGAAGGGCAAAACGATGCACAAAAAAAAAAAAAAAGAGAAGGAATGAGGTTACCGAAGAATTGGTCGCGAGCACATGTAGAGGGAAATGCCAATTTGTCTTCAGCCTGTCTGGTTGGGCTGCCGCCAAGTCCCCACCTCCTGCGAAAGGCGAAATGCCATGCTGGCTTTATCGACGTCAAGTGACATTTAGGAAGGACCCTGGGCTGCGCCTGCCGCACACGCAGACGCTGGCGTGGGGTATGGCAAAGGCTAAGCTATTTAGAGGAGTCTAAAAAGACTTGGCGCAATCTGGGGTCTCGATGCCCATTTGTTCGTGGATTACTTTACATGATCTAGATGGACTGTGCCCGTACAAAGGAGGAACCGGCTTCCTTGGAGGAAAACAAAATGGCATTCGCAAGAGGACAAAGCACAAATCATGACTAAATATTTCATTTCTTCGCGTTTGGAAAGGTATGACTACATACACTCCTATTCGGGTGTCTCGTCACCCCCAAAATACGTATCATCATCAATCATGCTGCGTAGTGTAGAGAAGGCTCCCACATCACCGCGACTATGCGGTGACTGGTGGGGTCGAGGTGGCGAGCAGGGTGAAGAGGTGTGTTGGGGGTATTTGAGGCAAGCGATATCATAAATCCACCATTACAATAACATGTTTCGTCAATGCCTGCGGCTGAGAAGCAAGAATTCCACGAGGCTTTGAACAATTGGATTAAAAAAAAAGTCGTCGCATAAATGAGAAACGAGGGGTGTTGAAGGGAGATCGCCGGTGTTTGAGTAGAGACCGAGACCAGGAATGACCACCATTGCGAGTGCATCAAGCGAGAATATGTCCCAGCCGGAATTATAAGCTTTGGGTCCGTCCTGAATGCAGCGACTATAGCTTCTGGTAGTCTTTAAGTTTTCCTGTCGACGACGTTTGCCCGGTGGGTGGTGATACCGGGGTGGGAAAGGAGTGCTTCGGCATCGTATGAGGTGGAAGGCCAGAAGATCCCTCAAATGTAAAGAAAGAGGAGCAAAGTGGTACGGGTAAAGCGGGTGTGTGAGTTGATACAGAATTATTTGTGGACAGCGGGGGAGGTGTTGAGCGCGGCGTCGAATTTAAAAAGAAGCAGTAGTGTCGTGAACCCATTTGTTCCCCACGGGTGGCCGTGCCGATTTATGAATAAAAGGAATGAGGAAATTGGTGAGGAGAGAAATGAGAAACACAGCTAACAAAAATGTAAGAGTTGCGACTGTTTGGGCCAAGGGTTTTCTTTTCTTTTTTTCCTTTTCTTCTTTTTTGTTTCCCGTCCCCCCTAATACTTTACTGCTGGCGATTCCAAAGTCACGAGCAGCATGGTATCCCAATCCCTGGTTCCTGCAGGGAATCGGGAGCCTTGCGGCAAGCCAGATCTGACTGAGCTTCAGTGGCGTAACTTCTTCCAAATCCAATTCGGATGTAGCTCATTCACACAAAGCGATACAGAAATAAAAAGCAAAGCGTTGCTCACAGAGCATAGGAAGGGTAGGGTTAGAACTTTACTCCGGCTCTTGTAGCTGGCTTCGGCGCATCTTCTCTGCCTCGAGGTTCTCATACAGCAGGAACAGAGCAGACTCATTGGCCTTAGCAGTACCCATGATGGTGAACATGCGCTCACCCGTCTCATCGTGTGGCGCCTTATCCAAAAAAATCATCTTGTCAGTTTCGAGTCACCTCGCGAGTGGTACGCACAGCAGGATGCGGGGTAGCTTACCTTGGCAATAGAAATGCGGGCTCCCGACGTCTTACGGATCTCACTGATCTTGCTACCGGCCCGCCCGATGATGCAGCCAACCATATCTGCGGGGATGCTGATGTTCTGAGTCTGGATCTCCTCGCCATTCTCATCGTGTGTAGGGGGCCCGCGGCTAGCTGCGTCAGAATCAGATCGGCGGCTGAATGGTCGAACTCCACCATTGCTGAAGTCGGCTCCGTTGCCGGTGCGCATAACCCGAGGACTACCGTAGTCGCTTCGGCCGCCACCGTTGTTGTAGTTGCTTCCCAGGCTACCGGAGCCGGCTTGAGTGCGCACAACAGGGTTGTAGAGGACAGTGCCGGTACCCCCGCTGCCAGTCGTCAACAAGGCACTTGCAAATCTCCCACACAGCTCGCTGAATGCCGTCGGGAGTGCCCTGGACTTCGACAATTCGTTCCGTGGACTGGGGTAGCATTTCCTTCTGCGCTACCATGCGGACGCCGGACACATCCTGGATATGCTTGATCTTGAGACCTTGCCTACCGATGATGGTGCCCATTTGGTTGTGAGAGATAAGGAGCTTAATAGCTGTTGAAGATACTGTTAGTCCAAGACTGGTTCTTCTAGAGGGTTGAGAGTTGGAAACATACGGTGCGTGCCGTTGCTCTGGACTATTCCTCCCATACCCATAGCTGGGGCCCCTTCGAGTAGGGCTCTGGCTACAATGGCATAGGCTCTGGAAATGGCATCGCATTCGCCAGTAATGGTGAGGACACGATCGTGAACCCCCTGGACTACTTTGCTGACGCCGGCTTTGACGCCAGTCTCGTCGCGAAGGTCAGCGACGTTCTTGCCTCCTTTGCCAATGATAACACCGGCTTCTTTGGAGGAAACGATGGCTCGTAGAGTGAGCTGCGCCTGGGCGTATTCCTCGTCCGTCTTAGGGGCGGGCTCGCCGTCTGGACCAAGTCTGTCCTCCATCTTCAGCTGATCCAAGTGGTCGACAATGTCATTGCCATTGGCAGACAGAACATCCTGGGGGGCAGACATGTTGAATGAGGGATTCGATGATGGCAGTGGAACAAATTGGGTGAGGAGGATGGGAAGAGGGCGGAGGGTTTCTTGAGATGGAAAGGCCGTGCTCGTGCCTGTGACGGCTAATGGGGAGCTCGACAGAGGATCGGCTGGCTTGGCGGAATCTGTTTTGTAACTTGGTTAGCTCTTTCCGTTTCTTGCATTGACCGAGTGATAAGCAGGCAACGTGACTGAATTTGACCGCCGACCGCCTACTGAAGCTGCGCGCACGTAGTCATGGTTTCAGCATCTGAACTTTGGGCAAGTAGATCAGACGCGCAGCTGCAGTCGGGGCCAGGTGGACAAAACAAAGTGCGGCGCGCAATCACTGCACGAGAGAGTGGAAGAACAGAAGAGGCGTATAACAAGTGGGACCCAGATGGCAGGCAGAATGGACAATGAGAAAGGAGCGCAACAAACCTGATGTTTGAAGATTGGCGGGGCGCGTGACAGGCGGTTCGACTATGGTTGAGACGGGAATCGTGCTGTTTTTTCCCTTCCCTGTGAGTTGGGCGGGACGCAGCGGGGTTGAAGGGTTGAAGAGTCGACGGGGTGATGATGACGGGGTTGGCGGCGAGGAGTGCGGAAGCGGAGAATGAGAGAAAATGAGGGGAGAGGATTAAGAAACGGAGGGTGACGTCGAAAGGGAAGAGCTGAGATGAGGGTTTGGGGCGGGAGAAGAGGTGGTGTAAGTTACGAGGGGAGGAGGATGGAGGTTGCGGGTGGGAGGAGAGAATAGGAATAAAGAGATGGGAGCGGATGGAAGTTTGGATCAACGTCCAGGTTGGGGAAGAGGTGAAGTGCAGAGGGGTGCAGAGGTGCAGAGTGGAGCTCTGCAGCTTGGGGACTACAGGACATGGAGGAAGCAGCCACATGGAGGCTCTGACTGCCAGGCAGCTTCAGGGCCCCATGCTGCGGTGGGAGTGGCCAGGCCACTAAGAATTAGTGGTTCCTGGAGCACCAGACCGCACCAGACAACATTGAACATTCAATGTCCAATATTGACCAGGCGCATGGCAGGCTGCTTGCGGCTGCTACCAACCAGACATGGGAACGCAACTTTTTGACTTGCCCTTCCTTAACAGCACACCCCAAGTCCCGCCCAGTGGGACGCGACCTGCTCAAGTATACTAACTAGGTGCCCAGTACCTAAGCACAGAAAGCCATCAATTGAATCGAGGAACTTGGCAGGCAAGCGATTTGGAAACCTACTACGTACCTGCTACCCTAAGTGCCTAGGTACCTAGGAGGTAGCAGGTAGTGCCTTAGGTACCTAGGTACTTAAGTAGTGTCTGGTGTACCAAGCACCCGACATTGAAGGACATGGAAACATGCAGCTCCAGTGTCTTACGTTGCCCAAGGAGAAAGGGCACAAACTGTTGCCCTGGCAAGCATTTCTAAAGTCAGTAAAGTACTTACTTAAGTACCTAGGTAGGTACCAAGTATCTAGTACTTGAGCACATACTGTGCTCTGTGCTTTAGCCATGCCAGGCCTAAAATCGGTACAAGCACCTCGTCCTTCGATACACTTGCCATTAACATGGCCAGACAATTTTGAATACTACCTAGGTACTTAGGTAAAGTAGGTTTCTTAGAACCTCTGTCTCTCCAAGAAAAAAGAAAAATCCAGACCTTGTTTCACCTACTACCATGCCATCAATCTGATTTTGTGCCTCCCCCATCCCGGCCTAGCCCACCATCTGTCAGTGCCATGCATGCGGGTTCAGACATGGAGGCTTACACTCCACAAGAAGCACGCCGATGCAGCAAACTACTGCCGTGACTAGTTTCTCCGTGTGCCGTAATAAGGACCAGACTCCATAGGTGCGTTGGGGTGCGTTGGCCGCGCCTCGTGCTACCCAACTGCTTCATCTTGTCTGCCTTGGACGTTCGCTGGCTTTGCTGATATTGATTTGTACTGCGCCCCTTCAACCCTTCACCCTGCATGCAGCTGGAAAGCGGCCAACAGGGCACACCCTGCTCGGTTCGAAAGTTATCTATGTACGGAATATTAGCTGATGCAATCAATTGGCTGTGAAACAAGTCGGCCACTTACGAATGTCCGTGGATAATCCTGCGCGGGGCGTGGGAACGGCACAGTCGACATGACAAGCTACGAGAACGCAAGTAAGAAGAAGAGAGAGAAAGAGAGAAAAAGAAAAGAGTCGAAACAAAGAACAGGGTATATTTCGAGGCGTATAGGTTTTGAACCAATCAACCAAGTACACCGCATTATGCAGCTACTTGAAAAAACTTCCACATGAGAAATACCAACAAACAGAGAAGAGAGCTTTCTCCATCCTGTCTAAGCTTTAAATGAAAAGGCGTCGTCCGTCATTCCCCCAAATGATGCGTTCCATGTCATGCCCAGGTATTTGATCTCCTTATGTGTCCAGCGGACATAGCCAACAGCCTGACTTGATAAACTTAGTGCAGCTCTTGCGGTGCATCCAGATCCACAGCCTCGACCATGCTCCTCTGGACTTGGCTCCTGCCCACTAGCTCGTGGAAAAACTTGGCAGCTTCTTCACTCTCGTGTCGGACTTTGTCAGCTTCATCCCGTTTGTTACCTAGGTCCTTGACACTTTGGTCGAGGCCGACGCGGAGACTGTCAGCTGGGAAGCGCAGGACCTTGCGGACAGATGAGGAAATTCGTGATGAGTTGGCATGGATGTAGTCTAGTTCAGCCAGCTGCGAAGAAATCTTGGTGGCGAGCCTGGGGGGTAGGGAGTTGGGGATCTGCTGTAAAACGTAGGCGGCCCCAGCGATCGCTGTCTCAATGTTAGCCAGGTGGCATGGAGGGCGAGTATATTGCTTCTAGTTCACTTACCAGCAATGACAATTCCAGGAACAATCAATTGGCGGAGGTTCTCATTGCTCAACAACCGAGTCGTCAACATAGCATGATCCATCCAGTTACTCATGCCAAGCATTCGAGGCACGACAGCGCCCGCTACCGTCAAGGCCATGCCCGTACCTGCAAACTTCTCCTGGCGTTGCAACAGAGTCGACCAATCCACGAAGTCCCAAAGCTCAGTAGGGATATGAACCTGTCGTGCAAGAGCATCACGCTTTCTCCGGAACATGACGTCTGGTCGGAACTGTAGGTTCTGGAACTCGTCCCCAACATGTAGCAGGCCCAGTTGTTTAATAGTATTCACGCCTTGGACGCTCTTTTCTCTGCCGTATTCTTCACAGCGCGTGACGGCGTTTGTGATGTGCGAGAGCATGGCCTCTTTGATATCATCGGCATACTGGAAGGCGCCAAAGACGCCGGGGTATGGCACGTCGTAGTTGGTTCTTCCGGCCTGAGTGATGGCGGTATTAAGTTCAGCACGACTGTGATCGTAGACGTCTTGACAAGTGTCCTCGATGTTTCGATCTATTTGCTCGCTTACTTCGGACCTAGCCTTTCGACTTGAGGCGAGCTGTGGTTCAATTTCCCTGAGTTCAGCAGATACTCTGTCAATCTCTGACTGAGCAACTTCTTCGTTAACCTGAGCCAAACTGTGTATATCATTGAGGATGTTCAACAGATATGTTCTCGCAGGGGCAAGCTTGGATCTCGCCCTCTTTTCGAGAACGAAGCGACGCAGTGATGCTTCCAGGACCTCAAAGTCTCGAATCTTGTCCAGATCTTTTCCTTTGCCCTTTGCTCCATCGTCGACTGGATCATCGCCGCCACCTCCACCGCTGGAACTGCCGCTTCCGTTGCCACCAGGACCTCCTGGCGGTGCTGGCCCGGCTGGAATAGCATTGCTTGATACGAAGTGAACAAGGTCTGATGATTCTTTACGAGTATCTGGGCTCAGTCCAGAAACTTGATCCAAAATAAGCTTCTGGCATCGCTCCTTGTCTCTGATAGTGTCATAGCCATTGACGACAATGAATAAGTAGGCCTTCTCAGCGGCGGCTGCGTGTATGAACTCCTTGGCAGACTGTGTGAAATGATTTGCCGCTGAGACAACGAACACAACCACATCAATTTCCTCTTGTCTGGCGAAAATGGCGGTAGTCTTGGTAGTATCTGAGTTGAGACCTGGTGCGTCGATAAGTGCAATGTCGACTACGCCATTGTTGAGCAGAGACTCGTCGACTGTCCGAATGTCCTTCACATATACCTTGCACTGAGTATACGTTTCGTTATCTGTTACAATTTTTTCCAGCTCGGTCAAAGCATAAACGTCGTAGGTTGTTTCGTCATGTCTGCTATAGGTGCAATCCTTGTGCACGGCGTGCACTTCCTCAATTCCCGCGTTTTCCCTGGCGTCTAGAACTTCGCAAAAGATGGCTGTGCATGGCTGTTGGTCCTCTGGCAGAACTTTGCGCCGCAACAGGGCGTTGCAAAAAGTCGACTTTCCAGCATTCAAGTCACCCGTGATGAGGACCTTGCTGGAAGTATCTTCGATGCGCTCGCGGAGGGATAATAGATGCCTTATGCTCGAGCTAATTTTGCCGTCCAGAAGAGCCGCAATGGAGTTCTTCTCCAAAGAGTGCACAAGCTCGGCTTGATGCAGGGCTCCTAATTTCAGATCCAACTTCAAAATAGATAATTCCTGCGCAATTTGGGGAGAAACTAGCCTCGGCTCCGGCGCTGGTCGGTTCTTGGCGGCGCGGCTAGACTCAGCGGGTAAAGCATCGACGGAAGTCATAGATCGCCTTAACAACAGAGGCTGGGTGGTGGCTGATGAAGAGCTGGCAGCATCTCCTGAAACTGAGTACGTGCGTCCCATTCCGGGTCTTTCTGAGCTCGTCGCGTCTGCAGGCCGGATGGTCGGGTAACGGGCTGGCCACTCAGTGTTCATCTGTTGAAGACTCTGCAACAAGTCCAAGACCTTGTTGATCGACCTGCCTAGTATCGCGCGTTGGCGGTAGTACCACATCTGATGGCCTGCACTTGCTTTGCCCCGAGCATGCTGACTTGAGTCGGAGGTCGAGTTTGTCGCTGATGTCATGGCTGTATGGTGATCTTCGCCAGCCACGCTTGCTCCATATCCAGAATCGATATCCAGCATATTCTGCAACCGTGCGGCGTGCTCCGACGTCGATCCGGTGCCAACTGTCATGTAGTGAGGTCGACTCGATGATGAGGGACCCGAGTTTTTTGGCGCGTCGGGATCGGGCTCGGAGCGCAGCGGCCCCTTTCCCTTGCCGGTGAAATAATCCTGGCTCATGTCAAAATAATTCAAGCGAACAGCATGGTCGAGTAGGGTGACGAAAGGGTGACCGATGTTGGCAGCGTTGTGGTTGTAGGGTCAGGAATTATTTCGGCGCGAGAGGGTGGGCAGACTGGCAGTTGGCCTTGCAGTTGGCAACTTGGCATGATTTTATCCAAGACGTCCGTCCGGCAATTTCGGGGAGGTGTGGTGAGTAAGGTACCCAGTACATACCCACGCACTTTAGCGGGCAGCAAGTGATGCAGCAAGTGACAAGGCACTGGGCGGGGGAAACGCCGGTATGGGCCATGATCAAGTAGCGTAGCGCAGGTAAATGTGCACTACAAGAAGTTCCCAGTACCTACTTAAGTAGTTGACACTAGGCGGGACGTCGTCATCGCGCATGCCAGGGCTGCTGCTTTTATTATGACTGGCAGTATTAGCGCCTCGCCTCAACGACCAAGGTGCATGTGGTCTTCAACTTCGTCCGTCTCATAGCTCCAAATTATCTTGTCGACGTAGCGCTGAAAGTCCTTTGCCATTATTTCATTTTGAACGGCCAGCGTGACCTACATACTATTTGTCGATCATAGACGGAGACAGGTGGGAGGATGAAGGGCATATGCCAATATATTGCATATTGCATCACCCCCCCCGTTCGCCGGCTTTATAATTATTGTGCTGCCGCTGCTTGTATACAGTAATATGCACATATACTCTTTGCCATCCTACCAGGCAAAGGACATTGTTGCCCCATATCTTATTCGTGATGGCACATCATCTCGTTCATCGCTGCCGCAATATCTGCTCATGCTCTATCCAAAAATTCTTGCAGGCCCTGTGGCCCCAATGATCTACCCACCATTCCCCGAAGCTGTCTTCAACGTCCACGTCAACCTTTGCAACTCTCTCTTCTCTCTTGAGTCCACAGATAATACACGGCTTAGGCGCGGTCGGGACCATCTTTGCCGTCTGAATTTGTGGGGTTTCTGTAAGCTCTGGCACTTTAATATTGGCCTTGCCAGCAGAGTTAGCCGTTGCCACGGCAGACCGTAGTCTCCCTATATGCTCCCGCCATGCCGCAACCACGTCAGCAGCTTCACGGTCCTCCCGTGCAGATTGTCGTTTATCCACACCTGCCAACTTCATGCCCTTGCTTCCAGCTGCTGAAATTGACATACTCTTGGCCAGGATTTTGTCTCGGTGCCATCGGTGCTTCCGTCCTGCAATCACTCGCGCAGCCGTCGACGCTAATAGAACATATCCCTGAAGAAATTGGATAGTCTTGGGATTCGAGAGAACTTGTTGTTTGACAGATGGACTTTGCCCCGCAACAGACTTGAACAAAGAATTTCCAGTATTAAAGAGCTCTGGGAATGCCGAAAGCAGGATCGAGGGAGGAGGAACATTCGTTGGTGGCGGACTGCTGTCATCTATCATGGCCTTTGTTGCTTTGCAACCGTCACCGGCATCCCACAGCCACTCGTGCGTCTCTGCACATTCCTGACTAGCATCATTGTCTCCATTGTTTCCGGAGAAATCATCCCAGGCTCCCCATTCGTCATCGTTTGCCGTCGCTTTTGCTAGAGACACCGTCTTCGACACCGGCTCCGTTTTCGTAGATGGCATTGAAATGGAACCAGGATCCGCTTTGTGTGCTGATGTTTGGGTTGTCTTCTTGACATTACGTTCAACAAAGCGAGGCTGGTCTTGGTTCGCTGGTGATTGTAGGGGTTGAGGTTTACTTAAAGACATGGCTCCAAAACTTAACGCAGCAGCAGCTGGGCCTGGCCCTTCTTTCGCCACTCGCGGTTTTGTTGCATTTTGCGATTGGGATATTGGAGAATCATCAAGCCCCAGGAGATCAAGAGATGGTGTAAGTTGCGCAGTGGTAGCTGGTGCGGGCTTTGAACGGGGTGTTGACTCGACGGCCTCAAATTTACCAAACTCGTCGAAATCATCATATTCTTCTCCGCCGCCTTGCAGTTCAAAATCGTCCGCATCAAACAACACATTTGGATCGCAATGTGTCGTCTTCATCTCTACCCTAGTCTTTGGTCTTGCAACAGGCCAGGAAGACTGTGGATACTGATCTACTCGACCGCCAAGTGAACCAAAATCTTCAAAGCCGCCGCCGATTAAGCCATTAGCCGGAGCTTGTATTGCTGCAGCAGCCTTGCGGCTTATGTCATGTGGCCTAGACTTAAAGGCAGAATAGGAATCCCAACAGTTGCTGCTGGAAACCAGAGGTTGTGTGTTTACTTGAGGCGTTGCGGATGCTTCTGTTGACTGTGCTACTTCAAAGTCCCCCCATCCATCGTCATCATCTGCCTGTTGCGGAACCACGGTTGATGATTGAGAAACGTGTGAGGGTTGGTCCCAAGTACCCGTGCTGTTTGGCATAGCACTTTGAAACGACGTCAATTGTGATGGCGATGAATGCACCGGCACTGCATTGTTTCTGCTGGAGACATGGAAGGGGTCTTGTATGTGGACCTGGTTCTGTATCTGCTGTTGCTGCTGTGGTGGTTGTCCAAAAAGACTGTTCGATTGCGACGTAGGCGGCGTCGAAGTTGAAGGGTTGCTGAACTCGGCAAAGAGATCTGCCGACATATTTATAAGCTTATGCGGAATACCATGCTCAAGAGAGGCTTGGAGGAGGCCGCGACGGTGAGTTGAAGGTTGTTGATATTACTACGAAGTGGAGGAGTGACGATTGATTGGAGTCGAGAGTCGAGAGATACGACATGGCGTCGTCTGGTCTGGTTTATTTGGTGGGGCAGCAGCAGGCCAGGGCATTGCAGACCACTGGCCGTACTTGACCAGACGTGGACATGCCCACCTGGGACCACAGCGCCAACAACCCACCTCCGGCCTCTCTCTAGTCATCGTCGCCTCAGCAGCAAAAGCCGTCTGTCCACGAATCCTCCTGGCCAGAAGGTTGCTGCGTGAGACAGGCAGCTTGCCATTTGCTTCCGGTGAACCCGGGAACACCCATGTCCAGCCACTATGAGATCCGTCCAAGAGACTCGGTGAGACAGCGAAGCGTCTAGTCTTGGACATCTATTGATGTCACCCAAAGGAGCGGGGTGAGCTAACAGACATGACCTCATTAGATTGAGATGGGAAACAACGCAGTCTCATAGCACGAGTCTGGAAGAGTTACAACGGGCTGTTAAAAACAATGGCTCGTCCAGCCCTTGTTTGTCGGGCTGTCGGTCCGTATGCTGGAAGGTATTGACAGTTTTTGAGCCATCATCACCAACATCTCCTTGGGCGACTTGCACCGCAGATTAGCTGATCCATGCTTTTGACCAGATCTTCCTGATGTCCATTGAAGGACGCATAACAAGCTGGGCGGACGCCTTGGAAGAAGGCAGAAAAGACTACCAAGAGCGCAGAGACCATTTTCTCAAGTTTATTCGGCATCCCAAAGCCCTCACCGAGCTCACCGTCGACCCGCTTGCCGATGATCCTGATGTCAGTAATTGCTCGCCCACCTTGTCTGATACTATACTCGCATGCCTACTTACCCAGACCTAGTCACCTTGGAACACAGTAAGACAGGATGAGATAACCCGGACAGAGATTCAGCAAGATGTCCAGCGGCTCCCCGACGAAGTCAATTATCATGAAGACACCATACAAGGCATGATTCTGGACATATTGTTCATCTACTGCAAAGTCAACCCCGACAGAGGCGGATATCGCCAAGGCATGCATGAGCTTCTTGCACCAATAGTGTATGCCCTCGAACAAGATTCAATCGACACCAGGTCCGCTGGTAACGATGCGTGTCTTGATGAGAAAATGTTGCACGTACTGGACTCTGCCTTTATAGAGCACGACGCTTACATCTTGTTTTCAAAGCTCATGGAGCAGGCGCAGTCATTCTATGAGGTTACAAATGGAAGCACGCCATCAAATCACGGTAGCCAGCCAGTGATTCTGCAAGAGCAGCAATCTGCTATTGTCGAGCGAAGCAGGTTCATCCATGAGATTTGTCTGCGGAAAGTCGATCCGGAACTCGCAGCTCATCTCACAAATATAGAGGTCCTGCCCCAGATCTTCCTGATGTGAGTAGAGCCACTTTTTGTATAGCTCTAAAAGAATTTTTAAGCTAACCTGTATTTCTGCAGCCGATGGATACGACTCTTATTCAGTCGCGAATTCCCATTCAACCAGCTTCTTGTGTTGTGGGATACTATGTTTGCAGTGGATCCCTCACTCGAGCTGATAGACCTGGTCTGTGTTGCCATGCTGGTCCGTATTCGTTGGCAGTGTACGTCATCCCTGGATTGTGGCTATTCAATGACTGATGTGTAAAATGCAGTGCTGGAAGCCGATTATTCTGTCTGTCTACAACTTCTTCTAAAGTATCCACCCCCAGAACCTCCTCATGGGCCACACACATTTGTCGACGACGCTGTGTATCTACGAGACCATTTAGACTTTACGGGTGGATCCAGTCTCATTATGAAATATACCGGAAAGATTCCCGAGAACCCAAATGACATCAAACCGACCCGGCCAAGTAGTGATGCTGACCCTGAAGCCAACTCCGTTCGTCAACGGGGCGGCCGGCCACCTACATCACCCTCTAGGCTTACCCAACAACCGCCCAGCATGGAAACTTTCTTCCAAGGAGCCGCTAGAGGCGCCAACCGTGTCTTGGAAAGAAGTGAAAAACTGGGCATCAATCAAGCAGTCCGTGATGCCATGGGAGAAATCAGACGCAACGTGCAAAGCTTTAATGAAGCCCGGCAAGCACAAAGGTCTCCAAGACATATTGTCAGTGACGAAGGCGCTTCCAAGGCACTGGCAGCCATGGAAAGACGCAACAAAGAGCTGGCTGGCCTGCTGAATGATACAGTTACGAACCTCAAGACGTTATCCCTGTCGGGGTTTGAGGATGAGGCTAAGAGCCTGGAACTCATCGAGGTGGCGGCCGCCAAGATCCAGTTTGTGCAGATCTACCTGGAAGATTCTACCCTGGATGTTCCCGTCTTCTCAACACCGAAGAACAAACCGGCATCGTCGCCAGAGGGAAAAGAAAAGGCAGTCGAGGAGGCCACAGAGACCAAGGCGACAACAGCGAACCGAACATACGGGACGCCAGCGACTAGCTCTGACTCACCAACGCCGGACATTTCAAAACTCGTAATAAACGAAGAGAAGCGCAGCTCTAAGAAAGACGCCGCAGATCCGGAAAAAATGGATGCAAGTCGGGACGACCAGCCCGGAGAAGCGTCGCCCTCCGACCCCCTCGGAAACAACACTGTCGAGGTCCGGCCCGCCCCCGTCCCAACCCGCTCGACGCTTGCCCAATCATCCTTCTCCTGGATGCTAGAACCAGACGAAACAACACCCTCTCGCGCCCCGGCAGCAAGCAAGTCCCCGACCACGCAGCATAGTAAGAGGCATTCGAATAATCTGAGCCGAGAAAGGAATGCGTTTCTGTTCGGCGAGATAACTGCCGATGCCACCGACGGGAGCGCGCCCTTGAAAACAGATGACATATTTGGGATGGAGCCCATTGCGAAGCCCAAGGGCAAGACGCAAGGCTTGTTTCATGACAAATGATAAAACTGTACTGTTTCTGACTAGATGTTTGATGGATGTATAATATCATACACACGTTTTTATGTACAACCAACACGCTGCGCTATGCACACATCGTCTACATATCCAGTGCCATGATGCAACTTCCACTTCTTCTTTCCCCTAACTGACAACAGAAATAAAACGATGCGAGCCTCATCACTCATGGACCCCGCGCCTACCTATAAGTTGTTGGCGTGAACTCGGTGGCGGTAGCTTGGTTGTTCTGGTCGGGACAACAAGGTATCCCTCAGTATTACAAGACACCTATATATCACATTCGATACTTGGATGCTGTAACATGTTAGAACACGGTATACTTGTGACCTATATGCACAACCTCCCAGAGCCTGGAATTGGACTGCATTCATGATGCCTCGTGAAAGAGCGACCTGTCGATTTGCAATATGTAAATTAACTTCCGAGGGAGTTGGCCACCGCCGAGCCCCCGAGGTAATTGGAATTGATACTTGATAACCGGTTTTCGGCAATTTCTCTGAAATGAAGGGGCGGCGGAGCGGACATTATAAGACACCCGCGTATTCCCTGCGCATGACTTGAAGTTGACTACTTCTACTAGTTCTGCTGACAAATATTCAAATGTGCGTTTGCCTAGCAGCAGGTCTCAAACTCAATTATAATAGGCAAGGCAAGGCAATGACCCCCTAAAAGGGCAGGGAGAGAGATCTTGCAATACTGTACCATAATTCATCACCATATTGAAGCCGAATCGAATCATGTTTCACTGTACTCGGCGGCCGACCCAGAGTCAGTTAGAAATAATCTCTCACGCATCGTATGAACATGGAGGCAGCTGCAATATGTTGCCGTTGTCTATTCCGTACAACACCTCCCTTTATATCGTGAGTCCACACACATTGCTGCAACGACAGGCTTCAGACGTTCTCATATTGCTTCCCCGACCTAGGATATTGGTGCGGGGAAGCGGATGTGTTGCCATTGAAGTTGGTGTACGGGTGGCTGAACCGGCCAACAATGTGTCGGGACTCAAGAAGTATTGTTAACATACAACATTATACCGCGTATCGTGTAACTAGGAGTTGCAGCCTGGTCTGGCCTCCGTGCCCTTGCTTGAGGACGAGTTTGCTTTTCCCATGCGCAGATCCGGCTCAGCTAACACCTAATTCGACTTAAGAGGACTGTGATCAATGTGTTGAAATGCGGCAAAAATGGGCTATAATAAGATGGCAAAACTTTATTAGTTTTAGCCGGCGCTGTTGTGTCAGATTTCAAAGCACGGTCCACCCATGCGATGTACATATTGGTTTTCAGATCCAGGTGAAGAAAAGGCCAACTACTCCGTACGTGGTAGCTCGAGGCCGGGCCATTCCTGTGCGTCAAGACGAAGGGACGTGTCTCAGTATTCTAATGCCATCGCGTGTCTGTACAAGCGGCGGGAGGATCGCGCTTGGCTGGGGTTGTGAGACCTGAGACGGCAATCCCCGTACTTGAAGATGAAGCATTACTACTAAGCACTGCGTCCTCCGCGCTCCATATGTGTAGTACCAGTTGGTGTCTTTGTTCTCTGAGAAGCTCCATGACGTGTCCCTTGAGGGGCATGGTAGGGCTTGTTGTGTCTCCCGGCCGCAACAGAGCACAGACATTGTCCCTATTGAATTGGTTGCATACATAACTTACCTACTCAAACAAAGTGCTTTAACGGCCATGAAAGAGGTCCAACTAGGCGTGAAGCTCTGGTGTATCTACTTCCCGGCGCTTGGATCTTCATCTTGATTGAGCTAGGACTCCGTAGATCCAAGAAAGTCCTTTTTGATGTGTCGAATGCAAATGTTGATGGCACACCCTTGACGAGCATCGTTCAGCAGCCAAGGAGTACTTGACTGGTGATGGCGAAGAGGACAAAAGTTGCAGACGCATTGATGATCGGCGCTATCTAGCAGGACCGGCGGCGGTAGGGGACCAATAACGGCGACTCATTGTGCAGGCCTTGGTGAAATGAAGAGGTTGGATAATAACTACTACAAGACGGAGTGCAATCTAGATAGTTCCTCATGCCTCTGCACATGGGTGGAGGCATGCAGTAATTGGTTAGTTTCTGCTGGAGCACCGTTGCTCCTGCTCATTTTGCGTGCATTATGCCCTGACTACTCCGTAGAAAAGTACGGATGACGCACCCGGTGGGCTTGGCAAGTGCCTCCGCCAAATGTGGCACTCCGTGTTTTGTACCAGACGTCACCTCTCCCTCCACCAGTACCAAATCAAGTTATAACTACAACTTATTACTATTAGCATAATCATCACCACCACTATCATGCCGAGGTTCGGAGACCGTACTACAACACGGGTTCCGGACTTTTAAGGGATTGCAATACGAGGACATGATACGATACCAGACGCCTTGTGCGGAGAATGCACTGCTCCGATCGACTGCGTGGCTGAGGGGCCGCGCACTTGGTGCGCGTTCAGTGGCTCGGTGGCGCGGTGGCTGTCTCACGACCCGATTCGGCTCAGGGGGGCTCAGGTGCAGATGGTCAACCCAGCTGAGCCCAGGCCACCGTTGACGGTGCATGCCAGTGCAAGGCTCAAGTGCTCGGTAATTAGTATCCAGATGTCTCCCTACAGGGCCGCAGGGGCAGGCAAGCAGGACATCTGCATGAAATGCTGCAGGATGCCGGCTACAGGCCCAACCCCAGCAGCGCATGTTCGTCATTGAACCCCAGCTTGACCAGGCCTCCAATTATGCATTTGATGATTCCAGGGCCCAGGGCCGAGAGGCCCCGAAGGGGCCGGCGCCGTCGACGTATCCGCTCTCCATCGTGCATGTCCAGTCGTGTCGGTGACAAGCAAAAAAAAAAAAAAAAAAAAAAAAAAAAAAAGGTCCTGCTGCTAGTCGACCAGGGCCCATGGATATCTAAAACAGGCCCTCGGGCTCTTACCTCATGTCGATGCAGGACGATTAGTCCGTAATTCCATCTGTTCGTCCCATCCAACGCCCTTCCTTCACCCCTAGATGCAGCTGGTACATCGTGGCCACGTCTTCCTCGATATACCAAGAAGCTCGAGGCTCCTTGTTTCAATCTTGCCGCTGATCGCACGACTTGAGCATTGAGCCGTTGGCGTACTTTGCGCCGTTACGACTTCCGGTGGAGGGCCATTTTGGGTAGACACCACACACGTCCAAGCCCCAAATCATCGTGCCCCTGAGGCACTCGATCAACGTAAAAACATGCTGAGCCTACAAGATGCTGCCCGGTCGCCGCCTGTCGGTGGAACAGGTGGACGATCACGATATTCAAAAGCGCTACCGTCCGTCCCTGTTGCCGACAGTCAAGGTGTCGCTGGCCTTCCACCGCTCCCGCTACCGAAAGGCCAGTCTGAATTTCAGTTCCCTCTTCCCCCGCGGAAATCGTCTCGTGCAAACGACAACAACAAGGGTGGCAAAAGTATACCCAGAAAACCTGTTGGCTCATCGGCATCGAAGCACGCTGCACCACCGTCTGGCGCGCCCAACATCATCAATTCACCGCCTCTCTCGACTCCGTCTCCGGCCGGCTCAATGGCGATGCCCAGAGAAGCGGTTGCAAGAGTGCCAGAACCACCAGCACAGCCCGTTCTCATTGTTCCTCCCGAGTCCTCACCTACAGATTCACTATCCAGTCTGTTGTCCGCGTATTCTCGAGAACCCGATGCCCCCATGTCCGGTAGCACTTACACGACAGCAAGCACAGTCAACACCCTCCATGACTCTAGTCTCAGCCCGTCGCTGGGCAAAGACGGACCATCAGCTGGCGGCCACACTTATTCACAAACACATGTGTCTGCTAAGAAAAGTGAGCAAAGTCCTGAACACAAGGCCCTGCGCCGCCCTGCGCCGCCTCTAAAGGACGATTCATCTCATCCCAGTTCGTCGTCCCCGAAACTGCTGCCCGTTGCACCGCTATCTGAAAAGGCCTCAGCTCCACGGCCTGAAATTTGGAAGCGTCGACCACATACCGCCGAGAAGAACAAAGAGCTCCCCGATTTAAAACTAAGCCATAGCCACGGTTCGACTGCTTCGACCTCGACAATTCAGTCCATTGAAACCGCTGTGCTTCTGGCCTACGCCAACACAGGCTCCGAATCCAAGCCCACCGAGGAGCCGAAACAAGACGCAATAACGCCTCTTCCAGCCCTCGGCTTGCCCGGCCGTAACGTCAAGCCAGTGTCTGACGAGAAGAATCAAGAAACAGAAAGGCAGATGGGGAGTATCGGCTCAAAGGTGCAGGACATGGTGGGAAAAGCCCAGAATTCCTGTACCCCGGTGGATCGCAAGGACTTGCCTGCTCGCCGAGATAGCAAGCGACCACCCACGCCGGAATACCGAAAGGGAGATGCCAGTCCTCCATCTTCTCAGGCTGACACTATCGCGAAGCCTGCCTCGCCCGTCTCAGCAACCGGATCGCCAAAGGAAGGAGTCTTGTCTACTGCATCCAAATCGCCACCTCCACAGCCGACCGCGCCGTCGAAATCGGAACCAGTCGCGCCGAGTCTTGTTTCTGTTCCTCCTATTGCTTCAACATCTGCGAGCAGCCTCCCCCAAGCCGCACCGGACCTTCGCCTCGCTACAAATCTTCTAGAAACGAAACGGAGCAGTCCCTCTCCGCCAAGAGAAAAGCCTCCCCCTGCCAAGACACAATCCCTGCCTATGAATGACAGCAACCGTGTCATCAGTGCTTCGTCGGATTCAGCGTTGAGCCGCACGTCATCTGATCAAAATGGTGTAGGCCCCAGTGGCGAAGAACTTCAAAGGCCTGCGACAGCCACCGGCTCATTCGACCCAAGGATTGTCACTTCAGATACACACGGACCCATGTACCGAGGACGTGATGGGACTCTATATCCAGAAATGAAGGTCGTGCGAGAGCCAGACCCCAGAGCAGCATACTTCCCTATCCAAACGGACAAGCCTCTGCAACCGGGCTCGATAATTTCTTCGAGGCCTCTCAACCAGACACATTACAACTGTTTCCAGAAGCATCGAACCATGAATCGCAGGTCGAACCGAAATTATCCGCTCACTTGTCAAACGTGTGACAAAGCTGATACAGAGGACCGTTGGGTATGCACATTCTGTCATCTGCGCATATGTGAGACATGTTTGCAGGGACTAAACGGGCACCAAAAGGTGCTTAAAAGGTTGGTAGACCAGCTTCGAGCAAACACGCCTGTCAGCTTATCGTCAGCGTCGCCGCCTGGATCTGCTCTTGGCATCGAGCTCCCTGCTTAGGGGCCCACGGCAATGAAGGCACTGGTTGCCCGAATTTTAACAATATTTTTTGTTCGCCCTTCTTTGTATTACTAAAACGACCGCATTTTCCTACTAGTCCGGTCAGCTCGCGGGGGCTCTTCAGCCCAGCTCACGACCTCTTTGAGAATCTCGTTACGGTTATATTATCATGTATGTAGAATGAGAAGCTGTCAATGGCTGGATTTTATAGACGAAGATCTGCTGCAACAGATTACGTTTGACTTCACGTTGGAGATACGTGCATTTTGGACAGCCTTGAGGATCGAAAGGCTTGGTTTGTTTTTCTTGGAATCATATCAATAGTGGATGGAGTAATATCGGATATCACCACCTGGGGGCGTGCGCTGATTGTCTATTTTTCAAATTCAAGAGTAGGTTCATAGGTTCTTAGGTTCGTAGGCGAGGATTTACATTCAGATTTGGCTCATCGTAGGAATTGACTGAATATCTCATGCCAAGAGTTTTTCCATGAGCCTAGTGAAACTCGTTAATGTGGTGTGTAAAGGACAAGTTCTGGGAGCTATAGATGAGACTTGCGGACTGAGTGGGTCCCGCCGCCGTATAATAACTGGGGCGGCCAGAGCAACAAACCAGACAACTGCTGGTAACAAACCAGGTAACTCAACTTCAATCGGTCTGGTACGTATGCAGTCTCATCGCAGACCCAATACAGCTTCCCCTGACATGAAGCTGCCATCATCAATACCAACCGGCGGCCATGTCCTCTCTGCAACGGACTCGCTCCTTGCGTAAACCAACGATACCACCTCCCGCGGAAAAGACGGTCAGACCTACCGCCACGGATGCAGCGCGAAGCGGCTCCCCCAGCCGATTACCATTGAAGCCATTCACACAACCTCCATCCGCCACTCTACCAGGCTCATGCGCAACAAACACCATCACAGCAGCGTCGTCGTCCCGGAGCAGCAGGCCTGCCCCGACCCCACCGACACGCTCAACCTCGCTGTCTTCAAGGGCAAATGGAGCCTCTGCGGGAGAAACGGCCAAGAAGGAGACCTCTCGCTACCCCCCGCCAAGCGGTGCGAACAGAGCAGTGGTCAGGACCCGACCTACGTCCGCAGGCAGCGGGAGCGCAGAACCTGCGCGGCGCGCCCCGACGCATGTTCGTGCTAAGAGCACGGTGACGAGCCTAACACCCGCCACGTCGTTGCGGCCGCCGTCGAGTGGCCGAGTTGCCAGTGGTGGTAGCCAGACGACGAAGACGACGACGACGACGACGGCAGCCAGAGGCGGCCGCAGTCGAAATGTATCCGTGGACAGAGGCCCGTCTACACCCGCGAAGCCAAGCGTCGCACCAACGGCCGCGGCAGCAAAGGCACAACAAGCTCAACCCCGACTGCGACCTGCCTTCTCAACGCCCAGCAGCACTACTCGCCGGCAAAGTCGCAAGCCCCCAAGCCGCTGACATCGGCTATCATCGCCCCGCCATCCCCGTCAAAACTACCAGCCAATATCGCTGCGTCGGCCGAGACAAGCAGGTTGCAGGCCGAGCTTCTGCAGCTGCACCTCCTCCACCGAGACTCGCAAGCAGTTCAAGCGCAGTGGCACGCCAGCGCCAAGGCGAAACTCGGATCCCGCTTCGAAGAGCTCAGCCGAGAGAGCAGGGGCGTGTCCGAGAGGGAGAGGTTCGCCGTGGAAAGCGACAACATCCTCGCTTTGAGACGCTGGGCACGCAGCGGCAGGTGCGGGATAGAAGAGAAGATCCAGTCGCTGGATGAAATCTTCACCGGGCTATGGACGCTCAGTGAGCCTGCAGGCCGGTACGCGAGGGTGGTGAAGCGGTTTGAACGCTGGGCCGACCACATGTGTGACGCGGAGGAGGCGAGACACGATGCGGGGAGGACGCTGGTCCACGGCCATGAGTCGTTATTCGTCGGAGAGCTGGATGCTGCTTGGAAAGAGGAATGTGCCGGCCTGACTAGACGTTTGGAAACTTGGAGGGCTCGCCTCGCTGAGATAGATGATTTGCCGACACGGGAGGGCGTAGCTACGACCGAGGTGTCCAGTTTGGAGAGGATGCTCGCTGGGGCAGGGAACCTCGTGCACGATATGCTGACCGAGTTACATGCCATGGAGGAGATTGAGCAGCAGGCATTGGCTAGGGAGAATGAGTGGATTGAGAGGGTGAATAGGGAGGGCGATGATGACATTGATACCCCGAGGGCTGGAGCTGTATGGCGAGTGATTTGACATGAGACTTTTTGACGATGAAGCGACCTCACTTGTACCGGGTACTTGTATAACTCTACCATGTCTTTCCGATAATAATGAGTCATCGCCAATAGAACGCGAGAACTGATGGGGAAAAAAGACGATATTATCCTTCATAACTTATCAGAGACTGCTCTAACATAGCTATGCAGCAAAAAAGTTAAGTAACCTTGAGCCGACAAGATGTTTCGCACATCTTCCGGTCCACTCCGGGCCTTTTCAGAATATGACTCGAATCAAAAGACTCCAAAAGGGCAGATTGAATGAAAGGGCCAACATTCTAAATCCTCCTGCTATAGCCAGGGCGGCGTAATATCATCCGCACTCATCTGTATGATTGACCAATAAAGCTTGTTGCGTGGTACGCATTTTCTCGTCTTTTCTTTTCAACGTCGTCTTGCTCATAAGCGTACGTTTTCCAATCCTCCATTCGTGCAGCCAAGCGTCTTCATGTGTGATCTCCTCTGAAACATCCCCCACTACAGGAACGCCTTTCTGGGGAAACCGACGCCCTCAACAGCAGGCTCGTCTACAAACCAGCTGCATCTGTCGCCAGAGGCCTCGTTGACCAATGAGCAGGGCAGAGTGGGCTCGAGGGAGTCAAAGATTTCTTTCATGATATCCTTCTTTCCACCACCTGTAGCGACAAATGCCACGCGAACGGCGTGGGTGACAACGGGCAGAGTGAGAGTGATTCTCTTGGGAGGGGGCTTAGGAGAATCTTCGATGGGGGCGACCCAGGCATCGGTCTCGCGAAGGAGAGGGTGGCCAGGGAATAGGGAGCAGGTGTGGCCATCGGGGCCGCAGCCTAGGAGGATGAGGTCGAAGATGGGGAGGCGAACAGAGTCGCGGCTTGCAAAGCTGCCGACTAGGGTCTTTTCATACTGGTCGGCAAGTTCTTGGGTATCGTTGAGATAGGTGGTGTCTATGGGATGGACGGTAGGTTGCTGGTCGGCAGGAATCTTGTCGAGGAGCTCGGATTTCAAAAGGCCGTAGTTGGAGTCGGCGTGGTCCAGAGGCACAGCACGCTCGTCGGCGAAGAATATCTCCCACTTGGTAAAGTCAATCACATCTTCGGGGCCACTCGACGGGGCGAGAAGAGCCTGTGAAAGGGTCTTGGGCAAGGAGCCGCCTGAGACGGCCACTTTGAACGAGTCGTGACGTGAGAAGCCGGCATTTTGGCTCTGTACCACGTAGCCGCGGAGGGCTGCTGCCAGAGAGTCGATGTTGCCAAAGGCGTAGAGGTTGGGCTGCGTCTTGGGCATGGTGACGGGAACAGAAATGCAAATGATTGTCCCGCGTCTGGAAAAGAAAGAAGAACACTTGTGGTAGAGTCGGATGTCACAAGGATGCGATGCAGACGATGATGCAATTTGTCTGCTTCGGCTGTGGCGGCGGTTCGAGTAGTAGCTATTGACTCGATGCTCCAAGGATGACGTAAGACCGTTTTGCCGGAAAAAGAAAAAGAAGAGGGCAACAGCTGCTCGCAGAAACGGATCCAGGTGACAGACCTGTGGCGGCGGAGGAAGGAGTGGTGGCGAGAGGTGAGGGGAGGTCAGAATGAAGGATGTGAAGATGCGGGCTGCTTGACGCTCAAGTCAACTTTAAAAGTCGCAACATGAAGGCTTGAAGCTTGATTCCTGATGGCGGGGTTGACGGTTTTGGTTGAGCAGAAGAAATGGCGGGGTTCCTGGAAACAAGAACCCGGCTCTGAAAAGATGGAACATTACGCCATTTACCTCTGTAGGGTTTACTCCGTATCACGGTATCAGTCATGTATCATGTACAGAACATCGGCAGCGGGTCGATATGACTTGCATTTGTGATGATGCAAGGACCGAGTGCTGACTGACCGACTGACTGAAGGTATGAATTTGGCCCAGCTCCAATCAAAGGAGTGAGCACAACGCAACGTCGGGAGCATCCGAGAAGACCATGCGACCTTGAGTGTTGCTTGAAGTAACCTTGTGCATTCCTCAAAGTAGTTTGGCACCTCGCATACCTCAGTACGTACATACAGTATGTTGGAGGTTATTTCTAAAGTGAGTTTTGGACAAACCACTGCTGCCTCTTTGTCAAATCGGCGATATCTGCCAAGTTTTACGAGATGAGGGTTGATACTAGCCCCCGATGACTGAGATTGTATATTAGGTATGTGAACCCGTACTCATGTCACCTCATTGACACTGGCGGTCAAGCGTCGGAGTCATGGCCGTGGTTGAAGCTTCAGGATGCAGGATGTGGCATTTCCTTGCGTGCGGGTGCCGATTTTCTTCGGCTATACGGAGCGAATGTTGATGCAGGACTATAATGCCATAACTAAGCGGTGTCGCTCTCTGCACCGAATGCGCGTTGAGTTGCCGTTGAGCAAATAGTCGGCTACGAATTGACTTGAAGTAGTTGTCTCAATTTATGTCTGCGACACAGACACACACACACACACACACACACACACACACACACACACACACACACACACTCACACGCTCACTCACTCACGTTCAAGGCATGTGAGAAGGCGGGGTAGTTTTGAAGGATCAAGTCGATGAGTGATGCAATGTCAACCAGTGTCTCTGTGCCCTGCCCCTCATTTGACGTTGGCATCATGCCAAATTAAATTGACCAACGTCTCCAGAGCGGTGAATTGGATGGTTTGACGGAGGAGGATATCATATATCAGAAGGCATTGGTGCACCGGCCGACAGGGTGGTGTGGGATTTCACGCTTCGCGGGCCGCGTACATACATACATACATACCTACCTAGGTAGGTTGGTTACAAGAGGGCCTTGCTTGCACTCAAGTGCGCATCTGGTGATGGTGGCAAATATTGCATGCAGGTGCAGGAGCGCTTGAGCTAAGCAATGGTTGTACCTGGTGTTTTGTCTTTAATGTTGAGAGCACCTACCATCGATGTCCTGGCGTATCCATGGCGCAGCACTTGAGATAACTTGGGAGGGGTCGTGATATGGCATCATTCACAACTACCTAGATTTCTTCTGTCTATACACTCCTTTCAAATATCGAAAGAATCGTTCTAGACGAAAGGAGGATGTGCATAGAGACACATACATAAGGAACCTACCTACTTAAGTTAGGTAGGTAGGTACCTAAGAAACTAGTAGCTTCTTGTGGTCACTGGCGTATGTACCTGCAGTCCGGACTTTGTCAACCGGTACGGTCTGGTGCAGATGCTCCATCGTCCCACTGTCTCTGGGCCACACTCCACTCAAGTGCTCTCTGAGCGCGCTGAACATTGAAGGTGCTAAAGAACCTCCCGTGCTTGGCTCCAACCTGGCACTCACACTGTAGCAATGAGTCCAATGACCCATCAACGGAGGCCAGTTGGCAGCATTCATGTTCACATCAATTGAGACTTAAGTATACTGAAACCACCTGTTCCATGGCTACCTTGCCTAGGCAGATATCTGGAAGATACGGAGAAGAATTTTCAAACCCAAGACCAAGTTTTAGTATTGGCGTGTCTAACATTTGGCTTGAGCCACCCGACTCCACTAGTGCGAACTGGCCTCATCCAACGAAAGTCGAATATCAGGGATCTGCTCCCCTATGCCAGGGCTGACATGGATGGCCTGCGCCACATTTCACGACACATGCAAGTTCTCGTTTTCCTCCCACGCACACGCACACGCCTACGCCTACACCTACTCCGTAATACAGGACAGACGGCAGCAGGACAGGCAGGCAGCATCTCCTCCCCATGGCCCCAAGCGGCTGTCTTCTCTCGAACCGCCTTGTCTCTGGGCCCTTGTCTGGGCACCAATGCCCACGATAACTTCTGGCCTGTCAAAGGTCACTGATCTCCACGGGTGGCAGCCACACGCTTGCATCGGCAACGGCTGGTGTTGGCAAACAAACTCTGAGAAGGGGCACAAAAAAAAATGGTACAAAAGTCTTTTGGACCCTGAATTTGTTCTGTTCTCCGGGACCCTGAACAGAGGGGTATGTACATACTACACACTTGCTCGATGCCCCCGACCCTGGGTCCATCTGGTCCATCTGGTCCATCTGGTGGTCCATCCGGAGCCAGATTGGTAGTTGCCCCAAGTCTGAATCTGGTGCCACTGAACCACCTGGCCTGGGGCCAAGCCGTTGTTTTCATTCTTTTCCACCTTCTCGATCCATCTCCCGTATACTCCGTAATCTTACACCTGTAGTCTATCACTCACCAGGAGTGGTTCAGGACATTTGCTGGTTCATAAACTACTTAAGTAGGTACGTGGAGCTGATACACCTGTAGGCTGTCATCGTGCCGTTCCCCCCTTAACTGTTTGACCCGTCATGCTGACCTTGCCGCATAGCCCGAGGCGTTTTGCTATCAAGGCAAGCCTACTGCAACTCCTCTTTCTCCCCTACGCTTGTGCCTACATCTCAAGTACGCCCTTGACTTCCTGCTGTATGGCTGTGCTATAAACAGACCACCACCGATCCTGTGGAGCTTGCCTTCGATAGTTCACCAACCCGGAGACCAGGGGACTATCCCACGACATAGCTCCAAGGGTGTTGTAAAACTCTTGAAAAGAGACCCAATCATAGTTCCGGGAGAATACTGCGGCTGAGAAATTGCCTCGGTTACCGGGAGCCTTGACTCTGCGGACCCAACGACTCATTTCATGTCTCGAAAGGAGGACAGTGTTGAACAACATGGACGACGTTGACCTCCGAGAGCAGTTGCTTGATCGCCGACTTCAACTGACAGAAGGCCTCAATGGCTTGCCCTATGACTTGATACTCTACCTCCAACGCGCCGTCGTTCACTCTGACCTGGGTTACCCGGACCTTGCTGCTGGTGATGCCTACAAAGCCTTGTTGTTAACCGACGAGGTGTGCAATGAAGGTTTTGAATACCACGAAAAGGCCATGGAGAGTCTGTTGATGCACACAGGTGTTCCAATTCCAGAGGTTATGGCCTTCGGGAACCTTCCCGAAGAGTGGTCCCCTGCTGTCATCGAAAGCCTAGGCGGTGGCGAAGAGGCTGCTCGTCGACTCGCTGGCCTCGCTTCGATTCGAGCCTACCAGATCCTGGCACTGAGTCTGCTCCTCTGCGGCTGCTTGAAGAGTGCCTCCAACTTCTGCCAGCGCGGCTTGAAGCTTGCCCCTGAGAATAAGGAACTTCTTAATGCGCAGACCCATATCATGACTGTAGCTCGACGTCGACTACGCCGCGACGATTTTGATACAAACGACTTGTCTGACTATGCCCTTGTCCGCCGGGAGGTCTATCCGTGGAATCATCATGAGCCGAATCGTTTCGCAGAAGACTCGTTGAAGGCGCTAAATGCAGATCTCAAGACCATGGCGCCCAAATGTGCAGTGCAGGTCGCCACTTTACCAGTTTTGTTGGAAGGGGCAAGTAACACAGACCATTACGACATTATCCCTACTTGCAAACAGCTCGGCGTCTTTGCTGTTGAAGATATAGGGCCTGGGGAGGTTGTGCTGCGTGAATACTCCTTGTTGACTGCCAACAACCGGTTAAAGGATCCCGTATGCGACGCTTGTAGTTCCGATCTCCCACCTCTTGGCAGTAATAACGAGGCTGTAAACTGCGACGAGTGCTATGACACTGTCTTCTGCAGTCAATACTGCCACGATGTGGCCCAGGAACGCTACCACCCTGCGGTATGTGAAAAGGATGTCGATGCCATTGCCAAAGACGCAGAAGCTTCCGAGGCGGACGAGACCTTATATCTTCTTTTACTGTCTCGTGTTTTGGCACTGGCTTCTCACCAGGAAGTCCATCCTCTTGATGTACGGGAAGTTCGATTCATCTGGGGCGATTTCGTGCCAACAGCCACCAATGACATCGACATATCGCCCAATGCTGGACCGCCTCCAGAGTGGACATTGCCATTCTCTTTCAAATATAATATTGAGACCCCGCTTCATATTCTTGAGAAGATGGATGTCGATATATACACATCTCTCCCGCAGTACGACTTGTGGATATTAAACACTCTGTACGCAAAGTTTCGCGGGACGGCATCGGCACGCAAGAACCCTCGAGATGGTAGGCCTGATGTGGCAGCTGTTCATCCTTACTGGTGTCTTGCCAATCACGACTGTGATCCCAATGTAACGTGGGATTGGGGTGGCCGCATGGTCTTGTGGGCTCGCAAAGAACGTGTTGTCGGTGGCCGACCAGGCGGCATCAAGAAAGGCGAGGAGATTTTGAACCATTACTGCGATGTTTCGCTGTCGGTACAACAACGTCGAGAATGGGCTCGAGGCAGTCTAGGCGGCTGGTGCATGTGCAAACGTTGTCGAGACGAAGCCAGTCAAAACGGTGTTGAACCACAAGCTTAGGTACCTAAGGCATATATATTTAGCTGATGGCGAGAATGATCTTTGCGGAAGCGGATACCCTCACATGTCAACATTTGCTTTTCGACGCAGCGGTATTTTGTCACGTCAGGCACCTGTTTATGTAACTTTGTACAGTTTTATCAAGCGGTCGTCGGGATGTTGGAAGTGCGAAATTCCGCTGTCGATTCCTTCTTATTAACGGTTACACGTGGTCATGGATGAGAGAGACGGGTAAAGTTGTCAATGCTATTGCAACCCCGCTCAAATGATGCGTGGAAACCGATCACAGAATGGTAATCCCGGTGATGAGAGACACATTGCCATGCCGCGAAACTTCTGGGTTGTCCATAGTCGGTGAGCGACTACTTTTAGGACAACCTGCAACAACACAAGCAATTCGGGTTGAACGACTCGTCTGCTAAATGGCACACATGAGTCCATCGCTTCCATCTCGTTATTGTCGGCTGGTGCCAGACAAACGGAAACAACGTCATCACCGCCACAGAATAATGATTTCCAAGCAGTCGAGCGGCTGACATACAGCCCAATTGGGCTGATACAAAAGTATATTATATATTGATGCCTATATGTATACCATAGCACACGTAATGGGCAATAGGTGGAAGGCATTTTTCGTCCCCCATGTGGTGCAGCTCCCTTTTCTTGTTTTTGGCTGTGTTCAATGTCGTATAAAAAAGCGAGTATAATCCAAACAGTAAAAAGGGGTACAGACTGAGGCGTGAAATTAACCACGTGTAGAATATATTATGACTCGGAACGGCTTTGCAGTCCGAAATCGGCGTCACACTCTGAACACTTAACCGCTCAGCAAAAAAGGGGGAAAAGGGAAGAAGGAGGAGGCTCCTTAGTGCGGAGAAGTTTGGGCTACGTCTCCAAGGCTGGAAGCATCCATGCCACCCGAGTAGAAACCTTTCTCACAGGGCATACGGGCATTTGAAGCCAAAAATGCTGGCAAGCATTGTACAAGGCTCGAATTAAGAAGCTAGGGTATCAACCACCAAAAGAGGCCGCTCACCATCTTTTCGCTCCTACAGCAGAAACGTGTACACGCACCCATTCATGTGCCGGCGTCACGGTTGACGTGTCTGAGCTCTTTGTCATCGTTCATCAGCTTTGCCCCCGGTCTGCGTTTCTTTTGTTCTTGAGCTAAGAAAGAAAAAGAAAGAGATCACCTCCCAGAGCCAGGCAACGGCCGCGGCCCAACAATCTGCCTCCTCCCCGAACCAATGCCCTGGGCACCCCTATTCTGGGAATCACCCCCCGTGTAGCCACTCCATTGGCCTACGTCCCATCTGCCACCGATGCCGCCCCCGATGCCATCTACGCCGTTTCCTGAACGGGCAGCCTTGGCCGTCTCCTTCTGCGCCTCCTCCCACTCCTGCTGGCGTTGGCGCTCCATCTCCATCTCCCGCTCGAGGAGGGACTTGGACGCCCATCCGGCTGCTTTGGTCTGCGCCTGGCTCTGTACGCGACGGCGGTCCTCGCCGTCTCGTTCCTCGGTGGCGCCTAGTTCACGGGAATACGTCTGGTGGGGTTTCGTCTGCGGGGGAGGGGTATTGGTCGCGAGGAAGCGGTCTGTTCGGTTTTGAGACGATGCGGAGGCGGGCGCGGCGTACTTCTTGGGGTCGGGGAGCGGCCGGCTGCTGCTGCTGATGGGGTTGGGGCTGGGGCTGGGGGACTTATTAGACTGCGGTTTGGGTTTGGGAGTGACGTTGGGCTCGGGGAGAGGTCGGGGGGTTGTGGTGAGGGCAGGAGGGGCTTCGACGTCGACGGATTCTTGGCGCCGCGGCTCGAGGGACGATTCTCGAGAGCCTTTCTGGTGTTCGGACCATTGGCTTTGCAGGTAGTCTCGCTCGTCGTCCTTGGTCCATGATTCGTAGCGGTTTTGTGAGCGCTGAGGTCCCACGGCGGACGGCGTGGACGGCGCGGGCGAGGTGCCGCGGTGCCGGCTCCTGGACCTGGCCTTGTTGGGGACGATTTCGCCGATGGGCCTGCTGGTGCTTCGTGTTTGGCGCTCCCGCTCGTACTCTGCTTCGCGTTGGCGTGCTCGTTCCAGCTCCTCCTCGAGTTTCTGGAGGCGGCTGTTGCGGCGATCTGCCTCGGCCTGCTCGGCCTGGTACTGGCTCAGGAACTGACCCTGCAGTCGGGCGTCGCCGCGGCCTCGGGCTCGTTTCCGCTCTTCCTCCAGTCTCGCTTCGGCCTCTTGCTCCTCCTTGCGGCGCTTCTCCTCCGTCAGCCTCCACTGCCGTTCCTGCTCTTCCCACCTGCGCTTCTCCTCTGCGGCCTTGCGGCGCTCCTCTTCGCGGAGCCTCTGCGTCTCTGCCTCCCACTTGCGTTCCTCTTCCCGTCGGGCCTCCTCCTCTTCGGCTTCCTGCTGTGCCCGTCGCTGGCGCTCCTCTTCCTCCTGTCTCTCGGCCTCCTCCCTTCGCTTGCGCTCCTTGTCGGCCAGGCTGGGCACGTGAGGGCTGGCACTCGTGATCTGACGCATGCCGCCAAAGGAAATGCCCAGATTGCCCTGACTAGCACCGCCCATGTACCCGTACTGAGCGATATTCCACGCCGGCGCCGTGGAGCCCTCGTGTTCCCGCTTACTCCAGCTGCTAACAGGGCCGGGAGACCCGGGGTTTGTCATGGTCGGGCTCTTGGTCGGACTACGCCTGCCCGTGGGAGTCGTGTCGCCGCCGCCGGTCCTACGGGGGAGCACTGGCTTGGAGTTGTACGCCGAGGACGAGTTGCTGGTGATGGAGGTGCCGCGGCCGCGGAGTCCCGTCGGTGACGCATATCCGGATATCTGGGGGCTGATGACGCCGGCTGCCCGACTTTTGGGACCTATCGGGTCCGGAAAACGGCCCGGGTCGGCGTCGTGCGCGGCTCTGCTGAAGGCACCGAGGCACTGAAGCACCTGCGCAGGGTCCTTCTGCTCGTAGAGGTCGACGGTGAGAAAGGTGTCGTGCTGCTGCAGGTTGAGCGGCGGGGACTGGCAGGCGCGCAGGAAGTGGGATATGTTTTCCATCTGGACGAAGGGCATGGGAGACTTCTTGAACTTGATGCCGGGCGGGGGAGTTGCAAGGTTGACGAGCCTGAATAAAAGTTGACATGTCAGTAGCAGCACTCTCGGGTACTCTCTGGCCAAAGGGTCATGGGCAATGCTCCTACTTGCAGAGCGCAACGCCGTCCTTCAAGCCCTCTAATAAGTCTTGAGACGGCAGCCTCTCGCCAAGGGCCTCCTCTATCCATGAACGGGCCTCGTTGGCGGCCTCGGGCGTATATTTATCAAGGCGCAACTTGCGCAGGTCCTTGTCCAGCGACGTGACCGACGCCATGGTGTTTTGCGGTGCGGGAAAATAATCCGCGGCGTAATGGTTCGTCTAGGGTGGGAGAGCGGACGGGAGAGTTGTTGTACAAGGGCTCAGAACCTTGCCGAGAAAAAAAAAAAGGGGGGGGGGGTCTCAGCTCGTGCAATTTGAAAATCGAGGGTTGCGTTGAGTCTTTGACGATGGAGAAGGTTGGGGGAGGGCGTGGTTACTTACTAAAGTACATACATTCGCTTATGCTTACGGCGCAATGTCTGGTGTCGTCACCGAGGGGCCCGCCCGCAGCCAAAGGGAACCCAGGGCGGAGCCACTGCGGCCCCCGTCAGGTCCCCGTTGGAATGCTGTTGGGTTACAGGGCCAATGAAGGATATTCTGTGTATTTTTTTGCATGACAGACACTGCGTGACACCGGGGCATTCTGCGTATTCCAAGCCCCGCGTCTCTGTTGCAAGTGTCTGTATGCCCAGCAACGAGCCAAAAGGTCGAAGCAAAACACCATCCGGATACAGTCTAGTCTCACAAATAACGCACAACCGCCGCTAATACGCTAAGCATGCTCCGTCCTTTGTCCGTCAAACCGCCATGTGGCTCATGTGGCTGCACCTCATGTGGCGCAGGCCCAACCCCCAAATTCCCGACGTCGGCCAAACATCCCACCAACCCCAAGCTCGACCATGTAAGTTGATGGCCTCGCGTATCCCACGCCATATCGCACCATGTCGCCCAAGCACATAGGCCCCATTGCCCAAACATGGTATAAGTGGAAAGCTCTGCGCCTGCCCTGGCGAAAGCGCTTCTTCATCGGTGAGTTGACCCCCATGCCGCGTGCCGAAAAAAGAATAAAGGACAAGAGAAAGCCCCTCCCGTCATGGTCCTCCCCAACTAAAAAGAGAAAAAAAACGTCGACGCAACCGCAGGCTACGACTTACATGGCAACACATACTGGGAATTCCGCCTCACGAAGCCATCGCCCGGCACGGCGCCGTCCGACTCCCGCTGGCGCCGCATCGTGCACTACCCCCGATCGACGCACTACTCGCAGGTCAAGGTGTCGCCCCTCTGGCACCAGTGGCTGCGGCACACGCGGCGCGATCCGCCGTCCCTGGAGGAACAGGCCGGCGACGTCGCGAGACAGGAGAGGATGAAGTATCTGGCCGCCGAGGCGGACGCCAGGTGGGAGGCCAAACCGCGCGTCATGGACCACGTCAGGCCTGCTGCTGCTGCTGCTGCTGCTGCTGCGCCGCAGGAACAAATAGCACGGCCGGCCGAGAGGGCCGCAGGAGAAGAAGAAACGTCGGGGGCCCAAGAACAAAGGTCAGAAGAAGACGGGCCGCGACAAAGGCGTGTGCAAGGCAAGGAGGATCCTTGGGCGAAGGCGAGGCCACAAGGCCCAGGTGAAACGTGGCAGCCGACGGCTTGGAATCCAGCCGCCGCCGTCGCGAAGAAGAGATGAGGAGATTGACCGTGAATCATGGAACGTATATTGATATCCTGGCTGGTACTGGAGCCTTTGTACGATTATGAATTGTGTCCAGTTTGTATAACAAAGGGGGTAGAGTGATTAATATATATATGTATATATATCTCTGCATGCATCGTAATCAACCTACGATTGCCGCATGACAAGAAACAAAGTGTAAAAAGGAACAAAAAACTCCAGACATGCCGTCATCTACAATACAGTGTCCCAACTTCCCAGCACTCGCTCCATGTGCACTTTATCCCTGATCCTTCCAAAACGCCGGATATTATCCCATCCTTACGGTCATAGCCTCGTGAGTGCCCGAAATGCAAAGTGCCCTCCAACATTGTTTTATAAGACATGCCATCGAAACCGCCACCGACAGATGGATATTCCCCGTCTCCTCGTGCAACAACGACGTCTAATCAGACATATCAAGAGCTGTCTCCTTGAGTACCTGAACTAACATTCGAATCCTCTCCCCCGACTGCGTCAGCACATCCTTCGCAGAAACATCGCTCGATTCAGTGTGCGCCTTCCCCGTACGTTTCTTCTTGGCCTTGGCTTCTCTCGCCCGTATCCCCTTTTCGCATGCGTTCCCGAAACTATCCGTGTATTCAATCATATCGGATATCCAGAGTAGTTGGATCGCACTTTCAACCAGCAGCGAAAGTTTGGCGTTGTCTTCTAGGCTCACGGTATTTGCTGCCATTGGCACGTAGCAGTATTCTAGCATGTCCATGGTAAGTCTGCCATTCGCGTCGCCTTCAGGGTCGATTTTTGCGGTACGTTTGCAATTTTGCGGCAGAAGCAGGCGAAAGAGCTCCTGTATGAGAGGGACGTGGATTTCAGGCGGAAGCGGGTTCTCTCTTTGCGCGACGTAGAGCGAGTAGAGTGGAAGAGGGAGCTTCTTGATCGCGAGTACATAGTCCTCATATAGATTGCCGAGCTCGCGCTGTTTGCGGAGAACGGCCGTAGCAGCGGACAGGATCCTGAAGAATCTCAGGCGAATGCCAATCGACTCGACCAAAGCGGGACTCAGAACCCCGATTGTATCGCTATTCCTTCCATCTCGGGGTTTCTGCGGGGTGGGTGGTTCCGAGACGCCCGATGAAATGGAGTCGTCGTCGAAATAGTCTCCAAACTTACCATTCTCCAGGTCAAGAACTTGCTCCCTCTTTCTCTTCTTGGTCACCTTCTTTGGGCCACGCGGTTCCTTCTCAAACACCTCGGGGAATGTAGACGACGACAACGACTGGCCGTCCGCAAAAAGAGCCTTGATAATGCGCTTCAAGGCCGCGTGCCCGTCCATGTTCTGCTCCATGTACATGGCCACCATCGACTCACTCCGTGCAGTAAGAGGGGCAGCGCCCTCCCCCCCCTTAGCCTCGTGGCTCGCCTCGTCCTGTCGCTCTCTCTCAGCCCAGTCTGTTTCGAGAACATCCAGCATAAATTCGAGCCAAACTCGCCAATGACGCCACCTTTGAGGATACAGTATGCTCGTGTTGAAAGCCCAGCCGACCGTCGTCCAGAGATCCTGGCCCCGAGACCACAAGCTGCCTTCATTGGCCATGCGCCCCTGTAGGCGGTCGTGATCGCGATCCGAGTCTCCATCAGACATGTCGCTGTCGGCGTTGGGACTAGTGAAACCTGAGCGACGCGTCCATCGTGATGATGCGTGGAACTGGAAGGCAGAGCGGAATCCCGCGTTGACAGGGCCAACGACGGTCAACAGGTTTCGAAAGTAGTCGAGTGCCAGGGCGGATACGTCTCGGTATTCTGGTTTCTCGGCGCGGGTTGTATGGATGGGATGAATGATGAGGGTGTTTAGCAATGCCAGATGACTCGGTGGCGGTATAGGGACTGCTCTGGTAGAAAATGATCTTCTAGATGTGCCGGAGCCGAGCGTGCTATTCAGCAGATTTATCGCACATGTATCTACTCATATTAGCATGTTTCCAGGCGAGAAGGGAGGAGCGAGTGAGGAAGCGTGAGGAAGCAGCACCAGGCTAGGTCTTTACGTACAAAGCTGCTCTTCTAAAAATATGTGGCAGTGACCCTTCAACTCCCGCGGAAGCTGGCGAGCATCACGATATGGACAAGGTAGGGTCTGTGTAGGGCTGCTCGCAGTGGTAGATTCTTCAATCTCTGAATCATTCGCCGTGTAAAATGACAATGGAGACGAGCTTGCACTTTCAAGCGACCTCGTCGCCATCGTGGCCTCGTTGTTTGACACTCCAAGTCGGTTGAAGGGTGTTTGGTGGATGAAGTGTGGTGGTGGTGTGGGCGCGGCGATAACAAATTTCCACGACGCGCTGGATGCGTACCTGCCTAGCACGTCTGGCCGTATGGAGGCGCGAAGCATGCAAGTGGGGAGGGCTGACCGGATTTGACAGCTACGGAACAGCAGACAGTGGGAGCCCACACCGTGTGTTGTCACTACCCGTCCGTACCCGCTTGCCGTGTGCCGCTTTCCGTTCCCCCCTTCTAACATTCAGCATTCGTTCATTGTTACATCGCATCCCCTAAAAGCAGCGAAGACTACAACTAGGTCACAGTATCCACAGGGCCCCGGGTAGTAGCTGGTGACGTCAAGTGACATTAATAATAGTGAAGATTATAGCGTTTATAAGGTAGCGTTTTATAACCTAGATTTTTATGGGTACTTATATTATCATATAAAATATTAAAGGATTAAGGTACCATGTAAAATTAAGCTTTTAATTGGTTGCTTATCCCCGCAGCTACATAATTGTAGTCTTCGCTGCTTTTAGGGGATAACTGCCTACCTCCTCCCAGTACCTTCATAAAGTACCGAGGTAGGTACCTACAGTCTGCGGCAGAATATGCTTGCCCACCAAGAAGTACGTTATACATTAATACTTATGCTTTAGTTAGTGTATTATAGTACGAAGCGCGATAGCCAGGTACCTGATCTGGTTAAATACCTTTTGCCTTGCACTGCAGTAGTACTGGACATACAGCCCGCTTGACCCTGCTTTAACAAGCCTTGATCACGCTTTGAGCCCTTTGTCAAGAGTCGCGACTACTCTTTACGTACATGTATTTATTTATGCGTGGACAAATATCTCAACGCCATAGCTCATCATGGTCTCATTAACAGAATGCTATTATACAAATTTACTCGCCAACGCCATGCAGGTAGCCATGCGTAGGAGCATGAACATGTACTTTCTCCCGTATATGCCTCAAGATGCAATGCTGCTACATCTATCACCAACCATTCATCCCTCTTTCTTATGCCTGACGACACTTTTATATCCGCGCCAGCTCCATCAGAAGCCCGGCATCCAGCGTCTCCCGCGTATCGTCAGGGCTAAATGCTGAATCTCTGATGCACCCGCCCTAATCACAATCAAAACCAACTATGAACAGACAAGTCGTCAACCTAGGCACCGCCAATCAGCCTACCCGGTCTTGTGCCAAGGGAAGAAGCCAATAACTCCGGTCTATGCTCGCGATGCAACCAGTGCACAATAATCCGGAAGGGTGTAACCTTGCATGCTGCTCTACCTGTATCGAAAAGGAAAAAAAAAAAAAATTAAGCAAAGAAAGGAAAGGCGGCCTCTACTTCACTTCAGTCGTCGGCGCTGTTTTGGTATCTTGGTTCCCCTTTTCTCCCCCTCCCGCTTCGCACTCGGTTATCCCTTCGTCTTCCTGCGCTGGTTGCTGCTTGGCCAGTATTTGCTCAAGAATATGCGATGCCTCTGCAGAGTACTTGCACTTAAGGCGAACCTTCTCGCCATACTTGTAAAACAAGAAAGGAAACGGCATGCAGGCGAGCGCTAAAAATGCTGGAATCGAGCTGGCCCAATGAACACCCAGATCCTCGTACATTTTTCCCGTGAACAGCGGGAAAATACACCCAAACAGTGATCGAAGCACGGCACTGCCGGCCAGAGCGGAGGCTGCGTATATGACATCTGGTTTGTGCGTTAGCACATGCATCCCTTTCCACCAAGCCTAAGTGACTTACATGAATCAATCAGATAATTGAGAAGTGACAAGAAAACTAGAACCAGGCCGGCAGCAAAAATCGATGACCCGATAATGGGTACAACCCAGTGAACATTGGTGCCGTTTGTCCATGCAAACCAGAAAAGACCAACCGGGAGAAGAACACTGCCCGCTAGAGCTGGAGGAAGTCGCGCTTCCGGAGGTGCGACGCCGCCATGTTTTGCCGCCGTGCGCGCATATCGTCCATTGTCCAATATCGAACCAGTTGCCGAAGCAATCATGCCAATCGCAATACCCACAAAGGAAAGCCCTCCAACGCCGGGTTTCCAGCCCCAACCTTGGGGGTAAGGAGATTGGAAGACAATTGGGAAGGCGGCGAAGCAAAGATACAGAGTACCGTAAACGATGGCCATGTAAATGCTGGTGAGGAATACAATAGGCTCCTTGAACAAGAGGACCCAAGGTCTTGAGAGGTTGACCTTGATTTGGCCAAACAAAGTTTTGCGAGGCATCGCCGCATCAACCTTCGATATATACACTTTGCCGGTTCGTTTTGATAACTCCTCGGCTCGTCTACGCAACAATACCGGGGAATAAGTCTCAGGGGCAACAAGTGACTGGATAATCCAGAGTGCGCCTGTAAAGATAGCTGTCAAGCCCTCCACCCATCTCCAACCTTCAGCCTCGGCCAGAAATCCACCGGCAATAGGGCCTATGTCTACATTAGTCCTCTTGCCATGACATGACTGTGTGTTTCTTGGGGTTACATTGAGATCCCCGCCGCAACAAAATGCTCTGCACCAGCAATGGCAAGTAATGGAAAGGCCAAAAACAACAACATACCTAAAGCCGGACCGAGAAATGGAGCAATTGCAAATATACTGGTGGCAATTCCTCGTTCTTTGGCTGTGAACAGATCTGCAATGATACCGCCAGAGTTGGTCAGAGGCGAAGATCCCCATGCGCCAGCCATGAAGCGCAACACAATGAGGGCCGCCATGTTTGGTGCACCAGCGCCAGCCGCATTGAAAGCTGTCAGCGCCATATACGTCAGAAAGAAGAGCTTTTGTCGGCCATAGAGCTCAGAAAACGGTGCCCAGAACAGAGGCCCAATGGCAAAACCAAGGACGAACATGGACACTCCGAGAATGGTGAGCTCGGTCGAGGCGTGAAATTCTTGGTTGATGGAGAGAACGCTGCCCGAGTATGCGGAGCTGGTAAACGAAACCGCCAGAGTCGATATCGCTGCAACAATCATGATTGTCCACTTGAAGGGGCTGGAGAATGTCATTGGATTTCTCGGGTCGACGGGTAAGAAATCAACGAGATAGGGCGACTCGTCTGTACCCTGGCCAGGATACTTGTGGTTGAGAACGGCGTCATCGACACCAGCTTGGTCGGTCAAAACACTCCAATGAGAATGCTTTTGTGATCTTTGTGACTGCTGAGCCTCTACATCCCGATCGGCGGCCGTTGCTGACGACGAGGATGATGAATGTGCCGCCATAGCTTGTGGCTATGTTGGCGAGGCTACGCGTTGACCCAGGCTTTTATGTATCTCGGGATACCGTGAGCGCGGTGATATTCGTACAAGATAAAGATCCGGAAGGGAAAAGAGAGGAGCCCTTCGACGTCGGTTGAGAATGAATCACGGTGAGCACACCACGGTCCAGGTTAGTGATGGTCAACCAAGACAGACCCCTTCGTGATGTCTCACCGAGAGTCTCAAGATTTGGTCGCCAGATGGTGATTATGCAGATGGCGACCAGGGTAGCAAGTCTTGACAGTCGTAAATTGCAACAGCGGCAAAGAAAGCCGGCTGCAGAGAGAGGGAGGGAGAGGGAGGGAGGTAGTCGTTGGATGGGCGAGGGGATGTGGGTGTCGTCGGATGGTGCTACAACAATTGCTTTGTTGGTTGTAACCCGAACTCTAGGCACGAACTCGGTAGCAGCCAAGTCATCAAACCGAATCGGCCGAGATTAGTCTCACGACCCAAGGCGGAACGGGTTGGGCGGGTGGAGAGGTGGAAGGGTGGGATAGGATATCACCCTGTCTTCTCAAGGCCTGCAAAATGGGTGGTATTCTGGCCTTCAGAATCCGGGTCAGGTCCACTATCTCAGCAAGCAGTTGAGCAACTGCAGTTGGGTCAAAGACGGAGATGTTGGTCGGCAATGACGGTGCCGTGGTCCGAGGGCGATGTTGGGGTGCTGTGTTACTCGAGTGGTGATGATAGACACCAGGTCGTCGAGGGCATTGGAGAGAAGAAAGGCAGAAAGTTGGGAGGCAAGGGATGGTCTAGAGATGGAAGAACTTGAGCACTGCCAGAGTCGTACCATGTTGACGGGCATTTGCAATGGGACGGACATTGCAGCACCGAGGCAGTACTAGTACTAGCATGTATTACATACAGTTGTACATGCAGTGTACGTAGACACCAGAGCCGGACCCTCGAGACATCAAAAAACCCAGATCGCGCATTGTGGAGAGGGACTGAAGGCTTGTCCGATTCGGTTCACTTGGGCAAAACGGCGGTGCGCTTGGCTCCGCTCCCTCGCGTCTATTGTCTGCTGTCGATGCTTGCTGGGGGCCAAGGGGGCCAAGTCCCGTGGCCCTCAAATCTAGTGCATCTCAATAACGCCGCCAATTGTTCTCGACAACTGGCGCGCCGACATGACTTTTCCAGCACTCGAGGGTTCGTGCTGCTTGAGCCATGGGCCAAGGAAGCACCAAGAAAAAGAAATCCTCTGAAGCCGCCAGCCAAAGCAGCCATGGTTTAGGCCAGCAACGGCGCAGAACCTGGCGTCGCTTTCAGGCGTGCGCGGCCGCATTCCTGCCATCCGCACCTTCGGCCGCAAGCCAACCGCCGACCCAGGTGCCAGCAATCCAGCAGGGGCCTGGGCCGCAACAGGGCTCAAGCTTGCGTTGTTTGGGCGAACTCCAGCGACAGCCTGGCCAGCATCCGGCCGAGAAGCGGCCTGGCAGAGACCAGTAACCCCGGTGGCTGACTTTAGTGCAGCAGCAGCAGCAGCATCTGCGTCTCGTCGGCTCCGGTCCGGTGTACGTAGTATTACCCATTGATACAATGTTCCCCCCGCAATTCGGGCTGCCACGTACAGAAATACTCCTTCCCTCTCAGCACTAAAGAGATTCCCAATGTTCTTGCAGCCCAACATTGTGTGCTGCATGCAGGAGCCGAGAGCTCCCAGCCAGATCGGCGAGAATGGCCCCAATTTTTAAAAAGCTGTACGACATAGCATGCCCTTGGTATTGTTGCTTGAGAACCGGCCAGTCGATGAAGGTCTCATCTGGCCGAGACTCATGTTATGCGGACAGGCCTAAATATCAATTTATACAAATTTGAGCTACTTGGGTATCTGCGTCAAACATACATGCGTGGTTTCCCGTGTCTAATCTTCGAGGCCCTCCCATTCACTCTCTTCCGCGTCGCTGTCGTCATCATTTGCGCTTGCACTTTCGTCATCATCGTGACTCTCGTTGCTGTTGTTCATGCTGCCATCTTCGCCGGCGTTGTCGTCTCGGCCGACAAGAGAAATAGCAGTACCGGTGGACTTTGACACGGGCATCCCAACTATGTCTCGAACTATGGCACCGCTTTCGCCTCGCATGTACGGGCCATCGCCGTCTCCGTCTCCGTTGGCGTTGGCGTGGTCGCGGACAAATCCCGCCACAAAGAAGCCCATGATCCCGTGGCCATCGTCCTTATAGGATCGGATACACCCCTGGGCCACTTCCTCGTCCCCATTACACGCTTCGGTGCTGCCCCTTACTGGCCAATCCTTCATCCCCGTGACTTGGTCATTTCTCCTCAAGATGCGCCATCCTCTCTCTTTTGCAACATCCGACTTCAACGCTGCCATGACAACGTCTTCGTTCTCCTCAGAGTGAATTGAGCACGTAGAATAAGTCACTTTCCTGGCAGACGGGAACCGGAAGGCATGCAGCAAAATAGTCAGTTGAAACCCAGCCAAGGCGTTTAATCGTGCAGCCAGATCCTTTTCCGATTCGACGACAATCTCGTTTCCATCATCGTCGCGGATAACTGTTTGATTGGAGTCCCGAACTTGATCATATTTCCTTTTACGCTTATTCGTTGACTCCGACTTGGACTTGTGCCCCGGATTCTGTCGCGGAGGGTCAGGTAAATGAAGTTCTGGCATGGAATCTCGGCCAACAATTCCACTTCCAGAGCAACTTGGATCCAGGAGCAAGGCACCGACGTTCCTAAATCTCTCTGACTCTGGGTCCACCTGCAAGAAATCTTGTCCGAGTGCAATGCGTGTCATTTTACTTGATCCTGCAATTTTGACCATCTTTTCCAATGTCTTTGCTCTTCTAGAGTCCTTTTCAAACGCAAAGATGGTTTGTGGCTGTGACTCAAATTCGGGTTCATGGCTGCGAATGATGCCCGCGAGGTGCGTGGTCTTGTTGCCTGGCGCAGCGCAAGCATCTATCACATCACCATCTTCAGACCTAGGGTCTAGGAGGTAAGCTGGGAAGCACGACGCCTTGTCTTGCAGGATGATTTTGCCAGAGTTGTACGCCTCCGCCTTGCTCAAGTCGCAACCGGGAGTGACGGCCACTAGATTAGGGACATGAGGGTCGATGAGTATATGCTTCCCTTCCTTCGCAACCACATCTTGTATAGTGCCAGCCCTTGCGTAGCCTCTAAAAGTAGTCTCCAGTTGCTCTTCAAGAGTACTCTTTATGGCGTTAATGCGCACCCAACGCGGGTGAGCAGCTTCTTCACCGGCCGCGGCTTTCTCAACTTGAACCTTCAATAGCTCTAATGATGGTGCCTTGCGTCGCAACCTGGCCCGAGTAAATTCAGAGCTGAGACGCCCCTTGTGCCTCTCAACGCTAGACCTAAGACCGTGGCTCTGTGGCAGCGCGATGCCGCCTTTGGCAAGTAACAAATCGTGGACCAAGAGCAAAGCCAGAGTCGGCGTAAGCTGTACCTACAGGTTAGCCGATCTTTCCTACTCAATGATGCCAGACGAAGTCCAAAGAGACATATTCACCTTGCGCTCTATTTTGAGTATATCAGCTCCTTCTATGACTTCCTTGAGGATGGCGCTCCATTTACAGGACTCAGACACCAGGGCGTAGAGTTGCTTTGGCGCGGATTTAATGCCCTTCCTTTGATAGACACGGGATTTTAAGCTCCCTCCTTCCTGAGAGGATGTTGACAAGATGTCAGAGGCCTCATGATACAGAGACATTTTTGAAATGCAACTGATGAAAAGAATGAATTGTAAGCTGAAAGGCCATGCATGGTATTGCGGTCGGTATCAAGTTTTCGCAGAGAAGGCAAGTGCGCGTGTCGAGCCGTGAAGAACGGAAGGTTTAATTGGCCGTAGTTCTCCCGACTTACACGATTACCCTCCGGCGGCCCATAACTACGAGGACCATACTCAACATACTAAAATGGGAATGATAAGACGTGCAGCCCTTGCAGTGGTATCCAACGCCCATAGTCTAGTAATCAGTTCATATCTACCATTATAGATGAGTTGATTCGAGCTGGGTCTAGGTCAAATGTGTTGAGAGAGAGCAGCCGCACAAGGGTTGCGGTCAATCACTTGAACGCCGGGGCGAATTTAATGCCCAACAGAGTGCGCCAGAGTGCGCCTAGTTTTTGTCTACCTAATCTGTCCCGAAATGACAAATTATCCAATGCTGTATGCCAAAATCTGGAGCAAATGCCTCCGAGGGCCAACCCTCCAACTCTGCCATCAGTCAAGAAAAAAAGGGGCGACGCAGGCTTGTTGAAAGAAGAACAGAATCCAAAGAAGTTCCCGAAATACAGTGACAAGAATCGAAGCATCCAAAAAGTAACAAAATCCGAACTGTCCCAAGTTCCAAAACAATATGTCCATGAAATATCCCCACAGGTACCACCACTGATCATGCAATCGCCCGAGGCAGTGGCCAGAATTAAGTAGTTGGCAATCACACTCTCAAAAGAAAAGGCCTAATAGCGAGGGCTACGGTGTCGTTGCAGGTGCTCGTGAGCATGCCTTCGGCTTTTGGCGCCCTTCAAGCTAGCCTCACCATCCTTGCTGTAGACGCTGAGTGCCCAACCTCCTCCGCATGTATCTGATTTATCGTCTTCACAAGCGATATCGCAGGCTGAATCATCAAGCTTCTCAGATCCAACAAGTTCATTGCCACAATAGCACTGGCCACCGTATTCAGTACCAGCAAGTACATAGCCCTTGGACTTGCAGTGAGCCACACACTTGGCGTTGCTAATGGCGCCCAAGTTGGCACGGACATCGCCATCGAGAACACGGTCCCTAGAGTCCTTGAAGCAACCAGCATATTTGAAATCTCCCGCAGTGCGAGTTGAATTTGAAACAGGGCCATCGGTGGCTCCGGGCAATTGTGCCGTTACAGTGATCGTCTCGTAGACAGTGTGAACCTTGGGGGTGCATGCAGATGGTTGAGAAGGCAGCGTAGGCTTAGAACCACCCGCCTCTGAGGTAGACTGTGGCTTGGTGGTTGCGTTGTCAGGATTCTTGGTCGGAGTTGGCTTGTTGTCTCCTGTGGGCGCGACGCTGGAAACTTTGCTGGTATTGTCTCCTCCAGCAGGCTGGGAGTTGGTTGGCTTGGCAGAGCTGGTACTGTCGCCTCCAGCAGACTGAGAGTGCGAGGGTTTGGGCTCATTACCACCTCCGTCGGTTCCATTTCCACCATAAGACCAACCAGTAATGGGATTGTCTCCGGGGAGAGCATCCAAAACACCGTCAACGGTTTCGGGAACTTGTGATTCGATGGTGCAGTCACCCGTGTTCAGACCATTGAGACCAGGGCACTTGTCCATACCCTGGCTGCCCGCATTACAAGTGTCAATGATGTGTTGAAGGAGCTTTTCATCCCAGGCAGCCATGAAGTCTGCATGGTTGCTGTAGCCCGTAGCATCTCCGTTGGAAAGAACAAAAGGCTGCTGACCCTTCCCTTGTTCCCATCGGTCTTTGAAAAGCGGAGTATTCCAGTAAACTTCCAAGAAGAGGTGAGGGACGTGAATCCATCCCTTGGGGCAGTCTGATTTCCCCTTCCCATCATCAGTAGGAAAAGCCATGTTTTCTTTGTAATTGGTCAAGCCCGCAGCAGGGTTGTAGCAAGAGGGGAAGTGAACATCCGCCCTCAAAGGTGATGCGTATCCATCACAGTTCACGTCAGGAAAACCAACACCCTCTCCCTTATTGATGGGGTCCTGGATGCCCGCCGTGAGACCGTTGGAGCCAGCGGGCCATGAAGGAGAATCAAAGTTGGAACGAGGACAAGTCCATTTGACAGGGTTAACAGTGCCTTTGGATGGATCGAGGTTAGAAGTTGCTCCGTCTTTCGGCGGCGTTCGCAGATTCTGATCTCCGCTCATAATCGACAGTCCAACCGGGAACGCCTTTATATCATCATTAGTCGGCTCGAAGCTAGAATCAGTAAAGAGTTAATTGGTGTCGCCTGCGGTGGGATGGAGGAAGTACAAATGCATACAAGTAATAAGCGTTGGCGTAAAACAGTTCGACATCTTCAAGCTTGCCAGTCTTTGGATCTTTGAAATAAAGAGACGGGACCCAGTAGTTACTGTTGTCACCCTTGATCATGGCAGTACTGCATTTGGAGTCCATAAGATCCTTGCCTGTCGAAGTGAGACCGAAGTTACTGCCACCAAAAATGGAGTGGACATGTGTAGACACTTTCCCTGGGCTGACGATAGGGTCCATTCGACCTTTGGTGAGCTGCTTGTTCGTAAAGCGAAGAACAGCAAAGGTCCGTTCGTTCTTGGCCGAAAAACCGGTACCGACAAGAGCCGCAGTAGCGGCTACTGTGTGAAGCTTCATGATGATGTTGCCGCTGTAGTTGTGACAGAAATTTTATTGAAAGGGACACAAACTCAACAAGGCAAATTCAGTCGTCTGGGATTGCAGCGTCAAGGGATGTGTGTGAGCGTTGTTTGCTTTACGGTGTTGCCAGAGCACCAGAAAGAGCGTGAACTGAGATAGGAAGTGCGCGAGTGACCTGAACTCGCAGCGTAGAAAGGAATGAAACAAACAGAACTAAGCTGTTTGAGCTGTGAATAAGGAGAGGACGTGCTCGGCAGCTCGTACAAAGACTGAAGCAAAGGACTGAAGAAGAGAGAGCAAAACCCAGGGCAGGCAATGTATAGATAAAAGAGAAAGAAGGCTGAGTCGAGATGTGGCAGAGCCCACCAAGTTTTTGATGTGAGAAATGGCAGGTAGAGCAAGCAGCAGTGAATACCCCTGGAAAAAAGGACTTTATGCCGACAACTCTCACAGCCAACACCACAAAGCGTCCATCTGCAAGGCACACCGTGTGTGTCCATGTGGCGGGCGTCAGCAGTGAACACAATGGATTGGATGGGTGGAGTTTCGGTCCTGCCAATAAACTGATGATAATCTCGGTCAGGACCGTGCCTCTTTTTGGATCCAGGGCTTCTCGCCAAGTCCCTCGACCTTCAAGGGTCAAGTAGTGTCAATGGCTCGTTCTGTTTTTTTTTTTTTTTTTTTTTTTTTTTTTAACGCCAATACCTACGTCGACGGGGTATTAGCCTACATGACCATGTCCGTACCTGCATGCGCTTTGGACAAGCTGGTGCTCCGTACAGAACCGTCACTGACAATGATTGGATAACTGAGGGCCTGACTGTGACCATCCGACTTGGCCACCTGGCGCCTGGACCAGGATGGCGACGTTGTGCAATGATAACGTGAGTGTTGACGATGAACCCATGCGTCAAGCAGGCAATGCGCTTCTCCACTACGGAATACGACTCCGTAGCATGGATGTCTCTGATCACCAAGTCATCTCATGCCCTAATACCGATGCAGGTCGAGTCAATCGCAGATTCGCCCACCACGGCAATCAAAACACAAGTGATTTGATTAAATCCCGCACGGAGACATGACGATGTAGGTAGCGAATGGATTTGCCCTCGGGAAGGCTGCAAACAAAACAATGCAGTCAAGTCGGACCGTTGTGACCAGCCTGGACTCTGAACGGAGCCCTGGTTTAACTTTTCGAGGTCAGTTTAACTTTTTTAACATCCGACGATGGGGGCACCCAAAGGACTGAATACGTACGTATGTACTAGTTGTTACCCACCCATCCAAGGATGTATTGGGTAAGTGCCTAGGTACCTAAGGTGGAATACACTTCAATCAGTACGGTAGTCGGTGCTCCGAATTTGACGTGGAGGCAGGTGGCGTTTTTCATTTCAATGGTTATGTACTCGGTACTCCGTATGCCGCGAGATAAACGCCCGAAATAAACGTCCGAAATGGGACGAAACACCGAATCCATGTGGAAAAACATCAAAAACATCAGGCAAACATTCAAGAGCCAAACTGTTCTCGCCGGAGCTCCAGGAGGTGGCGAAAGATGCCTCAGCCCCCTCTCTCCTTGACTTGGCAGATTAATGCAAGCAGAGTCTGGGCAACCGCCGACCATGATGCATGCATGATGTTGGCCCTTATTCCCTGCTGTGCTGTCCAGGACTCCTTCCCCTGCCCCTGCTCCTGCTCCTCTCCTGCCAAGGTTAGGTCCGCCGTCTAGGCATGATGAAACGCGCTAGCGCAGGAAGACGGTCAACGCCACCCGATTGGCCGTCTTGCTGGCAACGTCAGATTCGATAGAGCCAAGCAGCCAACATCGAAGCTCAGCCAAGCGCCACAGCGGCAGCGGCGTTCATGACGGCGTCGGCGAGGTTCCGATAACACAGCTTTTCTTGTTTTTGTTTTTCTTCTTCTTCTTCTTCTTCTTCTTCTTCTTCTTCTTCTTCTTCTTCTTCTTCTTCTCATAACTGCTTGTTGGTTTCATGATAACTCAATGTCACACGACCTGAGTGAGCATGGGACTTAAATCTCGGGTTTTGGTACCGTGATTGTTGTGTATACCCAAATGGGATGCGACATGTTGGTTGCACGACGCCTTCACCCTTGGGCTCGATGCCTACCCAACGTCAAAGAGGAAACAGAAACATGCCCATGGATGAGATGAATTGCATCAAGGAAGCAACCATACCGGGTGTCCTGCTTCGCGTTTTACCCATCTTACACTTGGTCATCGGTAAAGGACAACTGCAGTGTTGCTTCGCATGGGATCGCATTTCTTGTTGCGCCTCGGCGCATCCAGCGGCCGTCTCAACCAAACATCCGAGCAGTTCGATCCTCTCATGCGTACTACTTGTTCATGTCTGCCCTGGGCTGTAACTGCACCGCATGGATCAACCATCACACATCCAATAATACATCATGTTCCATGTTTGTGACGGGTGCTCCTGCTGATTTTGCCCGTTGGGCACTCCAACAAACACCAGACTCTAGATGAGTGTGTTGTTGTAAACATCTGCCCTCCCTCCCCATGAAAGGAGGTTGTGGGGCATTGTTGGTCCCCTCTACATCACTATATTCTTATGTATGCATACAATAGGCTTATTTTAGAAGGCGGTACGGAGTGAATGCATTGTGGATGATGCTGCATCCCCCCTACGTTGATCTCCCAACCGTCTTCACTGCAAAGGATTGGAGTGTGCTTGTTTCATCACCATGTTTACATTGCTCCTTGATCTACGGGCAATAACTTATGCTTCTCATTCAGTCAAAGAAAAACCCGTAGATCAAATGACCCAGGAGGTGCTATTTGCGGAACAACTGAGCTGTCTCTTCACATATCACATATCACATCTCCAGGGTAGGGCAGTCGTTGCCGCCGTAAAATGTTCGGTCAATCGCCCTCGGCATTGTCCACTGTATCGATATTTGCAATAAGCTCGGGTCTCTTCCGGCGGCTACTCGGTGTGGAGAAAACGGAACAAGTTGCTGTGCTGAATCTGTGAACCCTCCATTTAGCTAGAACAAAGGCCATGTGCTGGAGAACGTCTGCGGCAGCTGGACATCAACTCAGCGGGTCTCCATTAGACCAAATCACATCAGTTATCTAATTATTTCATTTTCTAATTACATTTTTTTTTTCATTCATATCTTTAATGCATTCGTTTTCTTTCGCCAGGGAGACGCTCCATTATAACTAGCAATCCTGCTGGATAAGCGCGAATCATGGAGAATGATGGTCGGTCTTGAACAAGCCATGGCATGCCTGATCGGTCAAGGGAGAGATTGAAGAGAGTCATGTGGTTCTGTATCATCCCATGATTGAAGTTGAAGGAAGGCACACCACACCGTCTTCACCAGAAGTGCGTTTGGACAAGAGGAGGAGGAAAAACGGGAGTAACCGTCTTATGAGCTGACAGCAGCCGCTCACCTCTTGCATGGCGAACCTGGTCCCATTGCGGCACGGTATAGAGTGGAACGCCAGGCGTACTCTAATGCGTATCATCAGCCTGTCCGTCTTTGGACGGAGGGCATCAAAACAGAGAAGGTTCCGGCGTTTGATGGCCCAGAAATAGCTGATGTCATACTCACAATCAGAGCTGAAGCTTCGACGTTGACGCTGAGAAGACTGACAAAGAAGACGTACAATGCGGTTCATCCACAAAGCGAGAGTTAGGTAGGGTACCTGCTAAAAACCATTGAGCAACACAAACTAAACAACATCCATTCATTCCCCTCCGCTGAAACAGGCCTAATTTGAAAGGCATATACATTTCCCTGGCCCATTCACACGCTTATTTCAAATATCGCTCAGCTTATTCTCATAAATTCTAGTCGACGGTTGAAGAGTCCGATGTAACAACTTCTTCCTCCTCAAGTGAGGACATCGAGACGAGTCGTCCTGAGGCGCGCAACAAACAGTCTATTCAAAATACGGCCGGATGTCGACCAAGATGGGTCTAGAAGAGGACAATGATTCCTCATGGTATCGCGCCATGCCCCAGCATCTCCGGGAGCTCACGACTCGAACCCGTCAACTCTCCTTGTATGTCCGCATTTGCGACATATTTCTTGGCAGAAGGAATGAACCTTGGACACCAAGCCGCCATTCAAGACTTTCTGGCAAAATATACATGCCGTTTCTACTGACCCTTTCATTACGAATACTGACCTAGCTGCTGTCTATCTTCTATGGCGAGGCGCTACTTCTCACTACCTGATGGCCTCGCCTCTCAAATCAATAATATCCACGTAAAACAAATTGTATAAACGGAACTTGCTTCTTATTGATAACCCGAGATCAGTGTGAAAAGTTCGTTTCCAGCATAGCTTCATGGTTATTAAAGTGATATGAACACGTAATACTTGTGATACGGATCGACCAATTCTCGAGCAAAGGGAGAAGAAACACAACTATGAAAAAGATTGGAGGGAAGGGTCTCAGACAAGCCATATGCGTTAATTAATTGGGTATAATGATGCTTCGCTAAGGAGTAATGGCCGTCACGAAAATCGTGGAATAGAGTATGACACACCATAGCCGCAGGCTGATGTTCCTTGAATCCAAATAAATTACAATCCACGCCACCCCAAGTTTTCCTCCCCCGTAAATGCAGTTGGCATCGTAATTCATGTATAAAGCAGCTTTACGATCTACCACGTTGTCCCAATTGGCAAAGTATGACAAATTCGACTGTGGGAAGACCAACGAAAAAAAGGAACGGGACATTTCTTAGTGTGCTCCCCGATGGCCTTCCATGCCCTTATGATCCACTCCGTCTTCATCTAGTCCCGAACAGTACGCCGCTTCGGTTGTCCTTGAGAACCTGCTCCTGCTTCGTCATCATCATCAGATAATCCATCTTGTCCTCTAGCGTTCTTGGTACGATCGTTGCCCTTCTTTATGGAAATCATACATCCTTGCTCTTTCAGCCGCTTTGCTAAGCTGCTACTCGGTAACATGCCTGGAAACTCCTTGGCACTGTATACGTGGAATATGTCGCTCACGATTTCGGTGAGGATGGGGAAGTGTCGAATCACTCCGGCGCGGGCCGGGTCTATCATAATAAGCGTAAATTTTAGACGGAATGCCCCGGGAGTTCGACATGATAGATCTGAAAAACAGAAGAAGCAGCCCTCCTCGCCGTGATCGTCCATTCCTACAAAAGGGGTTCCGACAAGTGATCCCATGAGTCGCCTTTGATGCTGATATTCTTCAGGCATGAATGATGCGTCTTGTGTGCCCGACTCATCACATATTGAGCAATTCATAACGTAGCTTTCATATCGTAGATAAGATTTTGCTTCATCTTCAGATAGGGAAGGGCCGTCGACATACAGTTGGACAATTGGTGGCGGATCAATGACTCGCCTGTCCCTGTCGCCGAATCCACAAGCCCTTGCGGCTTGTGGTTGCTGTCGCATGCTGAGCCTGAACATGATGCTGTTTACAACGTCTACCCTGTCTGGACTTAGAAGATTGGGGATGTTGGATGAGCCACTGGCCCCAAGGCCCCTGAGAGATTGGCCGGACAACTGCGCCTGAGTTTTCTTCTGACAGCTTGGTGGTTCCTTCGTGGGGATCACGACTGGGTGCTGCGGTCTGTTCGTATCAAAAGGTAGTTCAGACGAGTGAACTGATCGCTGGAGATTGTTGTGATATGGCGGTGGAAAGAAATCTGTCGTGTTGAGTGCGCTTGTTGGGAGTAACCGACTGTCTATGTTTGCTGAGGACGGATGAGCAGAGAGGAGTGGTGCTGTAGAGCTTTGCGAGGACGTAAATTCGATATCACCATCTACGCTCCTCGGGGCTGTCGGAGGTGGCCCATAGGGCTGTGAAAAATGATGGCTATTTGAACCCGTCTTCTCACTTCGTAGTCCAGGAGGTTGCTGAGGTTGTCGGTTAGTGGTGCTATGGGCATTGTTGGTGAAGCCACGTTGGCTTTCGGCCACGGAGGTCCAGTCATTATGCGGAAAAGACATGTCTCTGAAGCCTCCATACCCGAGGATTGCTACTTGAAAGTTGTGTGCCGTGGAAGAGGCACCGAATAGACTGGGTGTCCGCAACTAGCTACACGACGGGCACCCAGCAAGTTTGGAGGTGGACACTTGAGCAAGAGAGAGCGTGTCAGTGCCGTCTTATCACAGGTTGCAAAACACACGGGGAACGTTGCAACCACGTGTACCTTAGCGCCGGGAGACTCATCTGAATTAGTCGATGCGGCTTTGGTAACTATTCGCCGTGCTTGATTCGGGAGATCTAACCAAAGCCAGCCGGCCCCGTATTCCTGGAGGGGTGCGGAGGGCTGATGACTATGTACTTCTTGGTCCCGGTTGGTGATGATTCTCCCTCGGTAGAAGTAGAAATAATTGAGGACCAATGGTCATGGGCAGGCCTCCGGGGATGAACATTTGACAGAGGGAAAGCACAGTTAATACATACCTTGATGTCTGGGATGTTCCAGGCTGTGTGAATGATTGAGGCAGAACTCCGACAGAGGTAAATGATTGAATTGATACAGGATAGAAACAGAGACGCCGATAGAGATACCCTTGCACGAGGGCTGGAAGTACTCACAACTGACGGGCAGACACGGTGAACGTTGCTTCCAAAGGTTGCCGGCATACACCCTGGTAAATGCACCGACACTCCCCTGTTCGGGCCTGATCGAGGATCGCGCCAAGCGCCAGGAATTTGGACGATCACTCCCTCGTTGAATCAGAAATGGAGGCCGACTTACACGGCAACGGGAGTCGCAACACTTCTATTGCGACCACCTTTCTCCGGCAGAACCACACAAGACGAACCCGGGCCGCAGAACTCACACCGGTCGGACGTCCTCATGTTTCGAATTTTATTTCCTTTGTATATTTTATTTTACAAGTACAGCCTGAGAGACGGAAGGTGAGCGAAAAAGTAGCGATGGCAGAGTCCTCGACCAAGGCACAAGCCTGAAGCGGGGGGAGGGGTGAGTTGCTGCTAGGGGTTGCTTCATGTCGAGCGAATGGGATATCCCAGCAGTTAGAGACTTGCTCTCCTACATATCTTAACCAGAGACAATCAATCGTGTGTGGTCGTCGGAACGAAATGACACCCTTGTTCATCCTGGCTGGGGAGACCAGTCACTGCTTCGACCGCCCACACAGCCCAGATAGTCCAGAATGTCCCGTTGTACCTTGAAGAAACACCACCATTTTGAAGGGTCGAGCCATGAATCTTAATGGCCGTAACGCGGAGAGCTAGACAGGTCAGATATGACAGATCTCATTTGTGTCCAGTTTAGGCAGCGTACCCCGGCCCAGACACCCATCGTGGGTGTGGACAATCCCGATGCGTTGGAGCCGTTCTATGCAGCCTGCAGCCAGAGAAGCGTGGTAATTTGGTCACTGAAGTAAAGGATTTGCCAGTGCGCCCCAGCCGGAGGAAGAAATGCACATTGCACCCAGTTGCAATAAGCATACGGATTTGCATACGTGACCTGCTATCGATGTCTTTCTGCCATATCGTAGAATATCCATGACTGTGACTATACATAAACTGAACATGAATCTAATTTATGAAACCTGTATGAAGTCGACGGTAAACAAGCGTTTTGAGACAGTAATTGGAATTGTGTGCATATTGACCAAATGGCCCCCTACTCTTCTCCACGTCGTCCCACACTAGTTCCGGACATATTGGCAGCTGACGGGTGTTTAATCGCACCCAACCGGCCGGGCTGGCGGAGATCTTGGAGCTCCTTGAATATTGCGGCCAGATAGGGCGGGTGGCAAGACCAAGCCTGTCTCCCAGCAGACTTGTACGAAGTGCATGGAGTCTTCTGGATGCAAACGTTCGGTTAAGGCGAGAAAGGTACCGTGTCTAGTAGTCAATCCCCGAGCCCATGTTCGTCAGTATCTATCACCGATGCGATAAGGATAGAATTACTCCTGTAAATTCTTTGTGCCTTGATCGATTACCAAGTTGAGCAGACCTGCGTCTCCATGCGGAGAACAGACCGAGGGAGGGGGAAGTAGAGTGATGAATAGCATTGTTGAGGAGGTGTTGAGCAACTTGGTGTGGCGGTGGTTGCATGGCCCCATTTGCTATCGCCGAAAGCCATGCTTGATGACAGGGCATTCTGTGCTTGCTCCCCGCCTCTTTCCGCCTTTTCTTTTGTTTTTGTGCTGGGATGGAGTCGCCCATAGAGGAGAGTAGCACTCCGTAGTCCGTACTCGATGCACCTATTGCACGGCTGGTTGTGGTGCATATCACAGCCTTGGACTATGCATCCCGCAGGAAGCTGAAGGAACTGGACGGCGTGCTTGCTCCTAGCTTGGAACTAATTGTCTTGGTCGTTTTTCATCCACAGCGGACCACAGAATAACGCATTATGCACTTGTTGAAGCCACCCCCTGCTCCTGGCCCTGTTCAATGGGATGTGTTAATAGAGGAGCACCGCATAACCATCAGACAAAAAGAGTATCCTTGATTACTTGCTGTCAGCTCACTGAGTCGACTGTGAATGACGCTCTCAGCTGCAAAGAATGTCGCCATTCATGGTTTCGCGCCATCAAGAGACTACCCAGCCGGCACGACCACAGGCCGGAAGTAGCTTCGTGTCTCCGTCTCGCCGTTGCAAACGTGTGGGCGGATAAGCGTGTCTCAGGCGAGACTCTCCTGACCGTTCACTCCGTAATTGTCTGGTGAGCAGCCTGGCAAAAGCTTCAGAGCTATGTAATAGTAATTGGAACGGCAGAAGAGCTCACTTACCCAGGCACTTGACTTAGGGTTGATAGGGTTGATCTGTGCTTAGCACACAACCCTGTCCCAGGCTTGTGCTCCATGTCGATCGTCGGTTCCTAGTACTAGTCTGTTGTCGCCTGTAAAGTTGACCCCTGCAGATGCCAACTGTATTGGCAAGTTATTCGCTTGTCCAAGATTGAAGCTCAAATGTTGCTCATGTTGCTCAATGCTCGGTCCAGCTTGCAAGGTGCCATGCCAGCACGCCATCTTTTGATCATAGCTCCCGGCAGTTAGCTCCTGCTAGGAATACTAATGCCTGGCCTCATCAAGTCAAGTTGTTGCATGCACCTGCCCCAAGGTCCCAGGTGCTCCTTCCACATGTGAGCAGTTGAAGTATGGCTGCCTTTGGTCCGGACACTTTGTGAGCTGAAGTCTGAAGTACCCGGGTACCTACTACGCGCGCGGCCCCTGGTTCTGGTGACAGCACAACTATCACAAGACAGGTCCTAAATTGTCACCAGCTATCAGAAGTCTGATTTATTGAGTAAAAAAGTTCTGTTTAGCTGTCTTATTATAGCTGATGGGCTGGTGATAGTCACCTAATAGGTACCTAACCCAGGAACCCCGCCTTGTGAAGTTTCAAGTCTTCAAGTATTGACTCCGATCAGTCCCAAGTTTCTGGGTCGTCGACTGGTTTGCCATCTTCCGAGGTTGAAAAGCAGGCCTTGCAATTCCCCACTGGACGTCCCAGATGCCATTTGCATCTGTCGCCTCCACTTGCAAGAACCCCGAACACAGCCGTGACCCTAGTTCCCGGTCCCGACATCCAGCATCCTACCAAGGACGAAGGGCACCCTCAGCACGAGGACTTGGGAGTGCCTCAACGCGCGAGTCGACCCCGGTATGGCGGCGGCAGGCTACCTGCCTACCTATCTAGTGGGTGCTTGGGTAGGAAGAGGCACCGGGTAGCAGCACTGATAGGGCTCTTCTCACGCACCTATAATAGACGACTTCTTCTTCTTCTTTCACTTGCCTTCGCCATATCTAGAGAGCATCCGTCGGGTGAGTGTTGTCATGAAATCAGCTACTACGGGTCTTGTCAAGAACCCTCTGCTTGAGGGGTGAGGGGCAATTAGACATTATCATTAATCCTCACAATAGTACCAGCAGAATACTTCATGCGAGCCATCCTCCTCGACCAAATGCTTCGTTTTTCCGGTCTAGATGTTGAGGTAGTCTGTCGCCGTCTGGTTGGTCCCCGTCAAGGAACTTGGACAAGATCTAGCTACTTTGAACCATGGTGGCTGTAAGAATATGGAACTGGCTACCAAACTTCTGAGAGCAGTGGCCTTGCCAAACACGAAGTTACTACATACTTGGAGCTTTTCAGACTTCAGACACACCGCTCGTTCAGTCCGGTGCCCTACATGCTTGGGCCAACAGTCGGCCTCGGTACGAAACATTTCCCACCCCAGTCAGAATAGCTCTGTTCTGCAAGCCGCGCTGTTCAATGGTCTCTTAGGGTCCCGGAATGATGCTAGCAAACCCACAAGGCTCAAATGCCCACGGTTTTGTAAAGGCATAGAGCACTGGCCGCGGAAAAATTCAAACACCGCCTTGCCTCCGAGAAGCCGTTACCTCGAGTGCCTGGCTAGCAATGTTGCCTGAATTTTTTTTCCTTTTTGTGCCTTTATTGCAACAAGCTAGTTTATCGACTTGATAGTGGGCGGATCGTCCCCTTTTCGCCATAAGTGCGGAGAGCTCATGCGTCTTGGCCAGCCTAGCATGTTTTAGCATGTATGTGGCTTGACTATCAGCTTCCTCATGAAGGCGTTTGCATAATAGCCAGTGGATGGTCGTGCGCCACTGGACATCAGCGTGGATGTATCTGGTTTCCAAGAACCGGGGCGGTGGGATTTTTCTTGTCATCGTATCATCATCATCTAGGCGTCACTTCTACATATTGACGAGCCTCAGCCGTTGTGACCCGGTTTGTGGTGCCACTCCGCCCCTTATGACCAGTCCCTTCTACTCTCCCTGGTCTCCGAGTGTGAGTGTGCACTGTGCAAATTTGAAGCACTGGGAGACTAGGACCGACCTTGGTTTTTATTACTACTAGTACCGAGCACTCCCTCTGTTGTCATCCAATACGAAGTCTTTTGCTTACTACTCATATCTCGAGGGCGCTGTGTTGGATGTTGATGACATACCAACATGGATTAGACTACTATGAGTTGATGAGGAAGTGAACTACACATTAACGTCTTATTTATACTCTTGTCTTACGACAAACCTCTATACTTCAATATCTTCATACGCCGAGATAGACACGTCAGATTTAGGCAGGACAGCAAGTCAACAAGTAAACACCGAGCATGAGAGTCCTTGATTGGACGAGCACTCTTGACGTTGACGCACCCCGACTAGCTCTCCTGGTACGGTTGTTCATCATGAGCCGCTGGACAGTTGGGCCGTTGGTATGTCTCAGACTACCCGTACGCATACCCGAACACAGACTGACACTTGCACTAAAAAGTGACATCGCTCATCATCTCACCAGGTGGTGTTGGGATGTCGTGTAACCTTCACCTCGTGTCTCCTAGACACTGCAATGACTATAGGTAGTGGGTAGGTAGGGCTGCACGTGCAGGTGCGTCAGCCCGGACAAAGTGGTCACAGGTTATCGCTTCAGCCGGATGCGCCAGTGTTCCAAAGCAATGTTGCGTGCTACCAAGCAAGACCTTGAGAGTTACTTGCTTACCGTCATAGTGACAAAGCGAAGCTGCTTTGAGTGAATATCCTGCTCAACAAGTACTTTACTAGACTGAGGTGGGTTAAGTTGATGCCATGCCCGAGACAATCTGACAATGCACGAATCCCTCCTGTCATCACTTCTCCTCGTCGTACTGTCCCCCGCCAAGCATGTCCACATTCCGTTAAAGATGGATTCAGGCTCCGTGTTCATTGGGCAATCTCCGAGGCAGACAGGTCTCACTTAAAAAAAAGCCTGCCACCGTCTCGAGCCTTGGACGAGCTGGGCAAGGTTTTGGTGTTACTACTGCCTCGGAATACGCGGTATCTGTCTGACACAGTGCGTTCTGAGCCACCAAACATGTTCCACGGAATGCCGCTGATCGTGTCCGATGTGCCCTTTTTATGGCTGGATGGCTACTCCGTAGGCTGGTGGAGTTTCGCGAAGTTCAGCATGGATGACGGAGATTTGGCTGCCCGGCTGCCCGAAGTGTTGTGAAGCAAGCAAGACATAGTCACATGGCTATTCTTCTGTTCCGCCCTTGGACCTTTGAGTAATCTTGGCTCGCGGTCCAGAAGCATCGACAGAGTTCTTGGGGTACATGCTGACTAGTACCACGAGGAGCGACCAGTTCGCGCGGCGCTTGATAGCTGGCAATCGGAGAGCTGCGAGTTGTTTGGGGCTGAGTTGCGCATTGCACCTTGCCACACCATGAAAGAATCGAGTTGACCTTGAGCTGTGGCATGTCACACAACTCTACTCCGAAGATACTCGACAAATCGTTACTCTGCCTCGGATATCACACCAGCCAGGCCGTGTCAAACAGCTCTATGCTACCCCTAATTGATACAGAATCTCTAATTTCTCGATTTCCTGGCCCCGTTTCGGCATCATTACTCCCTACTCGAAACCCACTCTACCTGACCATTTCTTTTTTCCTGCGTATGGTGTGCCTAGTATCACTTCCCTGAATGATAATATCTCGAGTGCTGCTCATAGTGCCGTCTGCGGGGTAGATGCAATGCGTGCCGCCATCGTCTCACAACAGTATCGGTCGAGATGCCGGGGATCCGTCATATGTTGCGATACCGTCTTCTCTCACGCAGATCATACGAGTTTCGCTTTAACGACTTCCGGTCGGTTCCTATGTCGATTTATCATTGAAGTGGATCCAACTTTTCCCCGACAAATACCAGCCATGAATAGGAAACCTCATGGACAAAATGAGATGTCGTCTCTCCAAAGTTCGTAGGCTCTATGTACTACTACTCCCTTTACTTCTGGTGGCTGTATATATTTACGGTAGCATCAATACAGGACTAGCAGAAATATTCCACGCATAATGGCAATGTGACGATGATGCAAGAGTAATGATAAATATGTACTTGTTGAAGAATTCACTAGCTTGTAGAAAACCAAGGGTACCAACTCCTGTCTCGCTCCTAGATACATATGTATACGTGCAATAGACAGATCGTGTTATGGACGCTTTCAAAATCCCGCTCCTTGTAACCCAGAATAATTACATCGTGTAATTGTACGCCCCATTGCACAACCATCAATGTGCAATACGATTACGTACTCCATCGGACGGTCATCGTAGAGAATTTACCAAGTCGATACGCCAATTATGAGAATAAAAAATAAAAGAAAGAAACGCCGTCGCAAATCATGCTGTGCTTTTGGTAGTATCCAACCCAAAAGGGAGAAATCCAAGCTATTGAGTAATAGTGGTTGCGAATTAAAGGTGATTAAACGTTCATACATGTATCTTTACATGCGGAGAAATGATTGAGCGTAATTCTAGGGTTATGTTTAAAATTATCGAGCGTCAGTCGTTCAAATCTTCGCCGGAGGATACGCATTACTGTATATATATATATATATATATGTATGTATGTATGTATATCAAGTTGTCGAGAAACTGTCGCTTTCAAAAGTAAAGGGTGAGGAGCCAATTGCTTGATATGTTCAATGAATCGGCGATTACAAGAACCATACGAGGAGAAAAAGTGTGAAAAGAGTAGTAGCTGCTATGCTGATATGGGATGGCATTAGGGCTGTAAAGGCTCCATTCTCAGCAGCAGGTAGAGTCGAGTTGACAAAATTTGGCCCACAGATAGTGTTGACTTGGTTCACTGCATCTAGGTATACTGAGGCGACGAGCTGGGCTCGGTTCGCAGAAGCTGAATGATAGATGAACATGGTATTTTGTACGCACCAACTGCAGGATGGCACTGAGGTACCGGGTAATGGAGTCGCATAGGGCATAAAGTAAAGGAATGCATCCGACGGGTTCGAAAGATTCGTAACGGCGTTGGCAAAGCAGTATGAGGTTGATGAAGGGTTCTGGAGACAGGTCGCCGAGTAGAGAACGTTGTAGGCCCGTAGGCCCTGCCAGGCTTGTACAACTTGAGTCTGGTTCTGGTCAAGCTCTCTTTTGCAGTTTGTGCTTGCAGTGAGATTTTGGGCAGCTTTTGTCATATAGGCGGTACACTTGGCGACATCAACATCACATGTTGCGTCGAGAACCTTGACGATGCTCACAAGCTCCTTCTGAGCGTTGAAGAATGAAGTAGAAGTCTGTTGCGCGAGAAACAACTAGATTAGAAACTTGCAAGGCCAAGACACGCAACTCTGTATTTAAAGTTGATGAGCCGAGAACAACATACCTGAATAAGCATGGAAATAGGATAGCAACTTTTGAATGTAGGATCCGAGAGTAATGCAGCGATGAACTTCGGGCACGAATCGCCGCTGCCAGGAACTTGGAAAGCGTTGGGGACAGGGTTATCAAAGGGCGATGGTAAGGGAGACGCGGCAGTGTCGGCGGTTGATGTCTGGTTTGATCTCGTTGTGGTAGCGCCTGAGCGCTTGTCGGGCTGAGCCTTTTCTATTGACGAGTATTCGCCATTACCAGCCCTCTTCCCAAACCTTCCCGATATTCTTCCAGCGGAAGGCCCTGCAGCTGACGTTGGTATTGCCAATGACGGCTCTGGATGATCTAAAGTTGGCAGCAATGATGCCGGCGCACATATCTTTGGTGTAAGCAAGTCCTTCTCTGCGGCTGTAGGTGAGGTAAATGCGGCAGCCAAGGCAAGCATGACGGTAGGCAACATTATCCGAGGCAGTATTAACCGATAGTTTCGCCTAGACTTTTGCTCCATTTGGAATATAGTTGAATCCATTTTCGATGATTTTTTCGAGACATTAAACATATTGTTCCAGCAGCACTACAAAGGTCGGAAGCACCACAGAAGCCCAAGCGTGAATACGTCCCAGGCTTCGCGGAGTTGAGTATCAACAAACAGCCAGACACGATATCAATGATGTGTGCGGATGAATAAAGACCAGTCGGTTTCCTGTTGGCGAAGATGCATCAGCTGTTCCCGTAGCTTTCGACCTGAGCGTTCTAGGCTGGACACTTCAAGAAAGGCGGTCCTTTAGGAAACCATGGAGGCGATGACTGGGAAACAAGGCGCCGGTTTGACTTGGACAAGTTTGCGTTGTCGGTGGCTTCGCGTATTTCAGGACCCTGGGAAGGCTTCTAACCAATCTACCAGCTAAACGATTCGGCAAAACGAGTGACAAATTAAGGCGGTCGGAGCAAAGGGAGTGCTCAATCGCTTGCAAAAGAGTGGCGAGAACAGAGACTTGGCGAAAAGCAGCAAGATTCGAGGCAATTGGCCAAAGGGTGCAGCGATTGTTTCGGTAATTTGTGTCGTGGTCGCGCCCTCCGTCGCCGGTACGACGAGGCAAACAAAGAGTTGCGCTGCAGGTCCAATGCCGTATTGTACGCAGCTCGCGAGGGTAAGGATAACCAAAGGACCACTTTCGCCCAATATGCATTTATCTTCCAGCCTTCCTGGAGGCTCTTGACCAGGCCAGTGATCGTCGAGGTGATGATGTCTGAAGGGCAGGCGATCTTCTGGCGAGAGACGAAGCTGGATGGAAGGAGCAAAGATGAGCAGCACCGGGCAAGACTGGAGACATCCGGCCGCGTGGATACGGCGTAATGCAGGCCTAAACAGGCGAGCTGCTGAGCGGGTCTTCGGATAGCGAGCGCGTTGGGCTTTGGACGGCACAGGACTTGGGACTTGCGGACTCGGGGACGGGCGTTAGTTATTTCGCCAAGTACATGTAGCGTCTGGTCTGGTTCCGTCGTTGCTCTCAAGCTAATAATTTATTAGCAGGGCTGTGCCTGGTGGGCAAACGTAAAAAAGTGGATGGAGCCTTGCAGGAGACATGCTGTTCCCCGTTAGTGCGGGTACATTATTGTACTTGACATTGCTTCATGCATGCTGTGGAACTTACCCGAGGGCGGCGACATGGGGGTACCTGAATGTGGCAGCGGGAGGCCATATGAATTGTCAGTCCCTTGTGGGCACGATGGAGGACGAGCGCCCTGGGTGCCTGGGCAATTATTGATTTCTTCGCTGCGAACGTAACTTTGCACAATGCCTGCTTCGGAGACGACAAAGGCGAGCATGACTGCATCTGGCGTGTCTTTGTGCTGGAGTTTGGGCAGCGTTTTGGAACGACATCGAGCCCGACCACTTGAGGGAAGTCTGGTTTCAACTCGATTGTACTCGCCTTCCTTTTAGCTTCTGGCCAACACGCTTGTTCTTTCCATAAAACTGCCCAATGCCCAATGCAAAATGCATCGCGGTCTCCTCAATCGACCCGACGCTCGCATTCGTTTTCTTTGATCAAATCCAGGTCAAATTCACCAAGTGACCCTTGCTCACCATTATTGGATTCTGAAGCCACCCAACCACCTCGGTGTACTCCGTACAATTGACGCCTTTAGTTATTTGAACGGAGTACTCCATAATACACCAATTGTCAAGTCGCATCCACGCACCGCCCATCAATTCCGGACGACTGACGCCACGCCTACGCCTCCCGTCGCCAACTGCTATCTCTTGTTTTGGAACCTTTGGGCATTGGCCCATTCTGTCTGGCAGCGCTTCATCCATCTGCTCATCCAACGGCACATCCAACGGCTATGGCATCGTCTCGCGCCATCCGGTGTCGTGCCGGTTTCTCAGTTGAGTCCCTGCCGCCGACTCCATCTTGGGGCCAACATGACATGTCTCCTTGCAGCCCGTCTTATCCATGCGTCTGGTCGGCTTCTTTTATACCCTGGGCCTCGACCTGGTCTCCCCCAGGGCACCCAATTGTTGTTTCCCGTCCCCTGCCAAGACTCGGTGGCTGCTCTGCCTGACCGGAGAGGAAATGCCCACTTTGCGTTCGCTCCCTGTTCCCGTGCCGAGTCAGTCTCTGGCCACATGGCGATGAAGATGCTCATTTTTGCCATTTGGTTTCTTAAGCGGCAGCATCTTAGTCATGCTGGTCAGTATCCATGCATGCAACACGTAAACCTCCAGCAGGCAGCCAAGCAATGGACTATATCAGCGACGCTATTCACGCACCTTGCGCCGAAACGGAGTCAGCTGCCGATGCAGAGAATCTCCCAGAACTGTGTTCAACATGGAGAGCGGCAATGTCTCGCTCATCCCTCTCGGCAGCCCAGGCAAGGTGAAGCTCGCAACTGGTAGTAGTTACCATGTTTCACCATGCCCCGGCCCATCGTACATCCCCGCATCTTGTATCTGTGCATTTCCCGCTGCCACTGGCCAATTCCAGGATTGTTCTCGCTTCAATTTGTCCTTCTTTGTTTATTGGCACAATATTCGCATGCGTTCCAGGGTCTCTCGCTCATCCTTGCCAATGTCTACTGCTCCATCACGACACGTTTCCAGAAACGCGGTGGTATGAATTGGTTACACGACAGAACCCATCTATCAAGTCCATGTTATATTGTTTCGTTTTCTCCTCTGATTCAACTCATTACGTCTGATGACAACAAACTTTCCAATGCCTTCGAAAACGAATAGTTGCACATGTAAACTACGCCCTTGAACCTCTTTTTCCAGAACCTGCCCCATGATGTCTTGGACTACAACTGAACCTTCCGATACTCCGTACAACAGCCATACTCTCGGAAAAAAAACACATATATATATAAGAAAAAAGAAAGAAAAAAGAGAGAAAAACTTGCTCCTGGCGTCGACAGCCTCGTACGTGGCGTCTACGTCAAACAACGTGGCGGCGGGCAAGCCAAGCGTGCTGTGACGAACGCACGAACGGCCCGATCTTGGACGAGACGTAGCTAGGTCAGAGCGCGCACGCCCAACCCCTGAATAATTAATAGCCGGAAGCATCACACGATAAACCATGCCTCGGAAATGAATACGGATAAAAATCGACAGTCGTTTGGGAATATTCCAGGCTAACCATACATGGGTCACAACTCCACACCCATCGCTTCAGACGGCAAACAATTGTTTAATTTGTTTATTTTTGCCATTCACTTTGTAAGCACAAACAGGACTCTAACTTTCTCTCGGCAGAGTGGAAAAACTTTTGATAATACTATCTGAGTGTGATGGGTTGCAACACAACAGTCAAAATTCCTCCTCAATGTTGCCTTCCCTTTAGCAACGCTATGCTACTCTTTTTGTCTATGGAAACTTCCACGAAAATATAAACGCCTCATATGCAAAGCAAGTCTAGCCGGCCCTTCTAAGTCTAGCTCGGGATATCTCGTCCGTTGGAATATGAACAAGTAGAAACAATTGTGACATATTAAAGCAATATGATGAAATGTGAAGCACAATAATCAAACATTTCCCCACCAATACTCTTATCCATGCTTCGCCAGACTCTGAAGGTTGACCAGCTCGGCGTACCGTCCATTCTTCTTCATCAACTCAGAGTGAGTGCCTGCCTCGACAATCCGGCCCTGATCAAAAACGTAGATGATGTCGGCCTTCTGAATGGTGCTGAGTCGATGGGCGACGGCGATTGTGGTGCGACCCTTGGCAGCCTTGTCAAGAGCAGCCTGGACAACGTGCTCTGACTCGGAATCAAGAGCGGACGTAGCTTCGTCAAGGAGAAGGATCTTTGGATCACGGATGAGAGCACGAGCAATGGCAATGCGTTGCTTCTGACCACCAGAGAGGAGAGTGCCTTTGCTGCCGACAACGGTATTAAAACCTTCGGGCAGTGAAACTATGAAATCGTAGATGTTTGCTTCGCGGCAAGCAAACTCGATAGCCTCGTCCGGGACCACTTCCTTTGCGCTACCGAGAAGAATATTCTCCTTAATAGTACCCTGGTACAGAGTGGGTTCTTGGCTGACGAGAGCAATGTGAGAGCGGTAGTCGTTAATATTCAGGGAGCTAACCTCCTTGCCATCGATGAAGACACCGCCAGAGAGAGGGTCATAGAATCGTTCGAGGAGGGCAATTGTTGTGCTCTTACCGCAACCAGAGGCACCGACCAAGGCGATATATTGGCCGGGGTGAACGGTAAGGTTGAGGCCGCGCAAGACGGGAACATCGGGGCGAGTTGGATACCGGAAATGTACATCTCGAAATTCAAGAGTTCCGTCAACCTCGGCAAGACGCTCGCCCTCTTCGGACCAAGAGTCAATAGTGGGTTTGCGATCAAACAGGGTCTTTAGTTCGCCAGCAGCATGGTGAGCCTTGCCCATGTCAGGAGCGAAGGAGAAGATGGTGCCAGCGGACTGGGCTCCAAAGATGACGGCCATGAAGCATAAGAAGAATTGAAACTGGTCATATTCACCTTTGCCGATAAGGGTACCACCATACCAGAAACCAAGGGCAAAGCAGAGGAAAATTAGAGACTGAGAAGCGGCATAGAGTGCGCTTGACTTCAGAACCGACATCAGACTGCGGCGCTGCTGTTCAACCAGAGAATCATGATACTGCTTCAAAACATCATGCTCACGGGTGAGGGCAGCAACAGTACGAATAGCGGAAATGGCTTCGGACGCGAAGGTGGCTGACGATGAGTACGCAGCCTTCGATCGTCTCTGGAAGTGAGCAAGCATCCAGAATCGGAAGAAGCCACAACCGAGAAGAAGTGGCATGGTGGCGATGCAGACGAGTGACAATTTCCAGCCGATTGCAAGGCCTACAGCACAAGCAGCAATCAGAGTGGTGGACATCATGAGCAAGGTACCAAGAGTAACGCCACTAAGACCTGCCACGTGAGTTGTCTCTGTGGACAAGAAAGATGTGAGGGCACCGGCTGTATTTTCATCCTTGTCAAAGAAGGCGACATCCTGTCGGAGCATGGCCCTGAAAGCCTTGTCACGGACGCGGCGAACGAGGCGCTCAGAGCACATAGCGAAAGCAATTCCCTGGGCAGAGAAGGCCAAGAACTGTACAAAAGCGAGCATCAAGTACATAGCACTCCAAAAGTCTGAGTCCTTCTTGATCTGGTCGCGGTTGGCAGGAGTGACAGGTTGCGAAAGGGTGACGATCTGCTTGGCGAAGAAGACTGCTGCGGTAGGGTTACCGCCGCCGCAAATGGCAGCAAATACCAAGCCGAAGAGCATAAGATGCCACTCCGGAGCATTGAAAGAAGTGATAAGCTTCAACAAGGTCCACAGGCCATACTTCTTCTCGCCTTCAGGCTTGTTCCTCTGGAGGGCAATGCTGGATACAGATTTCTGGGTAGAAGAGCGACGCAGCTTGGCAGCAATATCGTCATCAGGATCCACGGTAAACTGGCCTTCTTTCTTTGTGGTCATCTTTCGAATAAGCTCCTCCTGGTGCTCATTGATATCCTCCTCTTCTTCGGCAGTCAAATCATCCGCAGCGGCAATATTCTGGGCCGATACGAGCTTGTAGTATGCACCCTTCTTCTCAAGGAGTTCGTCATGAGTGCCCTGTTCTACAATGCGGCCTGAAGTCATGACGACAATGTTATGAGCATCCTTGATAGTCGACAAACGATGTGCAATGGTGATGGTTGTTCGACCAGCAGCAGCAACCTCCAGGGCGGCTTGAACAACGCCTTCTGACTTGGTGTCGAGAGCAGATGTGGCCTCATCAAGAAGCAAAACTGGAGGAAGTTAGCATTGGTTTTGATGTTAAAAAAAATAGGGATGACTTCTAGAGATTACTTACTCTTTGGGTCGGAGACAACAGCTCGAGCTATAGCAATACGCTGTTTCTGTCCTCCCGACAAGAGAAAGCCGCGCTCACCCACATTGGTCTCGTAACCTTCAGGGAGAGCAGAGATGAAATCATGAGCATTGGCCTTGATTGCAGCCTGAATAACCATTTCTCTATGTTTCTCTTCTCCCTCATGTTCGTACTGGGTTCCAATGAGGCCATGACTAATGTTTTTAAAGATGGTAGTACCAAAAAGGGTTGGCTCTTGGCTCACAAGAGCCATCTGCTGACGGAGCCATCGGAGGTTGAGCTTGCTGATATCCTGACCGTCAAGGTAGACAGCACCTTGGACTGGATCATAGAATCGTTCTACTAGGCCGACAATGGTACTCTTACCAGAACCAGAAGCACCAACAAGAGCCGTTGTCTTTCCAGCCGGAATCTCAAGAGACACGCCATCCATAACCACGACTTCAGGGCGCGAAGGGTAGATATGCTTGACATTCTCGAGGCGGATATTTCCTTGTAGATTCTCAATCTTGTTACCCTTGTCGTCGCTGGGGTCCAAAGGTGAGACACGGTCAATGGTGTTAAAGATCTTGGCGGCGGCGGCCACAGCGGTTGTAAAAGCCTGAATATTGGGGGCAACGTTTCCAAGGTTGAAAGCGCCGATCATGACGGACATCATAATGATCAAAATCTTGTTAAGAGGGATGATACCATCTACAAGGAACTGGCTGCCTTGCCAAAACGCAAGACCATAGTTCAGGAAAAGAATAAGCATCATTCCAGCAACCATGACAGCCATAGAGCTCTTGACGCGGAATCCATAATATTCGGCCTTTCCAAGGTGCTTGTCATATTGCTTGGCGAGGCGGTCCTGGGTACCAAAGGCAATGGCATTACGAATGGAGCTGACAACTTCGTCGGCGAGACTGCCACCCTGAGCGTAAGCTTCAAGCGAATTTTTGTTGTGCTTCAGCATGAAACTCGAACCAATACCAATGTTCAGCAAAAGCGCGAAGACGGTAGAGGAGAGTATGAGTGTCAATTTCCAGTAGTTGATGAAACCTATAACAAAAGCGGTGATGAATGTCGCTATAGCTGCCAGAGTCAAAGATACCTTCTCAGAGATACCTTCCTGAATAAGGTTGGTGTCGGCAGTAATGCGAGTGGTCACCTCACCGGCACCGAGCTTGTCAAAAAAACCAATATTCTGGCGCATGCAGCTCTCAAGATAATGCTCGCGAATCTTGGCGCTGATGTGCTCACCGGTATATATGAAGCCCACGGTGCAAATGTAGGTGACAACGAATTCACCAATTGCCAGGTACACAAAATAAAGAACATATTTGCTCAATTCGTCGACAAAGGAGTCGTAGCTCATCTGACCGGCCGAGTAAAAGTAGTTTTGAAATGTGCGCTGAAGGTTACCAAAGATGACGGTCATCAGAGGTAAGGCAGCACCGGAGGCAATAGCGCAAATAGAAGATACGGATATGATGATGAGATCATTACGAGAGGCATAGCGGTAAAGAACAGCAACACCTTGCTTCAGTTCAGGCGTAACGAGTTGGCGTCTCAGGACTTCGGCTTCGTCTGGTGGCAGATGACGGAACATCTCCTCGGGGTCCGCGGCCTTTGGGGGAGCAGCAACCACTTTGGAGTCGGCCTTGGTGAGAGCTTGCTTCAGATCTGCCTTTTCATTCTGAGGAGTTCCCTTGCCATCGAGGGAATCTCGGCCGCGACTGCTGGACCGTTCTGAGTCGAACTGCGAAGGCAAAGTGCCGTTCTCCGCGGGTTGGTCAGCCATGATGGCTACACTGGCGCACCGTTGCGCAGAAAAGACGGCCACCTAGTGCGAATCCAGAGTTTAGGTTGTTGTTTCGGCAGTAGGATATCGACACCTAGTTTTTGTGTGATAGGAAGGCGTTCTCGACGCGAAATAAGTCGTTCTCCGACCTGGCATATGATAATCGAGGTTTTTTGGAAGGAACTCGATCTAAAACTGTTGATGCGAATGGTGAATGTGGACGTCAATAGAGGTGCGTAGGCTAGTAGTTCGCACGTAACCTGACCGCAACACGGAGTAGCAGATTCGAAGTCGTCTTTGGGAAAGACCAATGCTACGTGCAAGGATCTATGGAAGGAGCTCTGGAGAAGGACTTCAGGAGACCGACTGCACCTGCTCAGTCAAGGAGGGCAGGAGGACATTCAGCTAGTTTTGTAGGTCTTCGATTAACCAAGTAGACTTCTCCTTTCAGGTGCCAGAGCGGACTTAAAACCCGAGTCCACGTAACTAGCGACTGTTGGCTCGTTACGCCAAAACGTGAACGTCCCTGTTGTGCTTATGAACAACGGGCACCGGGAATGACAACGCCCGAAGTCCAGGCTAGCCGGTTGGAGGTAAACTAACATTACAAGCCTTGTTAGATCTGGAAGGCATGCAAGCTAACTCCGCTCACTACCTGGGTCGGGGCACAACAGGGCGAGCACAACGAACGACGAGGCATCGAATTGAGGAAGAGGCTTGGGAAATGACGGGGCTTCTAGCTTGCTCGTCTCGCTGGCGCCGCCATGTGCTCAGCAAGGATTTCGAACCACAAAAGCTGAAGGGGCTTCACGCCGGGACAGTCACCTATCTTGACCCTTAGGCCCACAGATCCACATACTCCAGCGGTTTGACGGCCCACGGATTTCAATCTCAGCTACGGAGTACGGAGTATGAGTGGGCGTGGTTGCAAGGGGGCAAGATGGTCGGAGCCGTCACACCCCACGACGGAGCCGGACGGGCTGCTGCGAAGCCCGTGGTTGAGTCACGACGGAGGCGTGCAAGGCCATGCATTCCTGCATTTCCGTGATGTGGTTGATGGCTGGCTAAGCCCTCGAGATTGGGCGAAAGCAAACATGGATATCAAGATGACCGACCCATGTGTGTGAATCCTTGGTACTGGGCCCTCGCAGGGCAAGTGTGTGACGACATCAAGGTGCAGGGAACGTCTACAGAAACCAACAGCCTTGTCATGTCAAGCAAAAACAGCATCGCAAGGGGCATGCCTTGAAGGGCCATTCGTTTCGTACCCGATGTCATAGTTCAGTGCGCAACCATGCCTTTCATTTGATACCAGGCGGCGCTGTGTGTGCCAAGGGAAAACGTCGAGATGGATGCTCGATTGCACCCTGTTGCCTGATTCCTCGCCGCCCCACACTGTCTGAGGTCCAGGGCTCTCACTTGCGTCAAGGTCTGTATTTAGACTCGACTGGCACAGGCACAGATGCGCAAATACAATTTGTCTGGTCATGTTCGAGAACGATCCGCCAGCGACTTGGAACCCGCGAAATATGGCCCTTCAGGACATACAGAGTACCTAGGTGAGAAACATGTTAAGTGTTGCGAATTCATAACATGTCAACTGGTACTTCCATATATATTTTAGGGTGGATATAGAATGGCTAGTAACCCGAAAGCGATTGCCAACCAAAGTACAACAGGCACAGCAGGGTCTGGAGCACTTGCATGCTTGCATACGGCGGTAAGCGTTCCGGTGCAAGTCACATCAGCCAGCCTGCCTGGTCATCCAGTCAATAAGTCTGTTGATGTCTTGGAAGTGTGTGGCTGACGAATCCGGGCAAAAGCGTTGAACTGTAAGGATATCAACAAACGCTTCGGGGTCTTGGAGTAGTCCGAGCCCCCGCGGTGGCCCACTGGCAGTTGCCTGCACTGCGTCAGCCAGTGGAAGCCGCACCGACGCCGACGAGTTTCTGATGAAGGGCTAGACGAGCTACCTATGTACATGGGTAGTGGGCAGGAAGGGTTTCAATCCTTGGACCCGGCATCCTAGATATCTCTGGTCGAAGATCGGAAATGTGTCTTGACGGCGGGCCGCTGAATCTTGGCATACCTGAACCACAACACCAGAAACATATGCGGAGATGGGAATTGGTATGCGGCTACCCTGAGCACGACGCTTCACCAACACTATCCGGAGAGGCTGACGGCATGAGTTACTATGATTCGGAAGCACCCATCACACAAGAGCCTGCAGGAGTAAGTAAGAGCAATGCTTGGCCATCAAAGATTCAGCCAATAATCCTGCTGTTGCCTCACACCAGCTCTTGCCGCAAGCGACAGGCCATGCAAGTGCTATTCAAGATCAACAAATCGTCCATGTCAATCCCGTTGCATGACTTTGAATCCCGTCTGCCCCACCACATTACCAACCTGACCAGCCAAAGTTGTCATAGTATCCGAGAACAAACGAACAAACAAATGCACAGCTCGCATTACGTGGGAAGGGATGTTCGATCAAAAACTCGAGTACCCATTCGAGTACCTTGGTCCTCACACATCGACTGCTTCAGGGGGCTGAATTGTGAAAACTGGAGTCTGGAATCCCATGCTCGATAAATGATCTCGCATTCAACTTCAGAATGCGAGACCGTGGCCTCCGCCGAACCTATACCAAGCAAGGCCAAGACGAACTTCGGCTGTCGCACCCGTGAAACAAGTACCAGCCTTGTGAAGTGTGATACCCTATTTGCTTGCTTGCCTACCAGGCATGTGCTTTATAGAATTAGAGTTGCGTGTGGCAAGCCTATTGTGCAGACGTGAATTATGTTGGAAGGCATCCCTCCAATACAATACTTTTGCCTGCGTCGCCTGCTTGACGCTGACGTGGATGTGTACACCCACGGCCATGCTCAACACCTACGATCGGTAACGTTCAGAAATGCAGCGTTGGCAAACGTAGGTTAGCAGACCGATGGGTTTCTCGTTGTTGTCCGGGTTTTCGGTAACAAGCTTGGCTTCCCGGTACAGACCAGAATCACCTTGACAGTCTCGGAGGAGTATTACGGGGGCAACTTGCCGTGCTAGAAGCTTCCGCTGCAGCCACCTGTGGCTCTCCACCCATCAATCAATGGAGGGGCAGCTCCGGGTTGGGGCAACCAATCAGCCCATTTTCCGCGACCTCGGGCGTCAAGCTTGCCCGAACCACGTCACTTTTTATGCCGGGTCACTCAGCCTTGCCACACGAACCTCAATCGAATCACTTTGGACATCGTGTCCTCTCCTGCAATTCAGAAGTTTGCCTCTAAACCATTTAATTTTTCACATTCGCCATTACATACAAAAGACTTTTTCCTATACCCAACCTTCCCTGCCGCGTGCGTGGCATCCCAATGAATCCCGGCTCCATGAGACATGCAATCTCCACAGTGACCGAGTTCTAACAAACCACGTCCACCAACGAGAGCCCATCAAAAATCGATATCAAAAACACACATACACACACACTCTCTCTCTCTCTCGCTCTCACAAAATGCACCTCCACCACCTCACAACTTTCCTCACCCTCCCCCTCCTCGCCGTCGCCGCCAGGCCCAAAAATGCCATCCTCCTCTCGCAGGTCCAGTCCCTCACACTCCGCGGCAACGGCGCCAAAACCACCCACCGCCGCGTCTCGGCCATCCCCCAGCTAAAATGCACCTCATCAAAAGAGCTATGCTCCCTCTACAGCATCGACACCATGCGCTGCACGAATCAGGGTTCTTCGTATGGCGGCGAAGATATTGAATGGAGCTGTACGGCTACATTGCCCGAGGAGCTGAAACTCGGTAGTACGGACGTCATTTGCGAGGGGTACGCGAGTGCCGACGACCCGTATGTGTTGAAGGGCTCCTGCGGCGTCGAATACAGCTTGCTGTTGACGAGCAAGGGCCAGGAGCGGTATCCGCACATAGCGAACCCGCATGGCGGGTATTTCAGTGACGGGAGGGGCGGCACGGATCTGAGTGCGTGGTTGTTCACGGTCGTGTTTGTTGCTGTGCTGGGGTGGATTGTGTACTCGGCTTGTGTTGCCGGCAATGGGGGCGGACAGGCACGGGGGAATACTGGACGGCGATGGGGGGGAGGAGGAGGAGGTGGTGGTGGTGGCTTTGGCGGAGGAGGATGGGGATCCGGGAACGATCCTCCTCCACCGTATCCTGGGACGAAACCGTCGAGTTCAGGATCAGGTTGGAGTCCCGGATTTTGGAGTGGTTTGGCGGGAGGTGCTGCGGCGGGGTATCTGGCTGGCAATAGGAATAGAAATGATGAGAGGAGAGCGTATGATCGTGGATGGGGGAGTAATACTTGGGGTTCTGGGCCGGCCAGTCCTCGTGCGTCGCCGGCCGCGTCTTGGGCATCATCCTCGAGCAGCGGGAGTTCATCGAGGCATGAGAGTACAGGATTCGGATCTACTCGTCGTAGATAGATTGAACAAGTCGACTACAGACAAACTGATGTGTCAAATAGAGAGGATGCTTGTTACGTCAATCCAGACTTGACAAAAACAGCCTGAATATACCCACCTGACGTATCCAATCACCAGGCATTACGACGGCATTTAGATATCTGTTCAACAACGTTGAAAAGTTTATTCGAGTATCCAATGTAGCCCCAAACTCCGCTACCCTTCCCGAACTCCGACGATCCTTAGATCTATAATAATACTTTGCTACCATGTACACAGTCGAAGTTCAAACCCCACTACCACCTCTGCTCCTAGTAGTACAGTATCCAAACAATGACATGTCGTCAGTATGTGCCGGACTTAACATGACTTGGTGAAACGCCTCGACCTTCGCGAGCCTTCGTATAGAGCGAGAGACATCATGAATAGCTATCATCGCTGCCCATCACCCACTTCTAATAGCAATCGATATACATGGCTGCAGCATTCCAAGCTGAATGTTGGCCAAATCCAGTCGCGGGTGCCCTTGCGGAAGCGTTATCTTGTAATGAAATTTTTTTTTGTTCCTTCAGTGTAGCAGTATACCACCCAATCAAAATTAAATTACTTAGTGATGGACAGGCATGACGTCCATCTTATCAAAGGCTCGTGAACATGTCGGGCACTTGCGCATTCTGTTGCTAATACGATCGTCCACGCATTTGTTACAGAACAAGTGGCCGCAAGTCTTTAGAGCCGTGTTCTTGAAGTTATTCCTGCAAATTGTGCATAGTGCAAATGTCTGCGATGTATGTTAGCATCATCTTGGCATTGATGACACGGCAAAATTGGAGAATGCGTAAACTTACCCGAAGCATTTCTTCCTCCTCCGATGAGTTGCTCAGTGCCTTGTTCTTCCAGTTATCTCGGTCCTTCTGAATATGCTCAATTCGAACCTTTAGTTTTTCAACCTCGGCTTCTTGCACCGTACTTCGCTCTCGTACAGCTGCAGATGCATTGTCTCGAGATTTCACCAAACTCGTCAAGTCGCTGATTTGTCGATTTAGAGAATCAGAACGTCTTACCGCCTCGAGACTAGTCGATTCCATCTTCTTGTTCTCCGCCGTCAAAAGAGCATTTGACTGCTTCAAATCAGCAACCTGCTTCTCCAAATTGCCAAGGAGTAATCTATTTTGTGCCTCCAAGTCCTTCAACTGAGCAATGATCTCGGTACTCTTGCTGTTTTGGTGTCGCAGTGATCTTATCTCATTATTTCGGGTGTCGGCGTCCTTTCTGGCAGCGAAGTACTTTTGGTCTGCTTTGCTCTTCTCTGCAATCAAAAGAGAAACCTTTTCTTCCAAGGCTACAAAGTCCAGCACCTTTTTCTGTGCTTGGTCTTTCATCTTCTTGTACGCCTTTTCGATGGATGGCAGTTCCTGGTTGATAGACTGGAAATCTTGTTGAAGCTTTTTATACTTTTGCCTGAGCTCATCTTCGGAAAGCTCCGCGAGATCATCTGCGTTGGCCATTTCCTGGTCCTCGGCAGGTTCAAGCCGCAAAAGTCGAGACTCCAGAGCGGCAATGCGATCGTCCTTCGCGCTAATCAATTCCTTGACATGCCCTAGTGAGGTTTTCTCCTGCTCCATGCTGGCTTTTCTTTGTGTGTTCTCTGCAAGAATCTCGTCCCTAGCAGAACGAACTCGGGCGAGGTCCTGATCTCTGGTTATGATATCAGCCTCCAACTCCTGTGTTACCTGACTCGCATCAGCTTCCAATTGGGTTTTGTAGGACGTCCGCTCTGCCTGCAGTTTTTCGGCTTCCTCCCGAAGTTGCTTATTTGTCGCCTCTAGATTATTAATTCGCTTAATGAGATCTTCATTCTGCGCCTTGAACTGCTTGAAAACGTCTGTTCGGATAAAATCCTCATCTGTCCAAGTGTTTTGGCGGGCTTTGAGTGTTGAATTCTCGTCCTGCGCCGTCTTCAACTCCGACAGGATAGTATCAAGTTGTTCCTTCTGCTTCGCTGCAGAGGCCGTTGCTTCCTCGTATTTAAGCAATAGTTCATCCGATGAACCATTCACTTCGTGTTGTTCTGAGCCGACTTCACTCGATGCCGCTGCTGTCCCTGCTGTCGCTCCAGAAGGGCGGGTAGCATTTGCAAAGGCCTGCTGCTCCAACTTTTGCACCTGAGAGCTTTTGGCTCTATCTAATTTCTTTTCGGCTTTGAAGTATCTTAAGGTGGCGGCATTCAATTGTTCGGAGAGTTGATCCTTCTCTGTGTTCAAACGATCCAGCTTCAGCATATATTCCTTCTGCGCGGCAAGCAAGTTATTCACTTTCGCTTCCAAAGAAGCGGCGTCTGGACTCAGGGAGCCACGCTGCGAGGCAATACGATTCAGAAGTGATTCGGCTTTTGTCTTTATAGCTTTGCCCTTGTCTGAGAGATGGGATTGAAACTCGCTCAAGTCTTTGAAACCGATTGCGCTGAGATAGGGTGGATCTAGGAGTATCAAGCATCAGTATTGGGCCCAACATTGGCAACATACTCTTCCGTACCTGTCGTGGGTGCATTTCCGGATAATGTAGGCTCTGCTACGAGTTCCAATTCCTCGAGTAACTAGCCAGCCTGTTAGTTTTGGACTGCGTCGATAGCAGTTGTCTTCGGCACTTACTTGACGCCACCAGCCATCAATGATCCTTAAATGGTCATCATGATGTACACATCGTTTATGCAGTTCTTCGAGGCGTGATTCAGCAGTCGCAGCTTTACGACTGTACTCTTGCATTTGGCGGTAAATTGCCCCCTTGGTATAGGCCTGAAATTGATCGTCAGCACGAAAGTCGTTGGGGAAGAACAACCAAAATCGTTCATTGGCAGAGCCTGAGCACAGCCGAGATATTTGAAGCCAAAATTGTTGCAGTAAAAGGCCAAGTGTGACGCTGGTTACGACCCCTCACGACGCCATGCGACATCCTCGCAAGCCATGTCAGGTTCAGGGTCGCAAATTTCCCAAAGCACCACACAGACAAGGGAAACCGGTACCAAAAGTCTCGAAATCCGAGTGCAATAGTGTGGTCGTGTGCCAGGTTGCCCGAACAGGCATCGAAAATCATGGTCGTGCGACACTCACCTCGATCCAGCCTTCTTCCTTCATCTCTATCGCATCATCTTTTGTTTTGGATCCATTCACGGCGACTCGCTTACTAGGGGGAGCAGCGAGATCATCGGAACCGCCGATGGCGGGCCTCTTCCTGTCCTCCATTTTGGGAACCACGGATGGACGAGGCGACGTGGACGGCGACGTTGCTACAGGCATCAGACAACGCGTCAAACGAAACAAAGGTTCACAGAAACTCGGTGCGAGAAGCTGTTCAGAGCGAGAGCTTGGCAGCTATTACGCTCATGAGCCACGTCTCGTCCTGCAGCTGACAACGCGCGGGCTGTCATCAAAGCAAGTTCCGTGAAGAATTGCCTTTGGGGGGAAGTGATTGGTGATGGGGGGAGGGTGATCGAGACCAGGAGTTGAAATTTCCAAGTCGACTCGAAGATCAGAGAGGCATGGCCGAAGGACACTAGTCCCGCGCTAAGCCTATTTCGGTAGTCTTATCGATGGCTGCACCCGGCTAAACCTCGCTTGCAGCCAAACGCTCTGCAGGCAACCCACTTTATTTCTCGGGGTGAGCGTTCAAGTGTAAACTCATTAATTGTCCGGCGAAACGGCGTCACGCTGTTGATATCTCTCAAATTTCCGTCACTGGTATAGTACTCACTACTAACACGGCATGAGTTCCATGTTTAAGAAGAAAGGCGGGCTTGCCTTCAAGCCCAAGGCACCGGTCGCGCGACCAAGACCAGGAGCATCAGCACCCACCACAAAAACCGCACCACCACCCCAACCTACAATTGATGAAAACTCGGAGGCATTGCCAGAGACGGTGCCGGAGGTTATAGAAAAGGAACCAGAAACTCATGAAATCCCGCAAGAGGTGCCTGAAACCGCGGTCCAGGAACCAACAAAGGAATCTGAGAAAGAAAGCCTTGTTGAACCATCAAGGCGGACTACGAGACGGGCATCCCAATTAGAGTCCAGTTCACGACCACAAATACAAAAAGAGACGCCAGCAGCCAGTGGTACGACGTCAACTACTGTTCCTGCTACGGAACCACCAAAAGCCGATACTCCGTCACAATCAGCACCGAGCGCGCGAACGAGACGTCAATCAGCCGCCAAACCACCACCAAGAACTTCAATAGAAACCCCCGAACAATCCACATCATCAGAAGAAGGCGGCGCAGCCAGGGCTACAGCGCCAGCGAGAGAAACACAGAGCTCATCTGCAACTGCTTCAGAAGAGCCCACATCCGCCTCCAGAACAACCACCAGAACGAGGGCCAGGAGACCATCAACCGCTCCCGCAGATGCCACCACATCTGCACCAGAAGGCGAGCCTTCACGGTCTAAGAAGCGCCAGCGAAAAGCACCCCGACAACAAGACGGCACCGAAGCCCCCGCACCACGAAAGCGCAAGACTGGCACGCCCAATGCCATCAGATCACGATCCAGTTCCCGCCGAGCCCGCTCTCTTACCCCCGAAGACGCAGAGGACCAGGTCGTCGACCTGCAAAAGCTCAAAATGTCTGACTTAACACGGGACTTGCGAATCGGCAAGAAATTTAGTCGCCACGACGAACTGCGCGAGCGCGAGCGCAAAGCGCGTTTAAAATCCAAACTCGACAAGGACGGCGACACCCCCAGCGAAGCAGGCGTCGACGGCACACAATCCCCGGCACCAGGCTCAACGGACGGCACAACCACCAAAGCCAACAGTAGCACCTCAACATCCTCAACCGCAGCGGCAGCGGCAGCCACAGCCGGTCCTCAGTTCCGTATTGTCGACGGCCAAATCATCGTCGACCAGTCCTCCCTCGTCATGGACCGGCACGCCCGCGCCGCCGCCGCCCGCGCAAACGAGGACATGGAAACCATTGAAGAAAACGACTTCACACGGCTCATCACCTCGTCCTCATTCATGAACACCTCCAAGCTCAGGGGCCCCAACGTCTGGACGGATCCCGAGACAGAGCTCTTCTACCGCGGCCTGCGCATGTTCGGCACAGAGTTCGAAATGATTTCCAAAATGTTTCCCGGCAAACAGCGCCGCCACGTCAAACTCAAATTCAACCGCGAGGAACGGCACAACCCGAAACTCATTGACGCCGCGCTCACCGGTGAGAAGACTATAAAGATGGACATTGACGAGTACCGCGCATTCACAGGTGCGGAATACGAATCCTTGGAGTCGATTGAGGCGGAGCACCGCAAGATTCAGGAGACGTACGAGGCGGAGAGGCAGAGGGTGGCAGATGAACAGGCGGGAGATTATGAGAAAGAAGAAGGAGGAGCTGTTTGCGGACGAGGACGGCGAGGATGGCGGGCTCAAGAAGAAAGGGAAGGGCAAGAAGAAGGGAAAGAAGACGGTTCAGTACGGTTTAAATGGCGAGCCAATCACAGAGGATTGAGGATTGCTCATTGGCGTGAATACATGTTCTCATGTAGCGACGGACCCAGGGGGAGAGGGATACATGATACCCACGAGAGATTCTTGATGTTAACACGGAATCAAGCACGGAGTTAGCAGGTCATAGCAGGAGCAGTCTTATACAGCTGAATGCGTTCGCACGACGAGATTAGAACAAGATACGGTACGTTTCCATACAGTAGTAACTGCGAGATGGCTTTGCGAAGACTGCAATAACATTCACTGTCGAAATATTCTAGGCCAATATGTCAACCTAAGTGCCTATGCAGTCCAGCACCTCAAACATTGATTGCCACTTGCAAACATATCATCCTCCACACTAACTCACTTCTTGTTAAAAAAAATGGGCTCTCCAACATTGTAACTGTGTAGTTAACCAGCAAAATCTCCATCCCCGCGTTTCACCTCCCTTTGGAATCGTGATATTAAACTCCTCCCCAGCGGCTAGTGTCATTAACCTCGTTCGGAGTTTTGTTTCATAATCATAACAAGCGTTCGTGAGTGCTTCTGCTTCCACCGTCGTTGTCATTGTCCTCTACCCAGTACCTGCCATACCAATGCCAGCCACCTTAGTTGGTAGGCGGTTCATCGTCATCAGGTTGGTCGAATAAGAAGTTTGCGGCGAGTTCTTCGTTTTTGTCACATGCAAAATAGGCCTGGATGGCCTGGTCACGATCAAAACCAAGACGACACAGCTATATTCCGTTAGCACTTCATATCTGCACCAGATCTCGGCAGATTGCATCCAACTCACCCGCTCAATAGCATCCCGCTCTTCTTCTGTGACAGAAATAGCCTGGGCGCCGGGGGGGAGGGGAACGTCGTCGTCGGCGCTTTCGCCCAAAAGCGAGAGGAACTGGTCGGGGTTGGCGGCAATCAGCTGTGCAAGTTGAGGGTTACCGGCGCCAAGCTGTTGCAGAATAGGCTCGAGCATCTGAGGCTGCTGTTGAACAACTTGGCGGAGCTGCTGAAACTGAGGGTTATGTCTGAGAAAATCCAAGTTGCCCAGATCTGCACCACCCTGGGTTGCAGTCGCAGCAGCAGCAGCCGCGTTGCCACTACCACTTCCTCCGCGACCACCACCAGCCTGAGCGGCAAGATCGAAGAGATTGACACCACCATCATCCTCTCCGCCCTCTTGAGCGGCAGGGGCGGCCTGCGTCGGTCCAGCTGCGGCAGCCTGGCGAGCATGTTGTTCTTGTTGAATGTTCTCAGGAATGCCCTTTGAGACTTATCAGATGTGTGTCTGTCATCATCATATCATTGTGTGGTCCTCCCATCACTCACATTCAAGAGATATTCAACCGCACGGTCAGGGTTGTTGAAGGCAGCGCGCATGGCGGCCTCGATCTGACTCCTCTCAAATCCCATGGCCTCCATGTTGGTAATGGCTTCAGCACGCTCAGCACCCATAGCCAAGCCTGAGCCTGTCTCCCCCCCAGCTTCTCCAGAACGTTGCGGAGTTGGCGTGGCCGGGGCGGCGGACTGAGTAGTGGAGGACTGAGCGGGTGCAGCTGGAACAGCAGGAGTACTGGCAACAGGCTGTGCGGGTGTGGCTGGAGGAGCAGCAGCAGCTGAAGACTCAGCGGTAGGGGCTGGTTTCTCCTTGGGCTGAAGATATGTTAGCCTTCCAGTTTGGTTAAAGCAGCGGCGCAATTGACTCGAAAACAAACATGCCTTGTTCACCATGCAGACGACAAAGCCCTTCTCCTCGATGTTGTAAGAAGCGACGGTCTCATCATCCTTCAGAATTTTGCCTAAACCTTGTCAGAAAATCCAGTTCGCCAAGGCGTTATCATCGAGCAGGCCATGTATCGAACCGGAATAAATGAGCTTCTGGTGCTTAGGGTCCCACCCCTTCTCTGCGGAGATTTTTTCCTTGACAGCCGAGATCTACGACATATTCGAGTCAGTCACGGCGTGTGTGGTTGATACGGTCGACATCGGAACGGCCTAGGTATCGTGGCAGATGAGACATACCAGGTAGGTGGGTTCGACCTCGAGGACGAACTTCTGTTGCTTCAGATCCTGCGCAAATAGACCAAGAGTCAGCTACATTTCCATGATGCACCTCGGCGCGGGCAGCCAGGCTACACAGCTTCAGACCAATGTACCCAAAACAGCTTCCAATCAAATAAGCACCAGCGGTGGCGGGGGGGTGTGGATGAGGCATACTCGGAACGTGACCTTCATGATGGGCAGAAGAGGCGCAGCTCGACAGCTGCGATGGAAGAAGAGTCGTCAGTGAGATCTAGGTCTCAGGCGAATTATCTGTGCAGGCAAGAGGGTAGAGGTCGGAGAGGTTGGAGGAGAGAAAGATGGCAACGATGACGGAAGCAATGGTTGGCTAAAGACCGACTTCGACGCTGGTGGCTCTTTGTGGGTTGGGTAGTCTGTCGAGGTGGGGTCTGGTCTTGTCAGCCAGCAAAAAAACACATGTCGTGCTGCTTCAACCACGAGGACTGTCCAGACCAATGTCCAAGTTGGAGCCACGCAAGGTGCAAGACCCCGCCTCGCAACCGTCGTGCAGACTTGGGGGATCTTAGGATAACCAACTACCTCTCTAGTACTAGCCACGGCAATAGCTGAACACTACAGGAACACCGGGTTCACAGCTGCGCAGAGCTGTGGCGGCGCTGAAGACTGCCAGTTTTGACAGGTTTCCCAGGGTGGCGAATGGTGAAGCATGGGCGGCGGCGCCCAGTTGCGCCAAATACATCTCCGACTTGCATCGCTTTCACCAGTGGATGAAACCCGAAAGTATGTCTACTAGATAGTTTTGAATATCATTTGATTTTTTGCCTCGTGGCCCACCGCTGGATTCTCCAGCAATGACCGCTAATAAAAATTACATGACCCGTCATCTAAATACAACGCCTCGCTCTTTGTACAAATCAACCAATTATACCCAAAGTCATATCAACATGATGAGGTTCGCACCTCAATATCGTATCCCCATCAAACCCAAAAGAGGAAAAGAAAAAAAAGAATATTCAAGTCAAATCGCTCACAGTCATGCGTACAAAGAAAAGGTCAATGATCGTCACTTCATTTCTGTCCCCTCATTATGTCTCCTCGTCATCCTCTTGCTCCTTGAATGATTCCAGGCTGGCCTTCATAGACGGGCTCAGCAGCCACTCAGGCACAGGTGGTGTCATTTTGCGCTCGCTTTGTGCGCCAGAACTCTTTCGCCCAACATCGCCGTCATCTCCCATTTTGGAGTGTTTCAGGGTGTCGAAGCTGGCCTGATGAATAAGAGGGCTAGGCGTCGCAGGCAAGCTTCCACTTCGTAGACGTCTCATGGATTGCATGCTAGTCTTGCACGAGATGACTTGCCCGGCATTCGGCGCAGCCAAGACCACTGTGCCGGGACTTGCAGCGGGAGGTGGCGTTGGGGAATCAGATCGAAAGAGTGGGTGAATATGTGCCTCGTTCACAGAGCTGTCGGGGGTAAGCCTGTGGGCATCTTCTTGTGATAGTACGCTCGAGGTATAACTCTCTGCTCTATATAGCATACGAGGAGGCTCCAGCTCCATATCGAGAGGAGTGCCTGGCCGGGTGGGAGAGCGGCTCCCAGATGGGCTAGCCGGAATCGTCTCCAAACTCCTCTTGAGTGTCGCGGGAGATGACATCTCTATGACAACTTGACGATTGTGCGCGTCCACAGATGAAGTGTCCCAAGAATCAAAAGACGTATCTGTGCTCTTACGGGGATACTCCGAGCCCAGTGAAGTCGCTCTTCGTCGCCCACTCTTCAAAAAGCTGGTTCGGGATGCTGTAGGTCGAATGGCTTGAGACATGGATGCCTTCAAGTAGTCAATTGGCCCCATGGTTGAGCTTTCCGGCGCGGGCGGCGAAGACTCATTGCTTCTTACTGATGTCGTTTCCTGGAGAGCGGCCCCAACAATTGTTCGGCTGTATCGAACGGATTTGATATTCATTTTGCGGCCCTCCTCATTTGAATGAAAGGATGAAGCCGTTCCAGCAGTAACATCTCGACTTGTCGCAAAGTGCAATACTATGGAACCAAGCTGGAGAGCGGTAGCAAAGGCCACAACTATTGCTGAACCGACGAAGACTTTCCCACGTCCTTCAGCGATCTCGTCGTCTACTTCGAGCTGTGTCCACCACTCCTGCAAGTAGGTCAAAGCGACTGCAGAAGCTACCAGGGCAGCTAGCCAAGCAGAGAGTTGAGTTATAAATGCAGGTAAAGAACACTTCCATGACAGGGGCACCTTTGTTGGTACAACTTGTGCTATGCCGAGTGCACCAAGTATAAGCAGGACGACGGACTCTAAGGCGGCAGCCGTGCTGCTTGCTATGAGCAACTTGGAATTTTTTGCTGCATGCACACACGAAATGATTTCGAGGCAAATTGTAACGGATGTTGCAAGAACGGCCAGAGTTCCGGCGACGATGAGTAGAAATCCGGCGCGGAGCATCATGCCAGCAGGAGGAGGCTGTCAAAGCCTCGAAGAGAGGGAATAGAAAAGAATCCGCCCCAACACAGCACGATTGTGGCCGCGGCGCCCAATCACCTGCGGGAGCACACGGTAACGTAGCTTTTGTCGGATCCGTAAAAGTCTGATATGGGCGGCCGTTTTCTTCGAACCGTCGTCGCCTTCTCACAGAATTGGAGTGTAAGTGGGAGCCATCAAGTCACGATGACTCCACCGCAGATGTAGAAAGATGCCAGTCCCGCAATCGTAAGGGATGGCAAGCGAGTTGACCATCAAGTTCTGTTGGAAAGAGGTGGTGACAGGGCGGCGGTTGGCAGAGTATTGTATGTATGTGTGGTGCAAACAGACTTGTTTGGCAGAGGATGACCACAAATACTGGTACCGGCCGTCACACAAAGAAAAGAGCACCGACGACAATTGTGACAAAGACCCTGGCGTCGTTGGTTTCTCCGAACGACGAGTAAGTGTGTTGTGGTCCCACCGGAAGTACGCAGAGGCAAACTAAAGGCAAGGCGTCATGAACACCCGGGGTACTGGATTGTAGAATAATCAGACCGTCGTCGGTTTAAGGTGTAAGAGCGAGTATCACAGAAATGAAGGAATGGAAGAAGGGAAAGAATATCGACCAAACGAAGCAGGCCAATTGTTGGTCATACCCATGAACTAATAAGAAAAAAAGCCCTCAGCTGCGAGTAAACGCGTCAGAAGCACATGGAACCGTCGCGTGCAAGCATCTTGTCAGAGAGGATGCTTGTACGGCATTGTGCACTCGAGCACCTTTTCCTCAATTCAGCCAGTGAGATCGAGAGACCGGATTCTGCTGCAAGCAACCAGGCAAGACCAGGAACAAGCTTCCTTGCATTTGGGGACCCATAACCGGGGGTGTTGTGGGCCAGGCCGTTGGCAGGCGGGGAAGGAGCCACTTGGAGGCGCAAAGAGGAAACAAGGACGTGAGACGGCAGAAGCCTGTTGGACATGCCGGCTGCGTACTCTATACATGTTTGGCAGCCGAGAACCCGTATATGAACAAGTATCGGATACCTCAGTGAGTTCTACCAGCAACCAGCGTCCCAACTGCTCCTTCCCACTCAACCAACATCCGGTTGGAGACATCAAGTCGATGCCTGTTCCTGACGCTTCGGTACTCCATGCTACTGGTGGGCGCACAGTTGAAACGCAGCATGGGGATGTCAGGCGCGCACGAGCAGCTAGGCTCTATATTCTGGCAACCTGACGTTTCAAAAACTGCAACAAAACACAAAGCGCAGATCCTTCCCAAGTCCAATGTGGGAGGCAGAGCAGGTGGTTTGATTTTTTTTTTCCTCCCTTGCTCCAAAGGAACAGAGGAAAGCAGTCACGAAACACCAAAACCTACGTGGAGCCTCGCGGCGGCTCGTGGGGCACTAGCCCGGATCTAGGCACAAGTTTTTATTGCGACTCGCTGGAGCCCGCTGGAGCCCGCTGGAGTTTGGGCGGCTTTACCGGAGCAGGTGTCGTCTTTCAGCACGTTGCTAGGCGGCAACCTTCCGTTGCACGCGCGCTCTAGTAAGCACTGAGCCATGTTTCACGGGCTCCTAGGCAAACAATGCACAAATTGCCACCAAGACCACCCTAGTCAATAAACAACTTATAACAGAAACAGAAACAAAAACAAAAACAAAAACAAGACAACAAGCACATAGCCGGATGATGCAGTTTCTTTTTTTTTCCGGGGCCGCACGAGCTGGAACTACAATGCAAATATTTTCCTGCCATGCCTAAACACTTTCCGCGGTGGCTGGCCTCAATGATGGCCACAGTGTTTGCCGGAACTGGGTGGAAAGGATCAACAGTTGTTGACATGGTGCAACAAATGTCACTGCATTTTTCATCACATACAGAGTTCAAACGTCGTGTGAGCACCACATGTACTTCAAGCCACTGACGGCCATGCAAAACTCTGCAACTGCATATAGTACTTGGAAACTACGGATGTCCCACTGGCTGGCTGGTTGCCAATTTAAAATGGAAGAAGCCGGAGGAAGCACGTGTTGTAGTCCCACAGGATCGATGAACCTGGTTCCTAGCCCGGCCGGTACAGCCAAGCTCGGAAGCCAGATTGAAAGTGAACAGTTTGTACCAATTCATTGCTTACAAGCAGGGGGGAAGGCGGAATGTAATGCATCTCTGACATGATAATCTGCGTGTACACAGGCTGCCGTTGCAATCCTAGCAGACAAGTTTTGTTTGTCACGGTACAGCCCGCGACAGCTAGAGCACTGCCTGCCCAGGTGGTCAAACAAAGATTCTTGCTCCCTCCCAACATACCATGCCTACTTAGTAGAAAGGTAGATTGCAGGATCAATTATGCATGTGCGACATGTGTATAACTACGGAGTACTCCTTTTTACCTGTAGAATGGAGTAATAATAGGTGCAAGTGCGAGGTCGTAATACCTCGAGTATATGATATGTCCTCGTGCCCTCGTGGACTTTCAATGTTCCTACTGCCCACTTGAGCGCCCTGCATCAGTATTGCGTCGTGTCCACTTGGCCGTTGCAAACAACCACCCTGATTACTTTCATCATTCATGTTTCTATGCTCAATTGCCTCGACGACAGCCGTCGTCCATCATACCAAGGCGATGACGACGGAAACGGTGATACGGTGTCATCATTCGTTACAAACCAAACCAACAAACTAAGCCGTCCTTGACGCGTCGCTAGGCCTAGTTCAGCTTACCTCGACTCGACGCGTCGCAACGGCGGCATCAATAACTCCGTACATGGATGAAATTGGACTACACCACAAACCCCGCCAGCTGATGGTTGCCAAACCTTGGAAGCCGCTTCGTTCAACCGACACAATACGATGCACGATGCACAATACGCCTCTTGATTCTTGCTTGGCTGCAGCCCAGAAATTACGACACGGACATAGGGCTGCTGGGCCGTGGGAGACGGTTGACTGTCTGTCATCCGCCATTTACCGCCGAGACAAAGTGTGTGTTGGTAAAGTGGGCAAATGCCCCAGGAGAAGAAAAAGTCAAAAAAATGGTCAGTCATTTGCTGATCACAATCAAGATGACAATTCATCTCATGATGAACTACCCCACACCCAGGGACATGTTCATGGTTGATTGTTTACTGCGTAGTTCTTTCAAGAGTAAAACAGTCCTCCTTTGGGGACCGGCAACAGGGCGCGACAACAACACTCGGCCCCGCAGAATGTCAATATTGACATCGAGACCGGTGTTGGATTAGCCCAGTGCACTCCGTAGTGACGTACATAGATTCTACAACATAGATTCTACAATATTGTGATGCTTGGCGTTGCTTATGCTCGCGATGAAGTGGGCAGCGAGCGAGTGCCATGGTGGGGGCTTCTAGGGTCGGTCAACCTTGGCTTTGGTGCGAGTGGGTGCCAGAGACTGACTGGCAATCAAAAGTTGTACTATATTGTCATGCAATGTGTTGAAGTGTGCTTGCTGACCTTGGTTCTCTTCCTCGTCATCCACCGTGACCAAGACCGTGACCAGGACATGGCCGCATGGCCGCATGGCTGCACGGCTGCAGTGGCGGCGATGGCTGAACGACGCATGATTGAACCAACATGGACGTGCTGGCTCAAAGGCTATGCTTGAAGGCTATTTTTGTCTCTTTCTGATAACGGCTGACTGCCTTTCCGGCTATGAGATGAGATGGTGAACGCGCGTGGACACGTGAAGCACAGACTTCTATCGCAATAGACAATTTTGAGGTTTGCTCGTACCAATTCGGAATAAATAGGCTCACAACGCCACGCACACAATTTACTAGTAGCAGTAAGTATTGCTGGCCTTTGCTGAGCAAGTGGGCAGGAACCATGACAACAGATCTCGAGTGCTCAATCTCGCAAACTGCCGGTGCTAGCCTGCTGGTCTTGCTGGCCTCGATCTCCAGGAACCCAACCATTTCCCCACGTCATTCGCCCAGTCCCTGCAGAAGTGGGCCCCTTTCCACCCGCACCTTTAAAGCTTACCCGCCTCTGATGTCTTAGATGCCATCGATCCAGGCCAAGCGGCAGCCGCTTGAGCATCTTGAGGAACACCAGCGTGCTGACATCATGACTATCATTCTTCCTTATTTTCTTCCCTTTTTTTTTGTTTTACTTTTTGCTTTTTACCAGTATTACACGCATGCAGGTTCTTGGGGAAAAATGGAGCATTGATACGCTATATAAAAACATGTCTTGATCGTACATCTGAGTCTTGTTTCAAACACCAGTTTACTTCATACATATATTCAGATTGGCGAAATTAATCAGCAAAAGACCTTTTCCATCTGGACAACCTTCAAAACACGCATTAAGACAAGGCGGCAGGTATCATGACCAAACCAAGGGTCGTGTATTGGTTCCGAACAGACCTCCGACTTCACGATTCTCCCGCGCTGAAGGCCGCGCTAGATCTCGAGCCAGATGTTCTGTGGCCGATATTCACCTGGGATCCCTACTATGTCTACAGGGCGAGGGGAGGCACAAATCGATGGCAGTTTCTGTAGGTCAGCCACGAACACACTTCAACTCCGTAAACAATGCGCTACCTGTGTCGTAGGTGCTGATCAGGAATCATGTTAGCCTCGACTGTCAGAATGACCTCTCCAGCTCCATTACAAAACTCAACCCCAAGTCCAAGCTCTTCGTCCTCCGAGAAGCGCCCCAGACTCTGTTCCCCAAGCTCCTCAAAGCCTGGAAAGTCACGCATCTCGTCTTCGAGAAGGACACCGATGCATATGCCCGGCAGCGCGACGACGTCGTCGCCAAGGCAGCAAAGGAAGCTGGCGTCGAAGTCGTCATCCGCTCTGGTAGAACCCTCTGGGACAGCGACGAGATCGTCGCCCACCACGATGGCAAGCCAACCATGTCCATGACGCAGCTGCTCTCTGCTGCAAAGAAGGTTGGCCAAGTCCCCCGGCCGATAGCCGCGCCCAAGGGTCTCCCCGACCCGGGCGATATGCCGCTCGATTTCGAGCAGCATGTGCCGAGCAACGCTCCAGATGTGAATGCGCAGGCGAGGGAGAAGAAAGACACGGCGTACAAGAGCATCGCTGGGCCCAAGGGCGATTTCGCTATCGAGACTCTGGAGGAGCTTGGGTTTCCGGCGGCCACGACTCCTTACCGAGGAGGGGAGAGCATTGCGTTGAAGGATCTAGCCGAGATTATCGAAAACAAAAAGTACACAGCCACCTTTGAGAAGCCAAAGACCAGTCCGGCGCAGTTTGAGCCGCAGTCGACCACGTTGCTCTCGCCGTTTCTGCACTTTGGTGCCCTATCCGTCAGGGAGTTCTACTGGCGGGTGCAAGATGTGGTCGAGGCCTACGGGAAAGGGGCGTCGACCCCTCCGGCGAGCTTGACGGGCCAACTCATCTTTCGGGATATGTATTTTGCTGCGCAGGCGGCCGTCGGCGCCAAGTTTACGCAGACGGCTGGGAACCCGTACTGTCGTTTTATACCCTGGCACCTGCCTTCGGAGAGAGACTCGCAGACCGGGCTTGTTACCGACAAGTACAAAGTTGACTCGGACGACGCCGAGAAGTGGTTCCAGCGATGGAAGCGAGGCGTTACGGGCTTCCCCTGGATAGACGCTCTTATGCGCCAGCTCGTCCACACGGGTTGGATGCACCACCTTGGCCGCCATAGCGTGGCGTGCTTCCTTACCAGGGGAGGATGCTACGTCGATTGGGAGAGAGGAGCAGAGGTCTTTGAGGTGCACCTGTTGGATCATGAACCTGCCTGCAACGCAGGAAATTGGCAGTGGTTGTCGTGTACGGCTTTCTTCTCGCAGTATTTTCGGTGCTACAGCCCCGTTTCCTTTGGGCAGAAGTGGGATAAGAACGGAGATTTGATTCGCAAATGGGTCCCGGAGCTGAAGAATTTGGATTCCAAGTACATATACGAGCCGTGGAAGGCGCCGATTCAGGATCAGAAGAAGGCGGGCGTGAGGGTGGTGGGTGATGGACTGGATGACCAGGAGCAGGGGACGTATCCGAAGCCAATGTTTGACTTTGGGAAAAGGAGGGAGACTTGCATCAATGCCATGAAGATTGCGTATGGAGTCGGTTTGTATGGGGATGACGAGAGGGTCCTGGATGGTTCGTGGAGAGAGTTGTTTGAGGGCGAGGGAGGGGAAATGATGGAAATGGTCGCGAGTGATGGTGGGGAGAACGCGGATGAAGGGGATGAAGATGTTGGTGACAAGAGGAGGCTGAAGGGGAATGAGAGGAATAGTGTTAAGAAGCAAAAGAAGTAGATTTAGAATTATGAAGGAACACGGCCAAGGAGGTGTAATACAATAGGTCCCCAAAAGAGGACGCCGGGTGTTTCTAAATACACAAGATCAAATATATGTCCAGGTTTAATTAATATTCAACCCGCCCGTCTGCGAGTTTTGACCACTCCGTCGCCCACAACTTCCTCTCCGCGCCATCCTCCTCACCGCCAACCGTCTCCAGCTCCAATTCCATCTCTGAAAGTCGCGTAAACATATCCCTCCTCCCATTACACGCAGCGGTGTACATCCTCTGCCGTGCCTCATCCACGTCACTACCTTTGAGCATCTCGGCTAACTCCATGTCAGCCTCAACAACCCCTTCCTCGGCCAACTCCTCAAACAGCCCCCGGGCGTCATCGAATTTCCCCATCTGCAAGTATGTCCTTGCCAGGCACAACTGACAATACGGTCGCCATTCAAACCCCTGGCTCAGCTTCAGCGCCTTCTTCAACGCCGCGGCGGCGGCATCCAGCCGTCCCTGCTCCAGCAGCAACTCCCCCTCGGCAGTGAGCGCATCCGCGTCTTTACCACTGGAAACCAGGCCCTTGAAGCGTGCTTCGACCCTGCGCAGCTGCGGAACTCTCCCGTATGCCCCGGAACGGATGAGTTGCCGGGCGAGGGAGAGCGTGGATGGGCGGTAGCCCATTTCGGAGGCGGTTGACCAGAGGGCGGTGGCGAAGGCGTCTGCGCTTCGGGGCCCGGTGATTTGCCGCATGATGCAGGCTACATTGTGTAGAGTTTCTGCGGGGATGGCATCTTCTGGCGTTGAGTTAGTCTTGTGGTTGGGAGCGGGCGAGGACCTTGGCGGCGAAAGAGTCAACGTACTGCCTGTGAATGAAGAGGTCCAAGGGGAAGACCCGCGGTTGATTGCGTCGGAGAATTTCTGAGCGACGCTGTAGTATTCCTCTGGGGAAAGATCTGTGAATGAGCTGCCGTTGCGAGAGATTACGCTTTCGAAGGAGCTGAGCGGAATGTCTGATAGAGTGAACACTTCGGCGTAGGAAGGGGCTTTGGGGGGAGAGCGAGAAGCAAACGATCGCGCTTGCTGGTGTGGTTGAATTGTGTATGGATGGATGTGATTTTTTGATAGTACAGGGATCATACCGCCTGGTGAGGAAGGGATGAGTGCGCAAGGCGATAGAACCCGTCTGACGGCCATTTTGATAGCACAACGAGGATGAAGTCGTGTGTGGTTGGGGGGATGTAGTTCAATCTTGCATTGGATCAGGTACTACCGATTCCATAATGCCCCTTTCTGTAAAGTAGTAACTGTAAAAAAAAAAAAAAAAATCAAGAAATAAATAGTCTGCAAAACTAAGCAGTGACAATTTTCAGCGAATCATTTAAAACAAGTTGGTCGTAGTTCATTTCCAAGCTGGTGGTTGTAATCTTGAAGAAGAAAGGTGCAGATGTCTGGTCTGGTGTACATCTCCAACTCCGCCGACTCCACTGACCAATCACAGCGTTCTACGCCGCGCTGTTCCGACCATAGCGACCCACTAAATATTTTTGATATCAAAATTGTCGTCCCAATTCAGCATGGTATGTACATCCTTTCATCACAGGACCATTGCATAACAACACTCATACTCAAGAGCAGGTTGAGCAATATAATACTTGAATCAAACTATTTCTGTCTGCGACGTATTCTCTCAGGGATTTAGACAGGAGCCGCTTCCTCTCCAGGATCAGACCACGCCACAAGACAGCTCAGTGAGAAACTCACTGAAAGCACATCGACAATGCCCGTCGAAACGCGCAAGCGAAAGGCCATGGCCCAAGCAGCCATTGAAAGTGCTGAACCTACTCCCTCGCCGCCCACAAGCACCACCAAAAGACAGAGGAAACTGCCCGTGCGGTCAAAGGACGACGACCAAGAGCCAAAGGCAGATGCACCCACGGCGGCGAGCAAGAGGAGCAACGTCATCACGTTTGACGACGACGGCAATGCAGACCGGGAACTTGTCATTCCGGCTAAACCCGTCGAGGCCTCGAAACCAGCGGAGCAGGAGGAGGAAAGTGATAGTGATGAGGCTCCTGAGGCAGTGTCTACCACCAAGGTGGCAGTTGAGATGAAGAAGTCTGCGCAGGCGGAGAAGAAAGCTGCTCGAGAGTACGTATCTTTCCCTCTTGCAGTACTGTTCAACTTACTATTATTATTCTTCTACTATGGTCAATGGAGATTGGAGCTAACTAGGAGCTAGACAAGCAGCCGCTGAAAAGCAGAAGCGGCAGCAACGAGATGCCCTATTCAAGCAGCAAGCTTCAGAGCGCAAGGTTGAAACTCAGACTGAAGAAGTCCTAGCGCCAACCCAGGAAGTTTCTGGCAGGAAAAGATCAGGGAAGATAGTCATTCCTAGTGTCCTGCCTGCCGAGTTCCTGACGGATTCGGATAGCGAAGAGGAAGATGAAATGGAGTCCTCCCTTGGACAAGACTTGCCCCGCCGGAGAACGGTTTCGGGGGTTGAGAAGCGGATGTCGCGAGATGGAAGGGGTCCTCGAGACGAAGTCATTGGTTCTACGGTGTATAGAATATCCAAGAAGGTCGACGAGAGGCTGGCGCCCAAGGCGAGGAAGTATTCGAAGAGTACCAAGGATACTCTGCTGAAGAGGGGGAGAGCGCCCGTTCAGGGGCGGTCTGGGTTCTTCAAGAAATGACGTTTGCTGGCTTTGGGTCATTCTGTTTCGATTTAGATGGCACCGCCTCGTTTGAGGACTATAGCGCTTGGTATTTGGATTCTCTCGATCAAACGTTCTGGCCTACCCTAAGGCATCCATGAGATCATTACTGCGACACAAAGTTGAAACGCGAATCAATCGAACCACAGTGCGGTCGCTTGCCTTGCCAAATTTAGATTTGCATCGAAACCGGTTTTTTCTTCCATGGTGTGTTAGTGGCCATCGACCGTGATGGACTCTCCGATTGTGAGATTGCTCATTGAAAATCCTCCGAATGGTCGTCCATGCACTCCGCCGAATGGAACATAACTACTATAAGCAAGCGGTTCCTTGGCAACAGCCCTGCCGCCCCCAAATTTGCGGCTCGTACCCCAGTCGCGACGTTGATCCGCGCGTGAACTCGAAGTTGCGCTCGCGGACAACGAGAAGTGTTTAGTACAAAAAACGCACTACTAATAATCCGCGACGGGGCATTGAAGTCTAGTCCGACCGCGTATATGCGCCTCCCCGGTCACAATGACATGCAGCAATTGTTGTCGTACTGCAGAGAAAGGAATCGCCAAGAGGTTGCGTCATTTTAGTTACTGTCTTTGGCTGGCGATCCCACGGATGGGGGCTGCGGCGACTGAACGAATTACTTGAGCGCATGAGCCGTTTGGGGGCCTTTTTCATCTCGTCGCGGAAGCTGGTGATATTGTGGTGCTACCCTGGATGGTGATATTGCTTGCGATCGTTGAGGCTGAACAGCATGCCGTAAGCAAAGTATAGGCATATATTGCAACTTGGAGTTTACTTATTCGGAGGCAAGTGTCCCTCCTACCTAGAGGCTATTTACAGTAATAGCTTTATGTTATTATAGAAGGCGTTAAGTAGCTGCGAATGGCATGCAAACTACTGGCCTTTATAGCGATTTCCGCTAACTGGACGATCGGCATGAGGCATTGTAGTTGCACATAATGCCATCATTATTTCGCTGGCATGCATTTGACATACTTTTCAGTTGTATCGTGGAGTCTGTCCCTGTTGATGTCTGCACTTGCTTAATAGTTCAAGGCTGTCATGCCTAAACCATCTAGATTGGACATGACAACAGCGTATCTGGAGTAGCATGCAACAACAGTGCTGTTTGGACCAGCGCAGATTTCCAATACACAATTATCTAATACAGTTGATATGGAGAAGGAGTCGGCCTTTGTTAACTGAGGTGTCCTTGGCAGGTAGACGGCCTGGGGTTGGACACACGACCTGAAGTTGTCTTTGGAAGTGCGACTACGTACTCCGGTTTACCTGGGCAGTTCGTGTAATTACTAACTGCAGGGATTGAGGCTGTGGGATGCCAAGCTGTTCTCCGTATTGTACATATGTACATATACTAGTTATTGCATCTGAGACGTCCCAAACTTTTCTTGACCTGTCCTAGTACCAATGCTGGTTATCCTATGTTTCTGCGTGCAATCGGTGGTGAGCTGCTTTGGTGCTACTCGTGGTTGGGCAGGTCTGAGCGTGGCGGGCGGACTGAAAGCGCGGCGTATTATTTCGGAATCCCAAGGACCAAGCAAGCTCGAGAATGGCATGACCGCGCACTAATACTTCATAAAGGACAAGATACAAAATTGGAGAAAAGGCATACGACGGCCCCCAATGCCGTAACCAGCTGCAAGTCTTGAAGTAGCAGGCAGTTCAACGATATATGTGCATGGAGTACTCCGTATGCACGTCTCACCTTCATTCCAGGGGCACGTGCAGGGCCATGATGACTGGTGACGAAGAAAAAGAAAAAACGAGCTGCTTCGTCAACTTGGCTGGCCACATGGCGATTACTTACACTGCGTGCAGCGTAGCGGCCGGGTGCTCTAGAAGCGTCAGGACTCAGGAGTCTCGAGATGCAAATGCAGGTTTTCTGTCCAACGATGGCCCCGGGAGATGACACTTACAAGTCCAGAAATTGGCATTGACGACGCTTCCATAGCATTTAGCTTGCGTACCTAGTGCTACCCAGGTAGTTGACCGACCGGGTACTCGATAGATTGGCATTGTACGGAGTAAGTGACTGGATGGCCATGGCATGAGGCACACGTGCGTGAGGCAGAGGCATAGTCCGACACCAGAAACTTTATCGTGACATGCGTCTCTGGACAGCCAATGAATGACTAACGATAGAGGGCGACACAGAAGAATATCTGCGGCAGGAGCACCTCACGCTTGGAACGTGGAAAGTGCTGCAAGTGCAGTAGGCACCTGGGTGGTGCGTACTTTGCGTGCAGTCACCACGCACTCCAGCAAGCTTCCACATTTCTTCAGCTTTGGCTTATTGGCCCAATTGTTTCCATCACCACACGGCCACCCAAAAGCAACAGTACCTCCAGGCATCGTGGTTTCAGTACGAATGTTTGATTGCCCAGACGAACAAGGTACAATACGTACTCTGTGCGTATTTTCGAATCAAACGGCCACAACCGATGCCTCTGGCAGCCCGTTTGGAAATTTCTGCTCTTACAATAACTCTCCGTATGTATGTGCAAACTCCGTACTGTATCCCAGCTTGTCGAACACTTTGAAATCGTTTTGGTGCCCTTGCCTGGTAACCCTGCCTAGCTCCTCGTGAACCCCTCCCAATCATCAGTTGCAAGTCATCAGCGAGCTGCGGCATCCTTGCATCCATGCCTCGCATCCTAGTTTAGCCTAGATGCTACCCACCAGACAAGACTTGGGCCCTTTGAGACCCCTGGCGAGGGTGACCCCTTTCCTTTTCTTTTTTTATTTCTGGGCTCTGGTTAACCAGGGATTGCACAGACTAGAAGATACCCGATTGACTGGCTTCGCCATCCTGGCCAAGGCGGGCCAGCTTGCGGTGGCGTAGCGTTAACCAGTTGTGACGATGGAAGCCCCTCCTAGCCAATCTGTAGCAGCGCCTCATGGACCCGGATGAAGCTGACACTCGTATGAGCTCTGTGTGTGTGGCTGTTTACCAACCACGCGGTTGCAGAGCGCCTCGTACGATTCGTGCCGCGGCCGCCACTCGACGACGGGTCATTGTTCGACTCTCTTCAAGTGCGCATCCTGCATCTCAAATTTCGACTCTGTACGGAGCGCACTACTACGAAGTACGGAGTGATTACCCGGGAAGTCCGGTCCCCCGGCACAAACAGCCCTGGTCAGGCTTGCTCCTTGTCAGTTTCCCTGCGCCGTTGCGGCCAATCTATGTTGTACACATTTATTAGTTGGCCGTTGGTGCTCTGTACTGAGTCTCCGTACCTTTCTTGTACCTCTCTCCTCGTTGCCCTCAGGAGTTCTTGCCTCTCTGCCCCTGGCTGGATCCTTTTTCTGTCGACACTATTATGTACAGCCTGTTCAACATCTTTATGTCGTGGCCTGTTCTACTACTTCCTTTTGCCCCCCGTCTCGTCCATTTCCCTTTTCCCTTTTTGCAATTAAGGTATTCTGGCTTTGTACGGAGTATTCCGCACGTCCTTCTCAACTAGAGAGTTCGCTCGGGCCTGTCGTGTCTGTGTCCTTTTTAGCGGGGCGGCTCCGAACCACTTAGAAGTTGGGAAGGGGACCCTTAGTCTCCGTGTCTTACTATTGTATTGCGGCGAAGCTTGTTGGCAAGTACCGAGTTAGTCCATGGCAAAGACGGACCTGTGTCTTTGACAGGCTTCAAGCTCCAGCAGCTCGATCAAGATTGGACGTCTCATGACGGGTTGGGCCTGTGCGCGCAAAAGCAACTGTTCGAATACCCACGGGCCGTGGGGGACTGGCACCCCTTTTCATTGACCAAACCGGCAATATCGCTACCAACCTCGTTTTTGCTCTCTACTTCTTCACTCTACAGGGATGACCAATTGACAACCAACAAGACGCTTTCGACCTGTGTTTCTGGAGAGAACCTTGAAACTTCTCTGCAAGTAGTAAAGCAACCGCAGCACTTTTCCTCAACAACTCTCATCGGCTCTCTAGAATTTTCTCGCCGCAACATTTCCATTGAAACCAACCATTATACGAGGCAAAGCGCTCCGGAGCTTGTTTTAATACCCTTAGCTCGCCAGTTGTTGCTTGTCTGCTGCTCCTCGAAAGCTTCTATTCAAATCCTTGCGCCTTCCCATCATGCACCGGTCGTCTCCGCCATCTTCAGCGTAGCATTGTTGATACAGGGACTTGAAACACCACATCCTAGGATTCTGTGACACGGAACCAAACGAACTCTCCCCGTTGCCCGCTCTAGCGCAAGCCCTGTTGTTCTGCCTGACGACCGACCCTCGTCCACTTGGATTGCCTTTGCTTTCACACCCGCAATTGAAGTAATAGGCATCATTCTCGGCGTGTTCTTCCCCTGCAGTCCGCTAAGTCAACTGCAACTCTGAACCCTAGTTCTATCATCTTCAACACAAAAGCGTGTTCGCGCATTAGCTCAATACTTTGCTAGCCTATTCTAGCACTGTCCCCAAGCCTCTAGTACCGCCGAGTATATATCTCCATGTTTAGTCGAATTCGAAAAAACCAACGGGATTCAAAACAGAGCCTCGGCTTCCAAAATTATAACAGGGGAGATTCAGAGTTTGTATCTCGTCTCGCTACTTTAGACCTAATTGGCTCTAGTCTTCCATCTGCGTCACGGTCCGGAGTTCACACCGGCTCAGCGCCTGTCGCGGGCGAAGATTTTCTGCCTCAGCAAGGTACGGGAATGGCCGCTTCTTTGTTCAACCTTTGGTTAAGTCAGCTTGGCTTCAACTATCCGGCCTGGCATTGATACCTCGAAGCCAACATCGCTGACTGCTATCGTTCATAGGAGCTGAACATAGATCGCACCCAACTACGACACTAGGCAGCAAGAGCCATCGACGAGGCTCGGTCGGCTCGATCAGCTCAACCGCCAGGGCTCTACATCGACGAGTAGGCGCCATTGACAACAACGTCATGGCAAGCACCGCTGATAGAAGCCGCCTACGGCGCGAAAGAACATTCGTCGGAAGTGAATGTGCGGTTTGCGAAGAGCCTCTCGAGCATACACTCCAAGGCGAGCGTATCTTGCAGTTCTCCTGCTCCCACGTTTCCCATGAAGCATGCTTCTACGAATATATCCGCGAACTTGACGGGCAATATTGCCCGACTTGCGAAGCACCGCTGCATCTTGACACTAGTCGAGGCGGCAACGTTGTTGACATTAGTTCGTCTCCCAAGACAGCGAACGATTTGGAACTGGGCACTAACTCGGAGGTAGACAAGATCAGTAACCTTGTACGAACCGGGGGAAGCGATACAAGATCTACGCCTACACCGACTCCGGCTTGGGACAGCCAAACAGTACGACCACCGAGCCTTGACAGCTCTCAGAGAAGAGCCCATTCTCAGCAGCCGAGCAGCCTTGGACGAGAAAGCGGGACACGAGGAAGCCACCGCGACAGCCGAGACGCAGCATTTTCTGATCGATACAGTTCTTCTAGACATGCCCGAAGCGATAGCGAAGCCACTGGGGTGGCTTCGTCTGGCGGGTATCCTGAAACGATGCAGAGCATACCTTGGCGACATGATTATGATGTGCAAGCGATGGAAACAACTCCCGGCAGTCCGCGTACTATCTCCCGAAATCCAATTCCTTCTCCAATCGTTACAGTTCGATCAGAGTTTCCTACCATCAATCGTTCTCGACAACAGCAGACCCTCACTTGCTTGGTCACGGTGGAGGTTGCGGACAACAAATGGAAGCCTGATCCGGAGGACATCGGTTCGTCGCCGCACCAAGCAGAACAAGTTAGTTCTAGGATTGATAAAATTGCGGCACGAGCGGTGACACCTACGCCAAGCGCCCCGAGGTTTATTCCTTACGAGCCTCCCGAGGTTCTGGAGGAGATGACGGAGAATTTGCGAAACCGTGTTGACAACTGGCATGGCTTGGATTTTAGCAGGTAAGTGATTGTCCCTGTGTCTTGTCAGACAAGGCAAGGATAGTGGCCTTCTACAGTCTGGCGCTAGTGACTCAACAGGAAACTAACGGTTGACGTCTAGATTCGGCCAGCTGAGGTTGTATGGCACTTTGCGAGTTGGTAAAGACAAGGTTTCGTGGCAGGAGCTCGAGTGTTACCTGTTCGCCGAGATGCTTATCTGTGTGAAGGAGAAAAAGCTGCCTCCTCAAGCTATCACGCAGTGGGATGATAGTGGTGCTCCTAGAAAGGCAACACGCTGTACACTCAAGGGCAGTATCCTTATCAAAAAGCATCTGAATGAGGTGTCCGAAACAGGGACCATTGATGAGAATGTCTTGACTCTTAGTCTCTCTGTCGCCGAACTGCCACAATTTCACCTCCGCTTCGACAACAGAAACCAGCTTAAGCTGTGGAACCAAGCACTTTTGGATCTGAATGCAGTCGAAAACTCTCTTTTTCGAAGCCCTGAGTTTGATCGTGGCGAGATGTCTGAAGGGGACGAGGAAGTGGAGTGGCAACGATCACGGCCACAGGGGGTCTCCTCTACCGCCTCGTCATGGGGGCCGAAATCCGTCACCACTGCGCCTACAGAGTATACTAACTTCGCAGTCAAGACACCTCATCATCCGTATTCCCTGGTGCATGTCCCAATTGATGTGGTAGTGGTTGTTCCAATATCCTCGTCTATGCAAGGTGTGAAGATCAACCTTGTTCGCGACGCGTTGAAATTCATGGTCAACACCCTTGGCGAGCGAGATCGCATGGGGCTCGTCACGTTCGGGTCTGGTGGAGGCGGAGTGCCTATTGTCGGTATGACCACAAAGGCGTGGCCAGGCTGGAGTAATATCCTTTCTTCAATCAAGCCTGTTGGTCAGAAGAGTCATCGTGCCGATGTTGTTGAGGGCGCAAACGTCGCCATGGATCTGCTTATGCAACGCAAGCATAACAACCCCATTGCAACAATTATGCTCATCAGCGATGCGTCAACAGCGGATGCTGACTCGGTTGATTTTGTGGTGTCTCGAGCAGAGGCTGCCAAGTAAGTAACAATCCGTTCCTCTTGTCCGCATTGATAATCGAAGCATGATGGTTGGGCTAATAAGACATCTAGAATCACCATTCACTCTTTTGGATTAGGTATGACTCACAAACCTGATACTATGATTGAATTATCTACGAAGACAAAGGCATCCTACACCTATGTGAAAGACTGGATGATGCTAAGAGAATGTCTCGCTGGCTGCTTGGGATCGATGCAGTCTCTATCCCATCAAAATGTGAAGCTGAAGTTGAAGCTCCCGGAAGGTTCACCTGCCAAATTCCACAAGATTAGCGGAGCCCTACAAATGACCAAGAGGGCCAGCGGCCGTGATGCAGAAGCCGCCCTAGGCGACCTGAGGTTTGGCGACAAGCGAGATATTCTCGTTCAACTTGTCATTATGCCAGACAGTACGTCCCAAGAGCAACTCCCACAAGACCCATGGGATAACATCGTGTCCGGATTGGAGGCGCTTGGTGGTTCGGTAGAGAACGATGCAGAGCGAACATTATCCGTTGAAGAGGTGCCGTTGGTTCAGGCTGACTTGAGCTGGGGTGATATTCTCCGTGAAGGTACTCTTCAGCACATGCCACGGCCATCCCTTCTGGCAATCACTATGCTGCCTCCAAGCTCCAGCCAAAAGAAGACCTGGCATAATTCCCCACCGATTCCACCACATCCTAGCATTGTCCAGCGCCGCATGGAGCTGCTGACGTCGGACATGCTTACGCGGGCACTAACCTTGGTAAGCCGAGGCCAGCACGACCGCGCCCATACCTTGTTGAGCGAAACGAGATCTATTCTCAAGGGTTTGGGCAAAGGCGGACTGCCTCCAGTGCCACCTCCAGGGAATAAACCTAGTCCGCCAACAACACATCCGGGCAACGATTCGTCGCCCAATCCGGCTAATCCGGCTGGAACCCCAGATCGGAAGGGCAGCCCATCTCCTACCTCCGCCACCTCTTCTGGCGGAAATGGCTATCCGGGAACTCAGATCGCTCGAAGTCGCTCTACCGACGGTCTTGGACTTGGCAATGGTATAGACCCAGGCACGGTGGCCGCTTTGGACACTGAATTGGAGAGCAGTCTGGAGTGGATCAACCACCCAGCCGTCTTTGGACGGGATAGCCGTAAGGCTGTTCTGCAGGCTATTGGAGTTATCAGCTCTCAGCGTGCGTTCACTTTCCGAACGCCGATTGAGACCCTCTGGTCTGGCCGCGTGAGTGGTATCCGGCGCCTCGCTGATAAGAGCAGGGAGTGGCGAGAGGAAGGCGGAGGCGAAGGTGGCATCATGGAGGAAGCATAGCTGCCGGCGCCTACATTCCCGCCGTTATGCTCTCAGCTGTCAGCTGCTACCCCATCACTTTTTGGTCCTTCACCAATTCTACTTTGTAATGTTTAACATGGCAATGCTGGCCGCTCTCGGGTTGGAGCTAGCTGGTCCCATTACGCCGTTTTGTTATTCTCATTTCTTACGCCTTGACGTTTTATGACAGTCACATCTTCACAGTCCTTGAAACCAATGTGCTTTATAGCTTCCACGGGCGAACTCGATTATAGATGTCTCATACCACATCTACCCCGACCGGGTCAAATATACCATTCTCTACCTCAACATTTTGTCGCATGCCGCACAAAACCGCTACATCTATTTCAACTTTTTCTACTATACCCGTCGCGCTACCAGAAATTCGTAGCGGCGTGCTGTCTTGGCTACTTTGTTTTCCTTTTTGAGGTGTTAATCTTTTGAATATATTACATCATAACAACCTTGCTTCTTGGAACTCGGACAGACCATAAGTTTACTTAACCATCGGCTCTGGGCTTCTCTAATATGGCCAATGTTTTGCCCATTTCACAGTATACAACAACGCCTGGTCGTATTTATAGCTTATGATGGCGGGTTCTAACTCACCTGTCGTTTTGTATGATGATCTCTTTCACCTTCGATGTTGTAATACGAGGGATATAAGGGGACAGTTTGGCAGGGGGGGTGGCAAGACGGGGAGCTTGAAGGAATACACACACGCACACATGTATGTATATATACATTCTCATGTATCATGAGGCTTTTTTATGACGGCGGTGATGCTTGTAGCAAATCTATTGGGAAAATCTAGGTAGATATGTGTTGCTGATCTATTATAATCTACGAGTTTCAACCCATATCTCATTTTTGGTGGAGCAACCGAATGCAGAGTGGCAATGATTGATTGGACACCCCCACAGTCTCCTTGTCTATTCACCCATGTTTTCTCTCAAACGGTTTTGTTGTGCCATACATACAATTTCCCACTCCCAGATGAAAGAGGATAGATATCTAAGCGACTGTCGCATTTTGTCTCTGGGGAGGAACCAACCAGAAACCCCTTCACCATCTGTAACTTGGAGTTGAATTTCTGTTTTACTTTACCTAGCCCACCGCCCAATTTAGTCCTCATCCCAGTTCTGTCACCATACGTGTTAGTAAACTTTTGTAGGAGGAATGAAGAGGGCTAGAAACTCACGGGGTTGGGGCCAGGGGGTTTAGGACCACCAGCCTGTCTTGCGACAATGATCTGGTCGACGGATAAGACTGTACGGGCGGCTTCGGTGGCGAGCTTGATAGCCCAGGATTTGGAGGTGAGGAGGTCGAGTATTCCTTCCGAATTTGCATCAAGGGTACCGGTGTTATCGTTGTTCTAAGATTGAAAATGGGTGTAAGACAGTTGGATGACGTTCAGCTTATTTGCAGTGATTTGAAACTTACCTCTACGTCAACGCCGGTATCGCCATCTTCATTCTTGTGGTGAGCAGCATATAATTTGCTCAGAACCTCAGTGGCATCGAGGCCACAGCTTTCTGCCAAGGTGCGAGGAATGACCTCGAATGCTTCACCATACTTTTTGATGGCATACTGGCTTAGTCCTGGGGTCTTTTCGCCCTGGGCTTGTATTCTGGCGCTTAGTTGAATTTCTGTAGCCCCGGCACCGGGTACGAGGCGAGGATCACGGGTGATGGCCTTGACAACGTTGACACCGTCATCGACAGCGCGCTCTACGTCGTCAAGGTGGTTCTGGGTGGCGCCACGAAGGACAAGAGTGGCAGTTCTGGTGACTTCGTCCTCTTGTCTGAAGACGGTGACGCGGTCGCCACCAATCTCGAGCGTCTCAACAACGTCAATGTTGCCCATTTCGTCAGGCATAGGAGCACCCAGTCGGGCGAGAGGGGTGGCACCGACAACACGGCATACTCGGCGCAGTTCGAATTTGCTGAGGATTCTGATGCAGAGGATACCGAAACGGTTAAGGTAGTGCATGGCTAGATCGCCAACCTTGTCGCCGCAAACAACAACACGGAGGCCAGAGTCATGCAGTTCCTTGATGGCGGTCTCGAGCTGGGCCTCCTCGCCTTTGCTAAAGTCCATCATTTCCTTGGCATTGTGCAGCAGGACAGTGCCCTTGGTCTCGGTCTGGCTGGTATCTATGGGGCAGGTGAAGACGGCAACCTTGGCACGACGTGCCTTCTTGACTGAACCATCCGGTTCCTTGGGGAAAACCATACCCCTGACGACTCGGCTCTGCTCCAGGCTACCACCCATGATCTTGACGACGCGGATATTGTCGACGTTGAAGTTGGTAGGGTTTTTCGGCAGAACGGCCAAGACGGCTTCAGCGACGAGATCAGCCAGGAAGTCCTCGTTGCCGTTCTGCTTGCTGGCGATGACGGTTCGAATAGCCTTGCTCAGCTCCTCCTGATGACGGATATCTTCGACCTTGTCGACGGCAAGCTTCTCGAGCGTCTCCAGCGCAAAGTTCTGCGCCTTTTCGTAGCCCATGACGATGTCCGTGGTTTTGAGGCCCATTCGCAGAAGGTCCTCGGCCTTGCGAAGCAGCTCACCGGCCAAGATGATGACCAGGTTGGTGGCGTCGCCCATCTCGGCTTCCTGCTGCTGACTGGCCATGACGAGGAGTTTGGCGGCGGGGTGGACGACATCGAGCTCCCGGAGAATAGTAGCGGCGTCGGAGGTCAGGATCATCTTCTGAAGGTGGTTGATGACAACCTTGTTGCGGCCATAGGGGCCAAGAGAGGTCTGGACGGTTGAGGCAATGGCACGGCAGGCGTCGATGTTTCGCAAGACGGCGCCATCTTCGGAATCATAGCTGGTGACAGCCCCCCATGTTAGCAAAACTTGATGCGGCGGGGTGTTGGGAGCAACTCACTTGTTGTAGCCTTGCTTGAAGAGGCCCGCGTTGGGGGCACTTGGGATGTTGAGAGACATGGCGGCAAGGCTGTGACATGTGAGACTGGCAGAGGCTCACACTCGGGCTTGCGACGAGTAGAGGCGGTGGTGGTGGTGATGGAGCCGGCAGACTTGTCGTGATTCTTGTGCTTTCCACTCGAAGCTCCCCCGTGGAATGGCCCCGCCAGAAAATCTGTGGTGGTCGAACTCCAGACGTCTGGAGTCTGGTGCTGTGGCCTGAAAGCCAATCATGGCGTCTGGAGGGTCTTTTGTTAATCCGCCTCCACCAGGCAGGCAGGCACAGGGTGCAAGCAAGCTGCTACATGGACATGCAGAGCAACAGGCACTTGCAAAAAGCATCATGTCGATGCCGCGTCAAAATTGACGCAAAGTCTTGCGAATGCAGGTTATTTGACCCTGTTTTGGTGTTTTTTTTATATAAAAAAAAACATATATATATATAAGCAAAAATGAATAAAAAATCTATACTCGGCGCCTTTGCTGGATAGACTCTTGCCGCCGGCGTGCGGTGCACTCACTCATGGTGTATACCGACCGACCGGCATGTCCCGAGCACCCATGTCACACATGTCACGTCCAACTGGAAGGTACACAAGCAATATAACCCATTGACCACGACGTCGGCGCCTGAGCAGCCGGCCAGCACTCGGGACCTGCGCACATGGAAAGTTGGAAAAGACCAAGTCGACCAGTTGACGCCAATGCACTTGGTTGTGCCCTTCTGACGCGCCAATCGCCTCGTCGCATCACAGCCTTGCGTGGCCTCGCTCGCAACCTCAATTTCAATTTTCATCTCCATCTCGTCATTCTCATCCTCCTCGTCCATCGTCGTCGTCTCCTTCCTCACTGCCCGCCCACTCCTCCTGCGCTGCGGCGCTCTCGAGAGCATCCTCTTCTCTCCACTTCCCCGTGTGCTTCTCAACGCCATCGCCTTCGGCGCCCCCTTTCTTCCTACCCATGCAATTGATTGGGTTTTCCTTTTAGACATTGGCTTCGTTTTTTTTTTTTTTTTTTTTTTTTTTCGCGCTGTTTGGTCATTGCTGCCGTCTGCTTTGCGTCGCCATCCTTTTGGCCCTCCACCCTCCGATTTGTCTCCCTCCTCCATCATCCATCACATTGGGACCCGCCTTCGTTGCTCAAACACAGCGCCTCTTTAAGTATTATTACTGTTGTTGCTGCCGCTATGGCGCCGCCATCCGGTGAGTGTTGCTACTTACTCCCTTGCCTGCCCGACTGATTCGTCCTTTTTATTTTTGTCCGGCGAACGAATGCAACTTGGGCCATATCCATTTTCTGCCCACGGTTGCCGCATACCTCAATAATAGTCCCTCCCGTGTCGCCTTTGTCTGCGCAACACCTTGAGCCTCTTGTTTCTCGACATTCAGCATCCACTTTCCGCTTCTTCCTCTTGGCGCAACCTCAGCTTCCATCAAAACACGCAGCCGCGCCATCGTCACCACAACAGCCGTCATGCCTCCCAAGAGAAAGCTTGCTGACATTGAGCCCGAACCACTAGCTGTTCCTCCTTCGCTGCCTCCCTCCGTCGAAGAGGCTTACCGCCGCAAATGCGTGCAGCTGAAGAATCGGACAAACGAGGTCGAGGATGCCAACGACGCTGCTAGACTACGCCTCGCACGGATTAAGCGCCAAGTTGAAAAGTTGAGGATAGAACGGGCCTTTTTGCTTGAACAGCTGGCCAAGCGCACCAGCACCAACGTTGAAGACTCTGAGGGTAGCCCGAGCCCACCACCAACTGTGAGCCTGCCCCGTCTTGACATTTATGTTTGTATAATCTTTCTCGGATGTCTTTGCCAAAATTGATGAGCCTCACACTCTCAATCCCACTCTCGCCACGTCTCGTCTCCCATCATTTTACATGCTAACGAGCCCATTAGCCCAAGGACAAGCCGCTACGCATCAAACGTGGCCACCGAAAATCTGCCCTCCTCGACCTCGACTCCAAAGCCACCCCCAACAGTTCCTTCAAAGGACCCGCATCACCCTCAGAATCCCAAGCCAAGCGAGGTAGCGCCGACCCCGACGACACCCCTACCAATGGCATCAGCAAGCCATCCAAGCCCCCTAAGAACGCTTTCGAGCTCTACTGTGAGGACGCCCGGCCCATCCTTGAAGCTAACAGCAAAGATGGCGATGGCGATGGTGATGGCGATGGCGACGGCGACGGTGATGGCGATGGCGACGGCGACGGCGACGGCGATCTAAACATTGACGAGGAGCTCGCCCGCGCGTGGGAAGACCTTCCCGACGCGGAGAAGGAAGAGTTTGAGACCAAGTTTGAAGAGCTCTCCAAGAAGGCGGACGAGAAGGACGATGAAGACGAGGACAAAGACGTGACTGAAGATACGCCCGAAAAGGAAGAAAAGGCCGGAGATGCTGATAAGCCCGAAACTCAGGACGAAGATGTCGAAATGACCAATTATGACACAGAGGATCAGGATCAGGATGCAGATCAGGATGGGGAGACAGGGATGGAGAAGGACGGGGATGATTAAATTGCCGGGCATGGACAGAGGAGGAGATGGGTTTCATTTGGACAAAACGTCAGTGCGGGGAGTTTTTTGGTCTGTTGATTTTGTGTGGTTAAACATACAGGGGGCGTTTGTTTTTGCTCGTAAGTAATGTCGACAGGTCAATAGGGTCAACAATATATACATACATGTATATATATATAACTTTGTGCCATTGGGTTTGTCTCGGTCCCATCTGTTTACTCGAATGTAAAAGCAGGCGGGTATTGCACGTGTCTTGCAGGTAATAACCGTGTGTTTCATACCTATACCTATATGTTTCGGAAACTACATCCTACCGCTAGTATTGCAACATGAAATATCTCTCCCAATGGTGGTAGATTTGTCTAACATGGTCCTATAAGATGAAGTAGACAATGGCAAGGATGCCTAATTTCCCGTATCCAAGGCACTAAATACACCATGTACGAAAAAAAACTACATATCACCTGCCCATAAATCGACAGCAATATTGATACATGCGACAAAGATTTCCATGGCAATCAGTATAATAACTGACGACTTATTAGCACATTTCAAACGAGTTGGAAAAAAAAAGAGAAAAAAAAAGGGGACAAGCAACTTACCAATCCACTCGAGCTTCTCGCCGTGACCATGACTCAATTGATCCTTGAGCACGGCCAATAGGTCGGCAATAACGTCGAGCCTCTCATTCAACAGGCCCACGCGCTGGTCCATTTCCAGATAGCTCCTCACTGCTTGGTACACAGGTTCGAGCTGAGGCTCTACCCAGAAGAGTTCGGGGGTGTCAAGGACGGAGCCATTGAGGTGGATTGCGATGCGGAGGATGAAGAGGTCGCCTATCTGCATGTTGATTTGTTTCCGGGAGAGATTAATTTTACCGGTGAGGGCGATGTGGGCGGGTATGTCTTTGCAGGTGTCGACGGTTGTGGCTATTAGTTCTTCGTACAGGGACGTCTGAAGTACTGCGGTTAGCATTGAGTTGTGTGTGTATGTGTGTGTGTGTGTGCGGTGGGCATTGGATGGACAAAGGACATGGAACAGTCAGTACCTTGACACTTTGTGCGAGTGCGTGAGATATAGCCAGCTTGATCATGTAGTTGTTCTTGTCTCGTAATGTGATGAAATCGTTGTATATGCGAGCCTGGTACTCGCGCGTGTAGTAAAAGTTGAAGAGCTCCGTCTCTATGTCGTCTGGCGCCAGCTTTTCCAGCTCGAATTTGGCCAGCTCTTTGAGGAACTTGGCCTCTTGTGATGCGGTCATGCCCCATATGACGACGACTCCGTAGTCAAACAGAAACACTTCAGGCGTGTGAACTTGGGTATCAAAGTCCAGGACGTCGTCTGCCGCGGGTGCTTCTTCTGTGACGGCTGGTCCCAGTAGGCTTTCATTGCCTAAGTGACTAGGATCGGGAATGTCGTTGGCAGAAAACTCGTCAGCGTAGCCGGAGTCATGGTTTTGCAAACCAAGAGTTTGGTGGCGCTGGACCTCGTCTTCCATGGTCTCGCTGCCGGTTGAGTGACGCCGCTGATAGCTCCGGACAGGGTCCTGGTGAATTCTGGTGGGTTTGGTGTAGGAGTAGGGCGTATATATGCATTCGTCGATGATTTTGGGGTTGGCACCACGCGCTTTGCCGCGACCCTTGAGGAAGCGCATTAACGAGTCCATCTGATACTTGTCGGCGGTACAATATGCCGTGACCCGGGGTAATCGATCGCGGTCGCTTTTGCCGAGTCTCGCAGCGTCTCTCCTCGCAGTGGGATCCTTAATTCTCGTGTACTGGGAGTAAACATCTCGGCCGCTCTCTTCATCTTCACCATCTTCAATGTCGGGGTTTGGTAAGAGCTTCAGTTTCTCTGTCTTCTTGGTACTTCGCTGGGGCCCAATCTTGGAGCCGGGGTATGGTTGAGCGGTGGTGGTGGTGGTGGGTGTGGTGACGCTGCCGTGACTATTGCGCCTTTTGAGCTTGTTGTTCAATGCGGTGAGGACGGGTGGGCTGACACGAGGTGGCCCGAGGGGAAGGCTACTACTGGCGGATGCTGCGCTATCCCGAGAAGAATAGGACTCGGGTTCGAAGGTCTTGGTAACGGGGTCGGGGCAAAAGGTGACGGTTCGAGCGTTTCGAGGCCGGGGCTCGGAAGTAGGAGGCGTGGCAGGAATCAGGGGTGTGTTTTCGCTGATGATTTGGGGCTCCATGATGACGGGGCAGGATGATCAAAGGTTGGCTGGCTGGGGGACCTTTTGCATGGGGTTTGTTGAGCAGCAAGCAGGTTGCTGTGGTGGTGGAAGCAGGAGCTCTGCTCTGGTGGTGCGTCCGACGGCAGGGTAGGTTATTGCTGGATGAGACGGGGCGTCATAGTCAAAGGGAGGAGCAAAGCCATGCAATTGCATTCGGATGCTGTGAGTGTGAGGCAAACAGGGACCAAGGCAGAAAGGCACAAGGCGGCGGCGATGATTGATGGAAGATGGCGTCTGCAGCAAGTCGTCGTGAGATTTTGCGAATGGAGTTTGCATGTACTGTCAATAATGAATGACGGCGGCAGCTTGTGAGGTCGGTTCCCAAATTCGGCCAAGAGTGGACAGAGTGAGCAGCGGCGGGCGGGGGGCCGTGCATGTACATGTGTACTTGGGTACTAGGTGACGCTACTTGATTTTGAACTCGTGGAGTGATGGTGACACACTGAGGCTCGATTGACCGGCTAAACTTTGGTAGGAGGCGCTGCGCTTGTTCACCATGGCTGAAAACGCAAACAGAGTGGACTTGGTCAACCAGAGCGCAGTGGCTCGCGGCATTTGTCGACGTTGTTGAAGCTACGGCAAAGACTTGTGAGTTCAAGGTTTCAAGGTACATGGGGAGGTACTTGGCTTGATAGACACGTTGAGGGCATCAAGGTACCCCAGAATTTGCTTGTAGCTAGCACGGTACGCTTTCGCCACGTCAACTGGTGTGTGCACGAATGTACCACGGTGTATTGAGCTAACAGGTACGGAGTATATATCTGCCAATATTGAGCAGGTGCTTCCACTTCCACCTTGGCCCCAACTGGGCGCCCTATGCACGCCCAACGCCCTCCGAGAGACGCCACGACATGAGCGGTGACAAGACTACGAACAATGAACCAAAGTGTAATTTTTAAAAGGCTCGGCAGCGCATTGAAAAGGAGCATCTCCGGAGATATTCCCAAGGTTTTCCAAAGTTTCTTGCCCTGCAGGGACGGGGACGGGGACGGGGACGGCGGCCGCGGGGTCCCTCTCGGTGGGCCGAACACGATGCAGATGCACACCAGACGTACCTCACCATGTACCCACCCACTAGACCATCTGCAGACCAGGTCCAGGGTAAGTCAAGTTTGAATTAATCTCACCAAGACACACCAGTTGACAACGACTGTAAATTCTTACTTCCAATGTTACAACTCCTCATGCATATCTGATCCGAGCCCCGACTTGCATGCTTGAATGCTGCAATGCTGCATCCAGGCTTCCAAACGCCGTTTGGTCCTGCTTGCAGACGCCGCGGAAATGCAAGTCATCCGTCCAGTCATCCGACAAGCATGGCGCCATTCTTTGAAATGTCCAAGTTTTGAATGGCCCGATCTGCTCCATCGTGTGTAGTTTAAGGCTCTGTTTTGATACACCACGAACCAAGCATGCATTATGCATGGTGCTTTATGCCTCCGCGACCCGTCTGGTCGACGTGCCTGATGCGCATCATCACCATCACCATCACCATCACCAATTGACCATCCTCACCACCGCATGTGCATTGTGTAGCCTTAGCGAGTGCTTGCCAAGCGCCCGTCGGACGAGACGCTGTTCAGCCTCCCGTGTCTCGTCACCCGGAGGGCGCATCTCCAAATGTAATCTCTCATCCCTCATCTCTCTCTCATCTCCATCCGCAGCCAACTGCCGTGTATAAAGTCGACACCTCTCCTGAACCCACCCCTCTCTCTCATCAACCATCGCATAGCCCAACCGTCACCTTGCCTTAGCTCACCACAAACCATGCATCTACGAGCAGTCCACGCCGAATCACGCATCCCGGTCCTCAGAGACCTCATCCGCTCATATCCCCTCGGCGTCCTCACCACCGCCATCCCATCCTCCACCGAACCCTTGATTCAAGCAACTCACATCCCCTGGGTCCTCGACGTCCAAGACGAGTCCAGCGAAACCGAGCTCGGTGTCCTCCGCGGCCACTTGGCCCGCCAGAACCCCCATAGCAAGGCCATGATTGAGTCCGTCTCCTCCAGCAACACCACCAACACCAACGTCCTGGAGCAAGATGTCCTGGTCCTCTTCACCGCCGCCCCCTCGCACTACGTCACGCCCCAGTTCTATACCGAGACGAAGCCATCGACTGGTAAAGTAGTCCCCACGTGGAACTACGCCGCCGTCCAGGTATACGGCAAGGCCAGCATCTACTACGACTCCAAGTCAGATGAGACGTCCAACTTTCTTACGCGCCAAATCACCGATTTGACCAACCACACCGAGATTTCCATCATGGACCTATACCGGCCAGAACGGCCGCCCCGATCAGTGGAAGGTGACGGATGCGCCGGACCGCTACATCGAGCTGCTCAAGAAGAACATCATCGGCATCGAGGTCACCATTGACAAGCTCCAGGGCAAGTTCAAGATGAGCCAGGAGATGAGCAAGGGTGATCGGGACGGTGTTGTCAGGGGGTTTGCGAGACTCGAGTCGGATGTTGCGAGGGCCGTTTCCGAGGTTGTCCAGGAGAGGAGCGAGATGAGGGAGGCTGCGAAGCGATGATTACTTGGGACTCACAGAGCGGGTGAAGCAGGCTAGAGTCTTTTCTGCTCATCGCTGAGCAATTCCCGGCCAACGAGAAGCGTTGGCAGTAAAACACAAAGTGCAGAGGCGACGACAACATGGCATCCTGTAGGGCGGATCCGACCTGGGCTGCTTTAGCAAGTTGGAAAAGAAGATGGAATACACGAATATATGAATATCTTTTTACACTAGATGTGGAAAGAAAGTCAACATTGTCAGCAGCAGCAGCATAGTGTCCGACGAACAAAACGTGGTGAATGCAACCTGCCTCATGATGCCCATGGTATTGTTCCCCTACAAGCGGTTTGCTTCTCGTGAACTTGGTATTACGAAGACACAAATTCCGTTGCTTCCTCGGAAACATCGGCACGCGAGGGTCTACTACAACCCCCTGAAACTGCCTTGCCTGCTTGCTGGTCTGCGTTCCTCCACTCAAGACCAAGTCAACCACACGGTTTAATTCTTCAATGAAAGTGTTTCTTCCCAAGTCGGCGTTTTCACATGGTTGCCCAATGGGCGTGGTCTCGCTGACTAGCTCATCTACTTACCCCGACACACGATAAAAGGCAGCACGACAGAACGTGCTATATTGTGAGAGGAGTTGTCAACTTCGTCGCCCGTCCAAACTAACAGATACCACGTGTGCCTCGGATGGAACCATGCTGACCTCTCAAGAAGCTGAAAATAGGGATTCAACCGAGCTCTTGACCAGCTTCCTCTGCATCCACAACGCCCTCCCCAGAGTAATCCCAAGGCCCGACACTGCAGCAACTACAACGGCTCCAGCAGCCATCAGGTCCCAGTTTCTAGCCTTGTAAAAGGGCATTCTCGCGTCCGCAGTCTGCAAATGCATGGGCCGCAGCTCCCCGTCTCCCCGGAACCTCAGCTCGGCGTCGTACATCAGCTCCTCCATCAAATCGGCCGCGTGGTGCTTTCGACGGGCGGCCACACGGGCAATGCGCCGCAGCCTCAGCACGTTCCTCGCATAGAGGCCCTGCTCGTCTCGCAGCATCTTCCGCGCCTTGGTGTACAGTTCGTCCGACGTGAAGCGGAACTTGTTCAGCGGCTCGGCCACACCGGCCGCCACAAGACGCGTCATGTTTGCGACTTGGTCCGAGAAGATGCCCATGGCCAGCATCGGCTTTCCGTGGTAGACGCCCTCGTTGGCGCTGGAGCCGCCGCCGTGGGTAAGGTACAGACACACCGAGTCGCTGTCCAGTACAGCCCGCTGGGGAGCGAACAGGGTGAACAGCCAGTCTGGGTGTCTGCCGTCGATCAAGTCCCCCAGCCGCAGAGTCCGGCCCCGGTGCTCGAATGCGTGGCTGCCGTCCATGTCCTGGCGGCCGCTTCTGCCCACTGCCCAAATCACGCCGTCAACCAGGCCTTCTGCAAGGAGTCGCAGCAGCCCGTCGACAATCTTGGCCGTGTCGCGGTCCGTGAGGATGACGTGCGTACCCAGCGCAATGTACACCGTCTTGCCGTGTCCGGCGAGGAACTTGTCCGTGGCATCGTCCAGGGGAGGAAACTCGTCGCTCAGAACCGGTCCTACCGGCGCGCACAGAGGCGGCAGGTCCTTTGGGATCTCCAGCCCGTAAAACGAATTGACCAGCACCAGGTAATCTGGCTTCGTGGGGCTCGGCAAGTCATGTTCGACGCCGGCCTTCCTGCGCATGGCCCTGGTGAGGCTGGACAGCTTCAAGATGTGCGGCAGCGCCCGAACCACCACCCACTCGTTTCTGAACCGCAACCACATGGACGCATCTTCCGACGTCAAGGTCCCCTCTATTTGGAAGCCTGGCTCGCCCGGTATGTAGGGGCAGGGAAACATGAGAGGGGGCATCTGTGGCCACACCACGGCCAGGGGCACATGGTACTCAAAGTGCATGTCCCTGACGGCGTCGGCGAAGAAGTCTGCCACCATCATGCTAGGTTTCGCACCGGAGCCGTCTTCCATGATGGCCTTCAAGCCTCTATACGTCTGGGGCCAGAACGAGTCGAACATGAACTTGGACTCCATGGCGGCTGCTATCCCCTTGGACATGTCCCAGTCACGCATGCGAAGGTAATGACTGTCCATTTGCTCCTCTGTTGGGCCCGGCCCGAGAAGATGGACTCTGCTGACGAATTCATAGCCGCTGATCCAGCCCTCTTGGCCGTCGAGAGTGGCAAACTCGATGTTGTGGCCGCGGGCGGAGAGAACTTTGCCTAGTTCCAGAACCGGCGCTGCACGAGGCAACTCCGTGTAAGTTGCAACATGACGGATAAAACGATTTTTGGCTGCGGCACTTTACTTACCCGCGTGTGTGAAGCCGCCGGTAGTGACGACGAGCAGAATCGTGCGAGGCGCTTCAGCCATGTTGGCGGCGATGGAGATGGCCGTGATGAATGCCAACTCGAGCCCAACAACCAAGGTAAGAAAGCCGTGTGCGGATAAGCCGCTTATAACACGGATCTCAACGTGGGATTAGATGCCTTGTATCGCAGCATCAGACATGACACGTCACACAAGTGATTTGACAAATCATGAAATAATCGCCGTCGGGGTTTGGACTGCTTGAAAAGTGAGCAACACAAATCTACAACGAAAGCAGGCTGACACGCAGGCGGAATCTGGGCGTACCATACAACGCCGATTGGGCAACGCCTTTGCAGGGATTCAACTGACGGAAATGCTTGCCCGTCATGGTTGCAACCAGTTAAGTTTGGCTTACCACGAATAAATCCCCCCCTCGAGTGAGAACTAGAAGCAGGGGCCGACCAACACTCCAATACAATGTAAACATGGTGACGAGTGTAAAGAATACCAGACAATAGGCTTCCCCTACGCCTATAACCAGCCCCAATTGCACATGTTGGCCGACAATACCTCGCGGTTAGGAACATGGCTGGTGCACCATCATAACAATCATCGTCCGTCGTCACGCTCAAGGTGGAAGAATAGGTCAATTATCATATATCTCACAACGGTAATCAAAACGTCACACCCCATCAAATCCATCCAATCTCGTGGAAGCTCATCGTCCATCCTGCGCAAACCGATCCGTAAACTTGAACGTGGCAAGACCCTTTTTGAACTCGTCCACGATATCCGCAGCGCCATCCTTGATGAACACGCCAGCACCCTCGCTGGCTCCGGCAGCCCCTACGACATCCCTTGCCTTACCCAAGAACCCAACCGGCTTACCCCAGTTGTACCCATCCACGACGATCTGGAGGGGACGACCGGGCGGGAAAAGCGTAGACTTGTTCTTGACGTCAAACAGCTTCTCCGTGCCGTCGGTTACAATGATGCCATCGAAACCAACCGCCTCGGCACCAGTGTACGTCTGGTCAACGCCGTCAACACGAGACTCGCCGACAATCGTGACAGTGACATTGCTGGCTTTGAACTCGTCCTTGAGGGATTTCGCCTGCGTGAGAGAATCGCTCGACTCGGTGGAGGCCAAGACGCCGACGCGGAGGGTGGCAATGGTGGGCAGTTCCTGGCCAAAGATGGAGAGGCCCCGGGTCTTGTTGTTGTGATAGTACGTGTCGTCGGGGGCCGGGGCCTCAAGACCAAGCGTTTTGCCAACCCGGACGGCGATGTCGTGGCTGATTTTGTTGAGCTGTACCAAGACGTTCTGCTGCACTTCTCTTGAGAGCCCGCTCGTCTCAAACCGGATGGCGTCGATGAGAAATTGCTGTTCAATGGGGGTGATGGAATTGAAGAACAGACGAGGCTGGCTCCAGTGGTCCTGGAAAGTGCTGCTTCGTCGTCTCTCGAGAGCACCAGAAGCCTGGCGGCCGGGAGCGGTGAAGAAGCCTTTGCCTTGAGTCCGGTTGGCCTGCTTGGGGAATCCCTTGTTCAGAGAGTTGGGAGTATCTACTGGCTGTCAGTAACTCGCTTGATACGCGTGGTACACGGTAACACGCAAATCAATCGTGAACTTACAAGGAGCAGTGTTCTTGTGAATCAAGTTCTGTGCCGCACCATCTCTGTTGTTATTGTGGATGGGAACAACGGGTCTGTTGATGGGAAGCTGTTCAAAGTTGGGACCGCCGTGTCTGTTGAGCTGCGTATCCAGGTAGGAGAAAATGCGACCCTGCAGCAAAGGATCGTCTGTGAAATCAATACCTCGCACAATATGTCCGGGTTGAAACTAAGTCTTTATTAGCGTCTTATACATGGATAACCACGTGTGCTTCTCCAAACGTACCATGATTTGCTCAGTCTCGGCAAAGTAATTAGCAGGATTAGCGTCGAGTCTAAGAAGACCGAGAGGCTGCAGGGGAGCAAGCTCCTCGGGGATAATCTTGGTAGGGTCAAGAACATCGAACCCGAAGGCAAGAGCCTGATCCTCATTGATCATCTGGATACTAAGCTCCCACTCCGGGAAGTTGCCTGATGCAATGGCATCAAAGAGGTCCTGTCTGTGGAAATCGGCGTTCTTGCCAGCAACGTGCTGCGCCTCGTCCCAGACCAAGCTGGCTTTCCCTTGCTTACTTATCCAGTGAAATTTGACAAGTTTAGTGTCGCCATTCTCATTCACGAGTCGAAAGGTGTGGACGCCGTGGCCGTCCTGAGATGCGTATTAGCCTTTACTGTGTACACAGAGCAAGCGTCGCGACAGCGTGTGTTGTGTTGATGATTGGTAAACCTACCATGTGGCGAAAGCTTCTCGGAATTCCATAACCAGCCATGGCCCAGAACAAGGTATGAAGAGTAGAGGTTTCCTGGGTGAAGAAGTCCCATGCGCTGTCGTGGGCAGTGGCCGCCTGTGGGATCTCGTTGTCCGATCGCGGCTTGACCGAGTGAATGAGATCAGGGAACTGGATTGCATCCTGGATGAAGAAAACAGGGATGTTATTCCCGACAATGTCAAAGTTGCCCTCGTCGGTGTAGCTAATTATTTAGCGATTAGCATGCAATTGCCTTGTGCGCTATCACAAGAAAGGGGGGGGCTCACAGTCTGACTGCGAATCCATGAACATCACGAGCAGTGTCCGCACTACCCCGGGAGCCGGCGAACAGTAGAGAAGCGGACAAATACTGGAGTCTGCTTATCCTTCGCCCCCAAAAAGGACGCAGCAGTAATGTTGCTATAGTTCCCGTAGCTGGTAAACGTTCCATGGGCGCCAGCGCCTCGAGCATGGACTGCTCGTTCGGGGACCTATATACAGATACATAGTTAGCCAACTATCAATACCTTCTTGTTTCCCGTGGTGTAAGTCACTTACTCTTTCGTGGTCAAAGTGTGTTATTTTCTGCCGGAATATAAAGTCCTCCAACAAAGTCGGGCCGCGCTCTCCAGCCTTGAGGCTGTTCTGGTCCTCAATAGGACCGCCCACATCAGAAGTAAGGAACCCATCACCGTCGTCAACTTCGTAGCTCTTTAGGTGTTCGCGAGACTCGGGACGGCCTTCAGCCCTCGCAGCGAGGCGTCCTGGGTCGGCGAAGGGACATTGGGAAGAAGCTAAGCTGGCCAAGGCCAGAGAAATGGCCACCAAACGTGTTTGAACCATGTTTATATACTCGGTACAAGACAGGATGAGAGATGAGTGGTCAATAACAGCCTTTTCAACGAGACATGGCCCATCAGTAGTCATTAATCAAAGCCGAGGGGGTCGCATGGGAGGCGGCCTAGCCTACTTATACATGCAAGACTAGCCCGTTTCTCGAAGTCTCATCACTCTGCATGACGGGACATTGGCAATGAAGCTAAATGGTCGATGACGGAAACGTGCCCAAGGTACCCGCAAAGGTCTGGGCTAGCTTTGAACTGACGCAGGACTCCAAGAGGACCCATGATGTGGAACCAAAGGGTTCGTGTAGACGAGTAGTAGTAAGTAGCATTGGAACTTTGAAGGACGTTGCAGTGTGCTTCGTATGCATAGAGCAACAAGACTCCCTGGAATTCTCTTGGGAGACTCTACCCACGTTGTGTGACGTCGAGTGCATTGAAGCGCCCGCCGGGATTACCAACAAGGCTCGGATGAGCAGGACAAGCTCCAAAAGTCTCGTCCATTTTTACATGGGTGGTTTAGACTGACCGTCGATGCAACTGAGCTCTGCATGAGCCACCTCACTGCCTTTGGTCGGGCCAAGCCCGCTTTGCTTTTTCTCTTCAACGAGTTGATTAGCCATCCGAGGGGATCGCAGCGTGTAGAATTCCGCTTGCCAACACCAGGTCGTAACTGTCGTAATTCGTTTCCAAACGGCATCACAGGAGGAACTCTTTCTTCATCCAGAAACTGCACGGCCCATGAACCTTGTTCGGCGAGGATGGGATGGTTTGACCACCAGAAACATAAACGGCCTGATCTCCACGGCATTTTCGAAAGCGTTTGCCGTAGAATCATTCGAATGTACCCAGAGCTCTCTCCAGTGTCCATCACTAATACGTTGAAACCCATTGGCTTGGCCATGGGGCCCACGTTAGAGACGGGATGAATGTCGACCTTGATAGGCCCGGAGCAAATGCATTAAAACAGCCCCCATGGATGGCAGCATCACCACTCCGTATTAACAATTAGCTCACGGAGGAGAACATGGCCGGTTGATTCCTTGAATCTGGGTGTATCAGTGGCGTTGCTCGCGTCCGAATCACACCACACTCCACCACTTCACCGAATGTCTGCCCGGTCAACCGGTCAAACGGCGTACAGATACCACTATTCCCGCGTCCAGTCCCCGAGGCATCTCAAACTTAATCCTTAATCGCAGAGTCCCCATGCGCTATGGCGTACCTCTGGACCCATATGCCGCCGGGATTGGGAAGATGCCAATGAAAGAAAGCCCTGCTGTACCGAGTCTAATACACACGCCAAAGTCAATTTAGTCGCATGGTAGGACGCAAGATTGGCAAGGAGCCGTTCGGCCCATAAAAATGTGATTCAATCCATGGCGGAAGGCGGTCCGGATGTTGTGCAAGGGACATTCCTACCAGTCAAGGACGTGATCCCCAGGGATATTGTAGCATTAACGGTACCAATATTGTATGGCTTGCCAGCACGGTGAGTCGCAATCGATTTTTGCTGCATTGGTGGTCAGCACAGCATGGACGGCAACAGCCAATAGCCATCCTGTCAAATCACGGCAAATAGCAGAGATAGCCTACGGGCCCATCCGTAAGCCACCTGCAGAAACCACCGCCACCATGTCAACTAGAGAGGGCAGCCCGTGATGAGGACCGCACTGCTCATGTACGTATGTACCACCGAGTGCCCGATGACAAGGGTGATGGCCAGGGGGGCGCTTCTCACTTCTCACCATGCCCGCGAGTCTTGGTTGGCTACGTACCTGCGAGACCAACATGATATATCCCTGCCTTGATGCCAGAAGATCGCATTGCCCAACTTGGACGCCGTCGATTGCTGCGGGGTTCTCTTGGCTTTCCCATTGTGGCCGCCCATTCGCGAAGACGTGCGAGTGACGAGGCCACTGTTGCTAAATTCAAGGTTCCCAGAAGTGATGAGGAACATGTATCATGCAATCCGTTACGCTTCGTGCGTCCTGCTTTTCGAGAGAACCCAATATAGTCAGGTCATTGAAGTGGTCCCTCGTTTGACAGCTCCAGCGAAAGCCCCTGCAGCCAACAGCCGATACAGCTCGCCAGGTCACACTACACCCTCCGTTCCGCGGCCCAGTCACGGTCAAGTATGATCTTCCATTGTGTTGGTGTATACCGCCTCCTGGCAACGTCGTCCAGGATGTATTGCATCTTGTGTTTCTTCCCCGGAATGAAGGTCGAACGGGTAAGTAGTTTCTAGCCCATGTGCCTATGGCGTCAACCAGCCACCGGCAAATCCGGAGGCTTCCAAAAGACGGTACTCCATACCCCTTGGCCGGATTCCAAATCCGTCAACACATGGTTGCTGCTTCGCTGCACAAGCCTCGTGGGCGGCTCGTCCGATGTAACCCTCTACCAGGACGAGCATCCGAACCAAAACACAGCACTGACGAAATCGAGAGCCTCCCACGATGAGTACAGCCCACGAGCCTTGGTGATTCAAGTTGTTCTTCAAGAGGGAGGGCCAGGTCCGACCGCTGCTAGCTTGGTCAGCAAGCGCTCGACAGACGCGGAAATGGATTTTGCGTTGTAAACATTGGGGAGAGATTTTCGACGCCATTTAGAGTGGAACTCAAAACTCAGTACTTCATTTGGGCCCCCCAAGAAAAGAGGGCAAAATAGAATACCAGCGTCACATGATGTGCAATGACAATTCGACAGAGCACCAAAAAGACAACTTGGAAAAAAAAAAAGGAAAAATCTGCGCATAGGAATACAAGAAATTTTAGAGCTCAACCGATAAAAGAGCAAGCAAAATTAAACCAAAACGTGCCCAAACATCAGATCATGCTCCCAATACCATGCAAACCAGCTTGATACCCTTCTCCTCTGCTCTTTCTAGGCAACTTGACTAGCCAAGATAAATGTCTACTTCCTCCTTGGCCTCGACATCCCAAGCCTTTTGCAAAATATGACCAATGCCTCTCCTATAAGCCACCCCCGATATTCTTTCAATCCACAACACATTGACAAACTGCACCACACCGTCGTCGTCCATGCTCTCGGAAAACCTGTCCATTGGAAATACATACGAGCCCTTGCGCTCCATGGCGCTCGAAATAGCAATAAACTCCAGCTTCTCCTCGCCATCGTAGTTGGATGATTGCACCCCCAGCCAGCCGTCATGGCTTCGCAGCTCTCCTATCCAGTGGCTGGACCTACTAAAGATGTTGCCAATGGCCACCGGAGGGTTCGGCATGTCCTTGGGCGCCATGGAGATGGCGTAGTCGACGTCGAAGAATGCAGTCGTTGTCCGGAAATAGAGCAGCGGCCCAGGCATGCTTAACTCTGTAGGTCGCGACTCGTACGCGCCGTCCTCGGGGACATCTTCCACCGGAACGGGGTACTTGAACAGGGTGAAGTCGTCGCTGTCGTGCTTGAAGTGAGTGCCGGACTTGGACCACCCGGGGGGCAGAGCCTGGCCGGCGCCTTTGCGGGAGCGGAATTCTCGCATTCGCAAACCGGTATTGTCAATGGGTACAGAATTTGCCCTGTCTGACAGACTCCAGACCACCATTGTCTTGATGCGAAACGGGTGCGTCGGCTTAAACCTCTTGGACTCTTGTCCTCGCTTTACCGCCTGCGTTTCCTCGACATAGTCCGCCGCCGCCCTCCACAGGGTGAGGTCAACGGGAATACCGTCAAACCACCAGCCCATCCAGGACCATGACGGGAGGAATGGCGGGCGAGACATGGCCCGTCGTCGAATTGTCGCCTGAGGTCTCCAGAGGAGGGCAATGTCAATGAACATGAGAGGCATGCCGTAGGCGAAACCACCTTGAAAAATGCGAGACAATACGTGCGTGACGCCGGCAAAGGCCCTGATGGAGTCGTCAACAATTGTGATCCTCCTCATACTATAGTCCATGGCCAGGCGAGCATATTCATCCATGTCAGGCCACTCTGTGTGTTGGAATCCGAATGCCGCCTCGGACAATCGATTCGTACAAGCAGGCCTTTTATCACGAAGTATTTTGGTCATGTTTGTAGCATTTACCTGCCACAGGTCGCAGTGGCATTCCCAGGTGACGGCATCTTCAAAGAAGAAGACTGCTCGTCTCGAATAGACAAGCTCCTGCAGTGTCCAGCCCCTCGTGTTCCATTTTGACGACAACAGCAAGTCACTATGATCTGGGTTACCCTGCCTGGGTGTCCGAGAAGGGCGGCGCGGATCCAGGGGAAGCAGGCCAGTGTGAACATCGCCGTAGGCAGAAATAATGGTCAAACAGGCGTTGGCAAACACGTAAGCCATGTGTTCAATGTGCTCGGACTTGTCCTGTTCATCATCCTGGACTATGCACATGCGATCGACCCAAAGATACCGTATCCCAAGCTTTTTAGAGAGCCATATGGCATCGAGGATGGTTTGCGGTACATCCTTGTCTGGCAGGCCGAGCTGGTAGGCATCGAGGTTGGTGGTCAACAGCTGGGCGACGGCGTCGGAGCCGGTGGCTCGCGGGTTTGAGGCTCCCCAGACATAGCTGAGGGCCGAGTATCTGTAGGCGGGCTTGGAGCGGACCAAGCAGCGTTCATCGCAGTCTATCAGGTAAATTGGGCGCCAGGTTGGGACGTCACGGCTATCCGTCCCGCTGCAGTGCCTGCCATGCTGGGTATTGCATGTGCTGAGCCATTCGCGAATGCGCGGAATGGGAGACTGCCTGGCCGAGGCGGACGTCGATGCCGATGTCGACGTGCGACGCTGCACGGCAGCCGATGTTTCCTTGCGGGCTTGGTTGAGGGAGCCGAGAATGCGGTCTGTGATGCTCAGGCGTTTGCTGTGCTGCGACGGGTCGCGATCTCGCTCGCGGTCTCGGTCACGATGCCGCGCTCGGTCTCGCTGCGGGGAGTGAGCCGGCTCAGGCATGGCTAGTGACCTGGGAGAATGCGTGCGGGCGCGAAGGAATCATCACAGGCTGGCGGCAAATAATGGCAATATGCATGCTTGTTGTGTGCCATGGCCCGAGCAACGACGAGGAGGCGTCATGGTGCGGATGGTGTGGGCGCTGCGCCGGAGCTGCGTCATGAGCTTTCAGGTTGTCGAGACTTGGCGAGCCGCAGCCCAGCAACAGGAGCCCAAAACATCAATTGATGCCAGGCACCACCCACAGCACCAGAGTCTGCAATAGTGGGTACAAATCACTGCCACAGGGGAGCTCAGGCGCCATGGAACATTCGAAGGCGCCAGACATGAGCAGACACAGGCCCGTGGTGTCGACTAGCTCCCGTCAACGCGAACAGGGGTCAATCTTTAATGCTCATGTCCTTTTGTGCGACGAGCCTCTGATTGGCTATATCGCATCATCTAGTTACACTGGAGGCGGACTAGGAACGGCCTTGTCTAAAAAAAAACCAAAAAAAAAAAACTAGTATGACGTTGGTGTTGCTATTGCTGAACATTTCAGAGTGTTTATAAAGGGTCATTTATTAATAAGACCATAATAGTCCACATCAAATGACCCGTGAAGATTAAAGCCTGACAGATACCAGCGGCGGAAGAATAGGGCATCAATGAAAATTGAAAAACTTTTTTTCTCTATCCAATTGGACAACCTCTCGTACTGTGTTCTCGCCTGTTGTGGGATTATCGAATGATTCTCCTCCATCAGTCCAGCTTGATATGAGTCAGCAGGGATGTGAAGGACGGGTTTCTTCGTTGGGTGCCATGGTAAAGTACCAGTGTTGAACTACTTTACGGAATCGAGTCTGTTTTTTTTTTTTCTTCTCGTAGAGAGCTCTCACATTTCCTTTTAGATGGTGACATTTCGGCATCGACATCAGCCCCAGCGTCTAGGAAGACATGCAGTAGTTGGACCTCGTCACAGCTAGCTGCCTAGCAAGAGGTCGTGTCGCCGGCGTGAACAGCGGTGGCTGTAGATTTGGCAACATGGTCTTCCAGGTTAATAAACATTCTGATCTGCTTAGAAGTGGTGTTTGTTGATACGATACTCGGAGTCTGGTGCGTCTACGGAATAAGCGAAGTGAAGTTCAGGCACGTGTAGTGAGGTTTTATCGGTGCCCAGGCAGGTACGTGCCCGAGTTCGCCGCAGCCACAACATCCAGGTTCCCATTTGATAGTATGAATTTGAACGTCGAGCCTGATGGGTGAGTGTGGCCGTCTTGTCAATACCCGATGCGTGATTGGCTCCGCCTCACAAATGTGACATACATTCTCAGCGGAAAGAAATAATCCAACTAGCCAAATAACATGCAATAATAAACTACTTTACACGTCTTCATAAAAAAAGATCTTTCTGTCCAAATCCAAATCCACCAACACCAGTCAGTCCATGCCTCGCGTCGACGGGCGCACAGTGGAGACCCCCAAGCCATCCCATTGGTCCCAGTGCCGCTGTCGCAGAGACCTGACATCACACACTAGCCGATCCTCGCCGTCCAAGCCTTCAGTCTACTCCGTACAACATCGCCGTTTCTTGTCCACGTGCAGCTTCCAAGTCGCCAGTAGTCATGTATACGACCTAGCTGCCCAGCAGCTTCATCCTCCTCGTAAGCCGGGACTCCGAATTCCGACCACCAGCTCGTCTCGCCCCCAAACTGCCACCTGCTCTTTCGACACACCATCGTCAGACTCGGACAGCATCACCTCAAGTCAATCATGGATCGTTCGAGACCCATCAGCCGCTCCCAGGCAGAGGAGTACGAGCCTCTAGCCACCTCAGACGACACGGCGCTGGAGTCGTCCGTCATCGCCCCCGACACCGACTTGATTCCCTTCTCATGGATCGAATACACCATCTTTGGCATCCTCGGCGTTGCCATGTTATGGGCCTGGTATAGCTTTCTCTGTCCCTACCCTTCTCCTTTCAAACCCCAATCGCAATCGCAATCGCTTACCACGACGAGCAGGAACATGTTCCTCGCCGCAGCGCCCTACTTCTCCTCGCGCTTCGCCGCCGCACCCTCCATCCAAAGCACTTTCCAATCCGCCATCCTCACCGTCTCGACAATCACCAACCTCTCGGTGCTCCTCATCCTCAGCAACATCCAATACTCGGCCTCGTACCCATTCCGCATCAACCTCGCTCTCATGATCAATAGCGTCGTCTTCGCACTCCTCACATGCTCCACGACCTTCTTCCTCGGCGCCGGTCCCAGCGTGTACTTCGCCTTCCTCCTCGTAATGGTGTGCCTCTCGTCCTGGGCGACGGGGCTCATACAGAATGGAGCGTTTGCATTTGCAGCCAGCTTCGGAAGGCCCGAGTACATGCAGGCGCTCATGGCCGGCCAAGGCGTGTCGGGGGTTTTGCCGGCCGTGGCACAAGTCACGTCCGTGTTGCTGTTCCCGCCCGAGAAGAGTTCAGCAGGCAACGCTGCAAGCCAGGGCGAAACGTCTGCCTTTTTCTACTTCCTCGCCGCGGTTGTGATATCCGTCGTCACATTCATCGCACTCGTCCCTCTTGTTCGACGACACAATCGCCGCATCGAAGACAAATTGGTGGAACGCATGGCCGAGTCGATGAACAGCATTGAGGAGGCAGAGCGCGCAGCCAGAAAAGTTACATCCCTGTGGACGCTGTTCTTCAAGCTGCGCTGGCTGGCTGTCGGCGTGGCAGTCACCTTCGCCGTGACCATGTTCTTCCCCGTGTTTACCGCCAAGATCCATTCCGTTCAGGAGGACGCGGGTGCGATATTCCGCCCAGCGGCGTTTGTTCCTCTTGGCTTCGTGTTTTGGAACTTGGGTGATTTGGGTGGACGCATTGCAACCGCGATACCTTTTACGCTGAGGGACCGGCCGTTTGTGTTGTTCCTGTGTTCTGCTGCACGAGTCGTCTTCCTGCCGTTGTACCTCTTGTGTAACATTGGTGGGCGGGGTGCCGTCGTGCCAAGTGACTTCTTCTATCTCTTCGTCGTACAACTCACTTTTGGCCTCACCAACGGTTGGCTGGGCTCAAGTTTCATGATGGCCTCGGGAGAGTGGGTTGATGAGGGGGAGCGGGAAGCAACAGGCGGGTTCATGGGCTTGTGTCTCGTCATTGGTCTCACCGTGGGCAGTTTGCTCAGTTTCACCATTTCGGATATATGAAGCTGATGATGTACAAATGACGTATCCATGGGACAAACGGCGTTGATTGATAATTTTAAATATACTACGTATATAAGAATATTTTTGTACCAGAATTAAGATTTGAGTAACCCGGAAATTTTTTGACCAGAAAAGGGTAAAAACAAACAAACAAACAAAACTAAAAAAAAAACTTCCAGGCCAGGAAAGGACCCCATTTGCCGTCCACGCAGCCACATTTCAATGCAAATGTTCCCCTTCGCCATCAACGGGAAGGGGGGCCCTGTGCAGTCTCCCAACGCCAAGCTAAGTCTGATAAGAGCCGAGTCTGAACGCCTCATTCATGATGGATTGCCGTCCACGATGGAGGTCAGTGCGTACACTGAAGCCTTCCTAATATAAATCTTGTTGAAGAAATTGGCAGGAAAAAAAAAACTCCTAGACTAAACCAAAAGCCGCCCGTCTTCATGATCCCGACTTTTTTCGCGCAGGTTTTGCGAGATCCGGCGCCTCCTTTTTATATGGTTCCAGAAGTCGCTTTAGGACGGCTGTGTCCGTCTGAAAACTGTGAATCTTGGTCCCCGGCGGGGTCTGCAATGGAAAAGCATGCTGTTGCGGGTCAGTGGATCTGTTTTCTCTCGAATCGCGTATTTCGATGACGGCGATATCCTTTTTGGACGCTATCGGGCTGTGCTCGAGGAGACAGAGCGTTGGCGGCCTGTAGAAGGTGCCATCGCAAAGGATCCATTCGGCTGTATAGAACCCCTTCTCTATGAGTTCCTCCTCGACGCCTCGCCATCGTTCAAATTTGATCTGGGGATCCTTCCAATCAAAGTCGCCGAACCTAATCCGCACAGACGGTGTGCACTTGTGTATCTGGGCAAAACATGTGCAGTCGCGGAGGGTCATGGCCAGGGGGAAGAATGGATCCGACGACGCGGCATGCAACGGACCGACCGTGTCGTGAATGTCCTGCTGCGCCTTCAAGTCACGAATGGCCGGATGGGTTGGGATGGTCCCCAGGGCTTCCAAGTAAAACTCCTTACTACCCTGGTTTTCAAGATGCGGGGCCATTCTGAACGGGGAGCGGACTGGCCAGGGGGAATCCGAGCCGACAAGAGCCAGAGGGCATGGTTTCTGTTCTGGTCGTGCTTTATTCCTGGACAAGTCCTTAACGAGGTTCCGCAACTCCATGGCGCACTGGCGGCATCTGATGGCGTTCTTTGGCGCAGAGGGGGACTGCGACAGCCACTTAGGCTTAAACTCGACGAGAGTGCAAGTCTCTGGATCTGTAATGCTTTCCCGTCAGCTCATGAGGAATGGGCGTATGCAAATGGGGTTTGCCAGAGTTGTCATCCTACCTTGAGGTCTCATGTCCTCTACGAGGAACCCCAAGTCAGTCTCCCCGACATATGTCCCTTTGAACTTGTCCTTGCGGGTGTGGTCTATAGTCTGGAGAAGGTTATTGAGCTCTTGGATGATGCCCGTCTTATGGAGCACGACCAGCTCCTGGTTTACTACATGGTCGCCGAGGATGGGCTTGATTGTGGTCTGGAGGAACTGCTGCTGAAAGACATAGTTGTAAGTCGGCGCAGCTCCGAGTGAGGGCACCTTGGCAACCCTCAAAAGATATCCTACCATGTCTTTAGCGCCATGTTATTTTCAAGGGTATTTTTGGTTCCTTTTTCTTTTTCTTTCCCTGTTTGGAGGAAAGAAAAAAAAATAGAAGAAAAAGAGGGCGTCGCCAACATCTCTCTCACCTTTGAAGTCACGGCCGGCACGATCGCGCGGCGGGACTTTTATCTCAAAGACGGCATTGGCAGAGCCTTCGCCGACCAGCTTTACAGGCTTCGTGCCAGTGGGAAGTCGCTTGAGGCATTGATGATGGTGCTGTCCCAAGCAGTTCATGGGACATGGTTCGCTGGCGAGGACCTTGAGGATGGCCATATCTTGGGAAGTCAACCACGCACCATCATCCTCACGGCCGGATTCATGGTCTTCTATAGCCTCAACGAGGGAGCCATGGTTGGAAGCGGGAGTCTGGATGAGATCAGATGAGTTGTCATCGAAGCAAGGCTCGGCGGCGTCGCCTTGATTGGAGGCAGATTCTTCGCTGCTGGGCTGGGGTGGCACAAGATGCAAGGCCATGATTGGAGCCCCCGACCCTGCAGGATGCTGCAAGGCACTGCAACAACGGCGAGGGGGCACACTGCAGGGCTGGCTCAATGGCTCAATGGCTGAGTCGAAGGCTCCAGACGTCCAAGGTCTCGTGGGCCGAAGACAAAGAGACGGCACCTGCTGAGGGGTGTTTTGGCGGGGGTGGTTTGGGGGGTGCTCAAGGACCGGCTGAAGAGGGCATCGGACGGTGCGTCTTGCGAGGCCTCATGACGCGAATGGGGCGGTTGAGATGATGGGGGATCTCGAGATGTCGAGATTCGGCCTCGACTGGTCGGTCTGGCGGAGCAGCCGGCGAAGATGCGAAATAATAGAAGGACGGAGAGTGGCGAGTGGGATTGTACTCGCTATGTATACTTTTTAAGTTAGATGCAAGGTTTACCTTTGTTACTCGACGGATGGTAAGCCAGGCCAGCGCTGAGTTATAGAGCACGAGACTTGACTAACGAGTCAACGGTCCGGTCATTTAAGCCACTTTTGCACGAGAAAGTGGCTTCGCCATTGTGGACGGGGTTCAGTTGGTTCAGTTGGTTCAGTTGAGTCAACAGAATTCCAATGTTGGCTCCAGATGTCCAACTGGTCAAGGTCAGCTTGAGTGGCAAGTGGTTCTCGGCCAGCACCAAGTTGGCTGGAGCAGACGCCGAGACTCGGCTCGATTGAGCGTGCTTGAGCCCAGCTTGAGCCGTCCTGGCGCTGCAGTCCATCCTCCAGAGTCCTCGAGTCTGGCACCCTTTGGAGCTGCAGCGCTTGCGACCAGACAGTCAGTCACTCAGCCAGGTACCAGACACCACCGGCACACCAGTGGCGTCCACGTCCCTGCAGATAGATCATTGCTAGTCCAGTCCAGGCCAGTCCTCCTTTCTCGGCTGATGGGTCGACCAGTTCGTGTGTCTCGTACTTTGACGGCCGGGTTCTGGATGCATCAAATTGGCCAGCTGTTGGTTGCGTGCCAAGTGCCAGAAGGCCGGAGCCCAGCAAGAAGCGGTCTGGGGCGGTTGCTGGTACCAGAATTTATGCGTATCTGTGTGGAGTACATGGGTGATGGATGATGTATCATAGACGACGGACGACGGAGGCTGGTATCCCGAGTACGGAGAACTTGATGCTTGAGCAATCAATTGCAATGAGGGAGGGGCACCAGGGCACCAGTCGTCTCTGCATCCACCCATTCATTAATTGATTGATCTGGAGCCAATCTAACAGTTTAATAAGTTGGGCACAGAGTGCAGACTGGAAATTTTGAATGCATACAGAGAGGCCTTGTCCACCACAAAGAAACGCACATCACCAGACATGAGCCCCTGAGGGCACACAAGGGCTGTTTATTATTGGTCTTGTTGTTGTTGTTGTTATTATTATTATTATCATTATTTTTGGCCGACGTTGCACAGCTTCCCCTCGGCACAAGTCATGGTTCCACCGAGTCATATATTAATCGATCTCGATGCAGCACAAGGCCAGTACTGCCCTGCGCGGGTTGAAGCACGTGAAAGGGTATTGGCTGGTTGTCATATACTGCCAATATCCCGCCAAGACGTCACTTGACTTTCTTCCACTACATCATGTTGGGCTGGAAGGCACAGGTGTAGATATGCCTCGCAGGGTTGGCGAGACGGCTAGATCTGTCGTCGCCTACCGGCCTGCTGCAAGTCCGGCTCGTCGATGCGACTCAAATGATGTCAGATTAGGGCAGCCGCTGGGTTTGGGGTGATTTACTTGGGCGTCGTGGAGCAGCAGGCGATTGATTGGCAGACTCGGCCTTGGCTCTGCCTGGACATTCATTGCTCGTCCTTCTCCAGAACTCTTGGTCAGCTTTGGATTGGCGACGATGCATGCATGCATGGGCCGAAGGAAGGAAGCTCGAAAGAAGTTTCAGAGCCTCCCGACGCCTCAGACAGGCGTCCAAGGTCGTAGCACCTGTATAAAATTTAAACTGAATAATGGAATAAAAGAAATGAAAAAAGGTCTCAGACCTGGCCAATCAAAAGATTCTTGCCATGGCCAAGGCCTGTTTCGAAACTGCTCCGTACAGAGTACAAGAGTAACCTACGAAGCTGCCGCACGACTCGGTGCAAATGCTTGGTAACCAACGGAAAATCGACACAAGACCATGGCGTCTCGTCCAGCCGCATCCCACGTTGAACACGTTTTCTCTCAGCTGCGTCAATCTTCTCTCCCACAGGCCACTGACGCGGCCAACTTTGGAACATAGCATAGGCGACTTACTCCGTATTGTACCCGGCTATCTCGTGCGGGGGGAAAGAGGCTCGGCGAGGCTCGGAGGAGATGCATGCGTGTCTTGCGTAGCATCTGGCGACGGAACCGAGAGCCAAGAGCACTGGCAACGGAGAAATGGAGCTCACGCAACCACTTGTGCTTGCTCCGTACAGCTGGCTATCGATAGTGGTTCCACGATAACGTGCATCACGCGAGCAGACGCCGCATATGCCAACGACGCGATACCACCATCAGATGACGGAGCCACGACTGCCCCGGGGTGCAAAAACAGCCGCCCAGGACGAGGAAACATTGAAATGAGGAGGCGTGGTCATGGTGTGTCGTGGTTGGGTCACGGAGTTGGTTGCCAGTAACAACAACACGTGCTGGTGCGATGCGTGATGCGGAATGTCATACACTGGGATGATGTACACAAGAACACCTAGGCACTTGATGCAAGAGAGTCTTTAAGGAATCGCTCTCCACCCAGCATAAAGAACGCTGACTTTTCGGTGTTGCCGTACTACTCCATGTCGGAACATGTAGTCATGGTCATGAATACGAAATAGACGTATTGGTGCAATCGAGTCTCCATGTCTGCGCTCAACGCCGCTCAGTGGGGTTACCCCGGCAAGAGGCGTGCTGGACACCGGAGAGCCAGGGCCACCCACCAAGGAAGGGGCCACCTGAGGCCAAACGGCCCTTGCTGAGGCGCAAAACATTTTTCCAATTTGTTTTCTCGGCAAAGCGACCCTCAGGCATGCTGCCCTCGACTCTCATAGTACTACCACCAGATGAGATGGATGGTCGCGTCACACAACCTTCAAACCATCCAAGTGCTCCGTCGACTCCCCGCGAGCTGAAGCATCCTTCGCTCTCCGCCCACCGACTCCTACCGAATTTGAATGCCTTCCCAAATATTGTCTTATTTTAATAAGCCTTGCGGATAGCCTTGCATCACTCACGCATCGCCCTAACTCGCCGAGTTCGATTTACTGCCGACAAGGCCGCAACCGGTTTTGCGCCGCCCATCTCCCTGCCGCATGACTGCGAGACTGCCATCGCCATTTCAACATGGCCTTCAACTTCAACTGGTCGCCGCTTACTGCGGACGCTGAATTCTACCGTCGAGCCCGTGATTTGCTCACAAAGGCCTTGAACAAATCACCCAAGCCGCCCATTATCGTCGATGATATCCTCGTGAGCGAGTTCAACTTGGGCACTGTGCCACCCGACCTGGAGATTCTCGAGATTGGCGACCTCGCCGAAGACCGATTTCGCGGCATATTTAAAATGTGCTATTCCGGCGATGCTTTCCTGACTTTGAAGACACGGGTTCAAGTACGTCGAATCAGTTTGTTTCGCGCCGTTTGACTCCATCGTTATTTTTTTTTTTTTTCGATGCCTCCGAGAATGCCCGGCTGCTGCCTTCCGTTCGTCCACGCAGGGGCCATGCATCATCGTGACAAAATAATTGCAAAAGCGCCGACATCTACTGATTGCTCTTACTGCAATAAAAGGGCTGTTTTGTTTACCAGTGTAAACCGTCTTTGTCCCCCTGATTCACATCGTTTCGTGTGAGCCCCAAGCTCCTCCAAGTCTTGGGCCGCGCCAGACAAAGCTGTCACAGCATCTTCTCCGCAAGGGTTTCTGCATCCAGATTTGCAGCACACTCTTTCCTCTCACAGCAAACATCGCGCTTGGACGTCGCCGCAGCGTCTTCGAGACGTGTGCACGACTATCCCCCAATCGAAATTCCAACCCTTACAAATATTTATGCACAACACGCTCTGCTCCGGGGCGTCGCGTAATGCACCGAAATGACCAGGTGCCCCGTATCAGGGGTCCATCCCAGTCGATAGATTGCTCTACTAACGAGCTTCTAATTATAGGCGAACCCATTAAACACCTACCTCTTTTCCAAACCGTCCTTCACATCGCCGCAACCTCTGGCAGCCGCTTCGGGTCTTACTATTCCCCTCTCAATCACCTTGTCGGACATTAAGCTCTCCGCTTTCATCATTTTGGTCTTTTCCAAGCAAAAGGGTCTGACCTTGGTCTTCCGAAATGACCCGCTCGAGTCCCTCAAGGTCTCGTCAACCTTTGATTCCATACAATTCGTTCGCGATTACTTACAGCGCACAATTGAGCAACAGCTCCGCAACCTAATGATGGACGAGCTTCCTGCCATTATCCACAGACTCTCTCTGCAGCTGTGGTGCCCTGACCAGGCGAACAAGGGCACCGAGACACCAGCGGAAGACGCTGATGTGAAAGACGCCGACCCGTTTGCAAGTCCGCCGCTGGACCCTGTCGATGCGAATGGTAATCTTCTGGATTACAATACCGTTTCGGAGCTCACCTTGAACGGCGGTGGTGGGATGCCCTACTTGTTCTCGCAAAAGAACTTGCTTCGTCTAGCCGCATTGACGGATTCGCATCGAACGCTGTCTCTCTTTACCCCAGGTATTAAGGATGTCGTTTTCCGCGCCTGGTCTGGTTTTGGTGACCGTTCCGAAGCGGCCAGCCCTCCTTTTGCCACTCCGAGTCTCGCCAGGACTTCCTCATTCCCCACTGGAGGCAGCACCACCTATACATTTCCCGATTCAGGAAGCACAGCTCACGGGTACTTGCCATCGAGACCATCTTTCGTGAGCTTGAATTCTGCCGCCAACGGCATCGCTCACGGAGCCAACCACCGTTCAAGACCTGGTCGAAAGAAGAAGACCAGAGTCGTCAATCTTCGACGGACCAAGTCAGAAGCTGGCTCCTCTGATGTCACTTCATCCGAGGACGTTTCCGACACTGCGTCAGTCAACGTCCCATCGTCAGAACCTGTCATGTCGGCCTCCATCCCCGAGGAGCCCGCATCCGATGGAGCAAGGGTTGAGGGAGTGCCCACCGGCAAGGTTCGCTTCAGACCTGCTCACAAGGAGCACGTCCTACCCATCCGCCAGGCCCTCATGTCCGACATATACAAGAAGAAACTCGAGCAAATAGTCTCCACTCAGGAAGAGGCAAAAAACTCCGAGTCTCTCACCAATACCTATGACACAATTACCGAAAAAGCTCCTTTCGACAAGAATGGCAATCCTATCCGCCACCAACAGGCTCAAGCAAGCAATTCGTCCGACACGTCATCTGTCATCCTCGAACAGGCATGGATTATGAAGATGGCCGGCGAAATCGCCCGCCGTGTATACGACGAGAAGAACCGCCAACAAGGTATTTGGGAAGAAGGGCAGACTGCCCCCCCTCCTGCCTATGAGGCTGCAACTCACTAAGCCAACCCAAACCAAATGATGCTGCATACATGAAGTATACTTGTCATGGTTGAGTCACTCGCTGAGACTAGCGTCTCTTACTTCCATTTTCAATCCCCCAGCACTATACAATGTACAAGCGTTTGGGAAGCATTACCCCTTGCGCCTTTTTCTTTCCGAAAAAAAAAAAAACAACATCATTAAGTCAACATATACCATGAGCGTGTCTGAGCGTTGCAACATTACTGGTTTCGATGATTGAAGCCGTCATTTGTTTTATACTTTTTTTTTGTTCTTTTTTCCCGATTCTTATACCCGTGGAGGAATCAGATGAAGGGAGAGGGCTAGGAATATTCGTTGACTGATCCCCCCAATATTTTTGGGATCGAAATGACACGCTGTCCCAGGTGGACAGGCGGGTTAAGATGCCGTGTTTTTAATCGAATTGGGGGTTGGGATAGGTAATAAAATGGGGATGGGATGGGTTGTGAACGGAAATGGAAATATAGACGGATGATTTTTGGAGTTGGTGTAGGAATTACAATGGCAGAGGGACGCTCGGGTCGTGGTGATATGATACCAAGAGAAAAACTCCAATCTTGATACTACCAACTAGTAATATGGACCATTTGGTGTCTGTTCTTGTGCATGTTTACCAAAGTTGTCGATAAGCCATTTGCGATCCAGTCACCAGTGTATCCCGATCTATATATGCCTCTCTATCTCGAATCATTAGAGGTTACAGACATCATTTCCGGACTCCCTGTATTGTCTATACATTCTGCATATTAAACAATGTGGACAGAGCAAGGACGGTAACGTGCACGTCGTGACGTTGCTATTCTTGCTGCGCAGACTTCATCATGTCCATCCTTGTATATTGCATGTGCTCCCAGGCCGGTCTTATATCCCTTCCCCGGTGCGCATAGTTCTACCTCACGGCATTTGTTAATATGCGACTGAGATTAGGCGTTGTATGAGAACCGCAGACTCTGGATGTTTCTCTTGGTGGGCGTGGAGAACCACCTTCATCGAACAATGAGATAGCATCCTACCCATAGGATATGAACTGTTACCGAGACAATAGATGGTATGATGTAGGCCTCGTATCAACGCGTTTCTGAGCGAGATGCAACTTTTTTGCAAGGTTCAGACATTTCCAAGTGTTTTTGGACCCAAAATCTCTGTTCCATGTTCCCTCGGCAGGCATCGGCGGCAAGCCTTGCTGGGTTTCGTGCATTGAAGTTAATCAGCGTTTTGGCAGCGTCTGTTCCTCGCCCTCTAGGCAGGTTTCGCCGCCGCCGCCGCCGCCGCTGCCTGATTCTCAGCCTTGAGCTTAGCCAGTAATTCTTCCTTGGCCTTGAGCTCCGACAGGATCTGCGCGCACATTTCCTCCGTCTTGGCCTGCGCCTCCTTAAGCCTCCGCACCTCAGCGGCTTCAGTCTCGCGGCTAAACGGCTGTCCAGGCCGGTTGTGGTTCGGGATCATGGCCGTATGCTCCCACACCTCGCCGCTATCGGGGGCGGGTAGCGGCGGCGGTGCACGGTTTTTGCCCTTTCCCTTGCCGGACGCTCCAGATGGCTTCCAGCCTTTGGGCACCGCCCCAGATGTCAGGATCTGGAAGAATGCTTCGTACGGTTCGTTGAAAAGCTGCTCCTCGTAACTCCAGGACCGGACCTCTCCATTCTTGGTCACCATTGACTGCTTCTCCTCTTCGGTCCGGCCGAACGGGTGCAGGCGGAGATAGTGGTACATGGTCTGCGGCTTCTCGCCCGAGTCGTTGACGTAGTACAGCTTGATGGTGATGTCGAATTCACCCCATCCCGTCTCGTTGACGACAAAGGGCTTCCCCTGCTCGCCCTCGACCACTGTGTTGGGCTTGTTAGCGTCTAGTTCCATGGAGGGCTGGGTTTTCTTTGACAGCCAGACACGGGTGAGCAAACCGTACTCCGCACGTAGTTGGGAATCGATTCGTGCAGCTTGAACTGAACACGGCGCACCCAGTACGTGATGTCTGTGTCTTCCAGGCCTTTCACGAACACCTGCCATGAATGGGTGTGGTTGTCTGGCGTGCCGGGCGGCTTGGGATTCGTCTCGGAGAAGGGAATGGCGGTGGTGCCGACGATAAAAGGCCGTCGCACCTGCGTCAACTTGACGCGTTTGCCAAGCTGGTTCGAGGGGGGCATGGTGGCGGGCGGCGGGCGGCGGAGAATATTTATATATATGTAAGCAATCGGCGGTTCAATTGATGGTGGATGTTCTTCGACCGTTAGACCTGATGCGCTTTATGGTGGTGGTGCGAAGAGTTCAAAGTTGCGACGGACAGATTAAAAAAGTAAAGGACCAAGATTAACTGAGGGAGTCTGTCAGCCTTGTGAGCTAATAGGCTATGGCGTCCAGCCAGTCCCGTCGCGACTGTCCCACGGCCAGGAATAATGTCATGCTCGTAACATACGCAGTAGTCGTCTGCTGTCGCCTCAAACTCATTTTCAAATCCCTGAATTCCACTAGCAAGGAAATTAAAAAAAAAAAAATGCAGGCCACTGATTTTCGGAATTTTGCATCAACCTACGCGTTAAACTTGCATGGCATGTGTGTCACTCTGCGAACTAGATCCCCAAACCGGACCCCCAGGCAGAGAGCTCCCACAAGTCATCCCTGCACAAGCTGGGGCGTCAACGTATGATCTCATGACTTTTGATACCAAGCGCCATCCTCAAATCCTGAAGCTCTCAGTCTAACCCATAGCTCTTCACCCGGCTCAACCGTTTTCTTCCTTCTTCCAATTTACTCAACAAAGTGTGATCCAGCTACCAGCAAGCTCGACAGCCCTCCACAGTCAACATAAGAATCCATCCAAGCTCCCCGAACACGGCTCCGACAGCCGAAGTGTCCATCAAATCATGGCGGCCGCAGCAACGAGGCTCGTCGTCTGCGGCGGAAGCGGCTTCCTAGGCTCCCGCATCTGCAAGTACGCTGTCGCCAGAGGGTGGGAAGTCACATCAATAAGGTAAATTGGCCTCGCCTTCCTTTCCTCCCATCCCAACCCAGCCCTTCCCTAGGCTTCCGTTCATTGACACGCCCATGCAGTCGATCAGGAGAGCCGAAATGGGACTCGGTCACCTCCTCGCCTCTCCCACCGTCCTGGTCACACAAGGTCTCGTGGGAACGCGGCGACATCCTCCGCCCCGCAACGTACGCGCCGCTGCTCAAGGGCGCAGACTGTGTCGTACACAGCATGGGCATCCTCCTCGAGGCAGACTACAAGGGCATCGTCTCCGGGAAGGAGTCGCCGCTCACCGGCCTGCAAAAGATGTTCTCCCCAGTTCGCGAGCGTGGCATCAACCCGCTGGATAGAAAGGCCGGTGAAGACATCAAGCCGCCACATCCTACCGACCAGTTCTCCTACGAGGTCATGAACCGCGACAGTGCCGTCGCGCTGGCTAAGCATGCCGCGGCGGAGAAGGCCAGCGCCTTCTGCTACATTTCCGCCGCTGGAGGTGCGCCCATTATGCCTCCGCGGTACATCACCACCAAGAGACAGGCCGAAGTGGCCATTGCGACTAATTTCCCCGAGATGCGTGGTGTCTTTGTGCGGCCACCATTCATGTATGACAGCTCGCGCAAGATCACCATGGGTATGGCTGCTATGGCTGGCGCAGGCACACTGTTCACGAAAATGACAGGAAACTACTTGAAAGATTTCATGGGTGCTGCTGGCACAAAACCGCTCCAGGTTGACACGGTTGCAGAGGCGGTTGTGGAGGCACTCAGTGATGAGACAGTCAAGGGACCGGTCGAAGTTCCTCAGATTGAGGAGCTAGCGAATAAGGGATGGCGGAAGAGTATGTTGTAAGATTATGTGCCCAAACGAGGTGAAGCCCTTTAGACTGTACAATGAAAATCCAACGCCAAAATATGCACCGGGTATTAAAAAAAACCATTGCCTTAACCCATCTTCATAAAACTCCATGATAAGATGCCTTCTCAAGACCAACCATATATAACCCCCCATGTGTCGTACCCATAACAGAATTGTAACGTTGTGCCATGGTTGTCTGTCTCGCAACCATGTCAAACGACATTCTTGCAGTCCTTCTCGTACCCTCCGCCTCATTCAAATCATGGTGCCTCTCTCGAAGCTGTCCCGGATATCGGCAGTGTACTTGTCGTAGAACCTTGCCAGCTTCTGATTGAACTGCTTGTTCTTCTCGTTGATGTATGTGACATCTCCGTCGTCGCCATTCTTGGCCATGCGCTCCTTTCTCTTCTTGAGTCTCTGCTCTTCGGCCCGTCGCAGATCTGCAACCAGGCGGTCCACCGCGGCCTTGTCAGGCTTGCTCTGTGTCAAGGTGGTCGTATCGGCTGTGGAATATAATGAGCCGTCTTTGTCGACAGCGATGAGCTCGCCATCTTCGGTCTCGACAATGTCCAAGCCTCCTGAAGCGGCTGCCTTTTCAATTGCTGCCATTTTCTGCTTTTCGTATTGCTCCATGTCGGGAGTGATGTTCTTAAGCTGACGCTTGTAAATCTTGTTGCTTTCTTGTTGGGGATCGCTAAAGGCGTTGTTGTCGCGATGTGCAGCCTTCTTCTTCATTCGCCTGTCCCACTTCTCGCTCTCGTCAACCGTCCAGTCCCAAGCCCGCTTGCGCTCAAAGTCTTTGCCGGATTCTTCGATCTCCGCCTTGAGAAGTTTGTGCGCTGCGATGTCATGCTTGCGCTGCAGGGCTGTGAGTTGGCCCTGATCGGTGCCCAGTCTCTGGGATTCCTTTGTGACTTCTTTGAGGTTTGTTTCGGAGGAAGTTTTTGCTCGCGCCTGAAGGGCCTTGAAGCGGGCCATGCGATCTTCAGCTGGCGCCATCTCGAGATGTTGTTGTGTGGACTGCTGTTTGTGTGTGTGTTTGTGTAAGACTGCGCGAGAAGTTGTTGTAGGAATGAGCTCTTCGTTGAGGGCGTCTTTTGAGTAGAGATTATGCGCAGAGAAGATGCTCGCTGGTGCTGACTTGAGGTGAAGTTTGAGTATGCAAACAGAAAACAACAAGTGGATAGGATGACAGACTTGCCCTGGCATTTCTAGAGGGGAGCACTGGCTATTAATACCCGCTATACCATTTTAGGTTTCAAGTCCCATTTTTCACGTGCTGCAAGTCAAACTTGTTAGTCTCTGCGGCAAATGCACCTGAGCCTCTCAAACTATAGTGCTGCTTATTTGCCTTCCACGCGGCTTCAAGGTCTCTGGGCATGCACTAATTTTAATCTAGTCATTTGAGTGCATATCTAAACTCCACTACATATAAGGGGGGTTGATCTCATAGCGTGAAGCATAAACACCAGGCTTGCGTGATCGAGCGCACAAGGCCAACCAACCCGTCAATGCTGCTTGAGATGCACCAGACAGACCAGACGACATCTGGAACGGGCACGAGTAGTGCTGGACGCGACGAGTCTCCAGAAGGCGGATCCACTAGATCTTGGGGTTGGCATCCCCTGAGGATCCCCTGGCGGAACCCCAGGTCTTCGATCCCGCGTGGGGTGGCGCGTCAAAACCATGTCATCCCACGACCTCACTCCGAGCAATCTCGAGCACATCGAGATGCCACATTTGAGCTTCAAGCTGAAGCGTCCCCTTGAACCATATAGTATCCAGCCCATGAGAAACGCCAGCTCCACGCACCAAAGAAGATGATACGGTCAGCAGCGCGGCTCTCCCAAGCGGACCTCAGCGTGGCACCACACTTACTCCGACCCAAAACTTTCGTGAAAAAACTTGGCAAGAACAATGAGGTCTACTACACCCTAGTGAAGAAGGGGCTTGCGCATAATCCCGATCCGGGCAAGGAATATGAATTTTTTGAAATGCCGAATTTACTGCTGGATCTCGATGCAGAGGGCACACGACACGTGCGGTCCGTCGAGGACACAGATGAGAAGCTAATGACGGCCAGATGGGCAGAAGTGCCAAGACGAAAGGCAGTGCAGACTCGATCAAAGGTGTTCGAAGAACAACTGTACGAATCACGGAGAAAAGCACGCGAGATCATGTCACAACCCACCAACATTTGGCGCATCACTTCCCACGATATCGTCTCCGCTGCCCTTCATGGAGGTCCTGGTCCCCAAAGGAAATCGGCTCGGGAGTTAACACCGGCGGACGTGATATCTGGCCCAAGCAGCACACCAACACCATGCAGCAATTCAGAAATCATCGAAAAGCTCCGTCTGGAAAACGGCATACCTCAGCACGCCGTCAACGAGGACCAACTCCTCCTCCGCTGGATGACCCTCCGCTACAACAGTCTCACGCAGTCATCTCAAAAACGCAGACGAAAAGCTCCCTCACCAGAACAACTCACACGAGCTCTTCAAACCCAAACGACTATTCTGGGTGTGCGTAGACTGGTATCCCAGGCACTCTCGGCCGGCACTAGCGTAAACAGCTTCCAGAGTGAGACCAAGCCAGCAATAAGTCTGCCTCACCAGATACGCTCTACATGCGCCCATATCTTGAGTCAAGACCCGCTCAATCGCGACTTGTATATTCAGGCGCTCACATTCCTCGGAAACCTCTCTGAGCGACTTTCTTCCCTCAATGCGCAACTGGGACCCATCTTGTGCGGGCTGGCCTTGAAGCTTTCTGCAGAGATTGGTTCCTTGGAAGCGCTACCAGGCTGGCTATATCGCAGCCACCACACCACCAGCAACGGCGAGCTGCTCATGGAAGATGTATTGTCAGCACTCACCTCTTTGCGGAGCACACTGAGGGACAAAGGCCCCGTAAACCTGCAGACCATTGAGCAACGCCAGCTTTTGTTCCAATTACTTACGGGTATCGACGAAAATGACACGATAGCCAAAGATTCTTTCAGGACATTTGGTACAGCTTTCCTCGAGGCGGACAGCTCAAGCACGGCCAGCCACGCATACTCTGCATACATTACACTTCTGGGACACCTTGGCGCAGCACGAACGCTGTGGCGGGAATGGCGAGAGCTGCCCTCTTCTGTTTCAAAAGACGAGGACATCGTGCTCGGCTTTTGCAACGCTCTGAAACAGGCAATCCGCGTCATGCCCGGCTCTGATGGCGAGTATGCACCGGATTCTAGCCTCGCTGCGTGCGCCACGCTAGATTATCACGCCATTGAGATGCAGGATACTGCTGCTTGGCGAGCACACGTCTCCGACGACATGGCTGGGCAAGCAAGTGTCAATGTTGCAGCATGTCGGGCTACTTTGGACCTGCCTCTCGCCGATTGTATCAAGGGATTTAGAACATTGTAGGCTTTGCAAAAATTCGAGCCTAAATGGCGGGACGAAAGGGGTTGCATTGCAAACAGCCCTATTTCGAAGAGGAGAGAAGCCAGGCTCGTGGTCTACATACCTGTTGACGGGCATTGACAGTGTCAGATGCTGGTATTTGCGTCGTAAGCGAGTGGGAAGGACGGGGTGAGGTTGGAAATGGCTTTCTGTAATGGTACTGGACATGTAGATATTGCGCTGGAAGCCAAGCTTTGTACATTGTGGCGTGTCACTTTTGCTTCCTGGGCCTGATATTCGTTATTCGGTGCATGTGCCAAGATGGACAAGCCAGAATTTGTTCTCCGTCAGGTCAGGCGAAGTGAAATTCTGCTAGTCAGAGCTACCGCGGCAGTGAACTCAGAGTCTACAAGGAGTTGGCGGCTCGGATCGGAGACCTGCCGAATATACGATTCCCGGTATCGGCCCGTAACGAGAGCTCTCTATTCTTTTATCAATATGACCAGACGTTTGTTTATCTCTGGGTCAGAACCAGGTGGCTCATCCGTGAGCCGAATCCACCCCCAGATACGGTATTGGTATTGTGCATGCATTCAACCCCCCATGGCTGTTTGGTTAATTCACACCGATGTAGCCATGGTCAGGCAACGCAAGTGCTATTCACCAAATGTGTCGGAAATTTGTTACTCAAGTGCCGTGCCCTACGCAATGAGCAGGCCTATAGCTGCATTATGTGTTTTGTCGTCGTAATGTTCTCCAGTAAGTCGGCAGATGTCCTGAACTGGACACGTCTCGCTTCCAAGCTGGGGGGTTTTCACGGTCCAATCGACAGACAACGGACGTCGTTTTGTGAGCTGTGTCGCTTCTGTCCATTTTCACAAACAAACTGTTACGTTTGAGAGGGTCCAATCCGATGGATCGCGGACACTAATCCGAGCCCTCAAACAAAGTCGGTCCATGAGCTCTACCATTTTCGGCCGTGGGCTTCTTTACGGCTTCCGCCCTGATCCGACGACGTTGAATGAACATACTCTCTCCGAGGGGGTATCGGTTGATAGTCAAGTTGGAGGGAGTTCAAGTGAGGTTTGATGCTCGTTTGTCCATGGCTGCATTATGGATACGCATTGTCAACCGAGGCCTCGCAAGCTAGGTTTGGGCCAATTCTGCAGCTTCCAAGTTACAGGTCCCGCAGGCCTCGCTGGCTCCGAGGAAGTCGGGCATTTTCTGGCAAGGGTATCCAGGTAATCATCCAAAGGTTTCCAAAAGTTAGTGTTCTGGACTTTCTAGGCGCTTGTCTAATGGAATGGATGGCGGGTGTGTTGGCTGTAGGCCACAAGTCATGGCCTGCATGGTGCAGTCGAACCGGATTGCCATTCCAGGTGTAACGTCTGTGCAATCCATCATGACACGCATATTGTACGATGCCGATTTAGGCGACGGCGAGAGTTGCGAAACAGCACACCTGAATATGCAGATGGAGTCAACCGTGTTCAGTACGCCGTTGGTCTTGAAGCCAGGCTTTGGAGCAAGTCGGGAGATATTCACGTCTACCAAGTGCCAAGCTTGGCTTGCAATGGATCCCTCGCTAAAGCCGAGCATTCTTTGAGGCAGGAATGATCGAGACGTTGTAATGGCCGCACTAGCTTGAATTGCGGGGGAGACTTGCAACATCCAACCATTTCGCCTGCGGGCAAGGGGACTGGAGCCAAAGGAAACCAAGGGGAGGCAAATGAGAATGGCTTCAAGAAGAAGAAGAAAAAATTTTCATTTAGATTTTCGCAAGGGTGCTCCGTAGTTAGGCAACATTGAATGGGGTGAGACGGGCGACTAGTTAATAATAATAAGTGCGCCAAAGGGAGCCCAGGCGCTAGATGACGCGAGTGCCCGAGCTGAGTCCATCAGATTGATAAAAGCTAGACGCGACGAGTTGGAATTAACCAGCACAAGGGTCAGTGCCTGTGGGCCGCAACAACCGCGTGCTACCTGGATGGACCTGTGACTGGTTGAGCAACAGAGGAGCTCGTTGAACGACCGACTTTGTTGGCTTTTGCGGTGAGGCGGGAGACAGGCATTGATGGCCGACAAAGGCATCTAGAGGGGGGAGCATCAAGCTAGTAGTAGTAGTGGAAGATGAACAGGGCCCATTATCCGAGCCGCTGTGGAGTTATATTTTATTTTATTTTTATTTTTAAAATCAATCAATCGAGAATAGTCGTATCGTGAAATGTGCCTTGACTCGGCTTAAACCTGTGTTTAGAAAGGGGGGGAGGGCAAGGTTGCGTCGATTTGCCTGTCCGGAAAGATAAAACCAGACGTTTTCTGTTTCTTAGCTCCTGCATTCGGACACTGGCGTGTACCGCAGTAAAAAGCTTTTGCAGGCGTTTGAAGTCTAGGCGTTTTAGCGTTTAATAACTTCTGGACAGAAAGCAAATTGCCGAGACGCGTGGTCCATTATGAACAGTGACGAGTATTCCGAAATGGCATCATCAATGCCAGGGAGGTACATGTCAGAGGACGGCGTACCAGGCTACCCTCAACGATGCTCTTGGTTTATCCTCTCTGGAATCACTCGTCCGTTTCCATTGTCGGATAGATCGGAATGGATGGACGACAGAAACAGAATCAGGCCACCCGGGTGCATTTTATGTACCTCGCTCACATAAAAACTATGGGGCCGGTACCTCAGGACTGTGTCAAGTATCCAGGTACATTCATTGCATGACATTCGTGATTGGTGATTTTGCACAAGATGGCACCAGTTATCCGTTTCAAAAACGGAGGATGGGGGAGCTTGATGTCCCATCAATTCCGGGCACGTCGACACATGTACGGGATACTTGCTTACACCAGTGCTTAATGCGATGCTTGAATACTTACTTTCGCATCGTGCCATGTAGCATGGAGCATGTGGCACGAGTAGAGCAAAGGCAATTTGGCAGAGGTGGCAGGTCTTGAAAGCCTCGCCTCTGCACAAAGCCCACCGTGCTTGCATCAGTCTTGCGTGATACAGCGCAAGAATGGAGCCTTCAGAAAGGCAGATGAATGTATCGGGACCAGCGCTTGGCGACAAAAACGGAACGAATGACGACATAGGCAACTTTGTAGGTAAATACACACACATCAAGCCTATCCCAAGACCGAGGCATGGCTACCTACTAGGTACCTACACCTAATACGTACCTACATACACCTACGATGTACCTGGTAGGTAGTAGCCAAGTCCTCATTCCCTCTCTCTTCCCGCCAGTCCCCATCGTCTTTTTCCGTCGTCAATTGCCGGTTTTGTTACACCAAATATTCTTCATCTTGGTGAACGATTCTTGTCAGCCAAACACGTCAAACACGGTCAAGCAGCAAGCGCCGTGAAAAACGTGCCTTGCTTACTGGACGCCATGGGCCTGTAGCAGGCGATCCTCCCCGTAAATTGTGCCATTCGGCCCACAAACAAGGCGTCCATACCACAGTCCAAGACGGCCCACGCTGATTGCATCGCGACGGTGAAGGCTTTGGGATGCTTGTGCTGCAGGGGGGGCGGAGTGGATTTCACGAGGCCCATCAGCATTGATGGCTGGACGCTCACACAGTCGATGCAGCTGATTAGTCGTGTCCATATTCATGTCCAGAGGTCGACTGGTCCAACGTCCGGGGTGCCGAGAGGCCTGTAGACGGACCACGAGGTGCTCTCGGCGCTAAATGGGGGACATTAGGATGCTAACACAGGGAGTCTAGCGCCCTGCGTGTGCACACAGATCCACCATGGTCTCTGAAGGCCCCCCTCAAGTGCGGTGCCCAGCGTCCGCCTGCAGGGCTGCACGACACCCCGCTGGAAATGGACCGTGGTTGATCGACGTGTAACGCCAGCGTTGGCCCAAGCCCATCGATGTCGACCAGACTCCATCTCTCCCACATTGTTGGGGTATGTGTGGTCTGAGCTCAGGCGATATGTATATTCGATAGTTACTGCCGGGCATGATTCGACCTGGCCTTCCAGATGTCGACTGGACCATGTTTGCTGTACGTACGCAGTATCACTGTATGTGTTAATGCCCCTCTAGCCGTCATATCAGAACAACGAATTGCACCCAACATTGCTTCAGGAAGAATCGGCTTGATTCACTATTTTGTGCAAGACAACTGGGGCTTCAAAATCTCAACACATGTTCATGCACAATGGCCGCTAAGCTGACAAGGGCAATCCACAGATGTACCTGTCCGGCCACCCCTAGTTGGATCCTCTGGCTCTGGCTGGCTGACGAAAATATGTCAAGTATCCTCAAGTACTCCGCACGACACGCAACGTTGAACGTGCCGGCCTGAATGGCGCTGACGAAGCATGAATTACATTCTGTCGACTATGCACACTGCATGTATTAGTAGAAAGGTATACTCCTTACTCTGTGTAGAGCAATGGAGGAAAAATTGGCCCAAGCCAAAGACCCACCGTCTGACAACATGGGCAATAATGGCGCTTGGCTGCCTTCAATGTTGGTCTCTTGCAAGCATCATGGGACTCGCATTTCGGCCAGGGTTGATCCATCTCTACCAGGCCTTGTTTTTTTTTTACCCTCCCCATCATCCGCCTCCCCCGTGCCTTTTTCCTGTCTTTTGGATGCACGCCCTCGGTTTCTTGTCTCCCCACCTGGCCGCCGGGGCCTCTCCACCCTATAGTTGGTGCCTGGCATTGGCATGGCATGGGTAAAGTAAGTGGGCAAGTTGTGCTGCCCTGGCGCTACAGTGGTGACGCTCATACTGCTGCTGGGCGGCGTCGGCGGCGTTTCAACAACACAATTTACCATCCGATGTCCTGGATTACGTGCTGTATGTATACTCAAGTAGGGAGGACGCCGCATCGAGTGTCGACTTCTTCTCGTTTGCCGTCGTCGATGCTAATCCAATCCCACCACCGAGTCGAGCAACTTTGTGCAACTACCGAGGTACCGTTCTTAGAAGGTATTGTAAAGTATCAATTGATTGTATAGCGCAATAGTGCAGTCTCCTGCCCTGTTCATGGTTACCTGGCATAGTCATGTACGTTTTTAGTTTGATGTACATGCAATACACTGCCCATGTGGGCAAGTACCAGTAGACATGACGGGTGTTTCATGACTTGGCGGTTCCTTCCCTTGTTGCATACCATCTTGTACATATTGAGCCGGGCTCCCGAACGCCGTCGAAGCATTTTAGACCTCAAGTGCTCTCTTTGGTTTTCTGCCAGCCAGACGGCTTCTGAAGTTGACGACGCCATATTACTTCGTCTCTTTTTTGCTAGCCCTTCTTCATTCTACAGAGTACCGAGTGCGCACTGTCCGATCCCTACGCCCGCCTCACTCGTCACTCGCTGACCATGGTCTCTGTCGTCCTCGCCGTCTAAGCCGAAAGACAAGCAAGTAAAACAGATCGCCCTTATCGTCCTCCCCGCATTGTCAGGCGCACGGGGATATTCTGTCTGTCTCACAGCCGCAAACTTGCATTGCAACTCGCTTTGCATAGCATACTTGCGCCATTCATTCAGCAAAAAGTTATCCATCCGTCTCTGCCCGTACTCAGTACATACTACTTATACACCGTATTGTGTACAAGAGGACAACTCGGTGTAACCCGCAGTTTTATCCGAAACCGTACAGGCAACTGCGCCACGCATTATTCGTTCCAACATTGACGAAACACGAGCCGATATTGACAAAACCTTCTCAAACCTGTCGCAATCGAATCGCCAAATCACATTCACAGCACGGACTCCGGCTGGTGTGTCGCATCCAGATTGGCCCCGTACTTTTACGTACCTGTTCCAATATCACCGAAACGTCGCTACCTCTGTTTTTGCTAGAGGCTCCATATATCTGCCCTTGTTCAAGCAAGGCCTCGCAAGTCCCACAATCCAAACTTATTCGATCGTTTGTGGCTCTGGTCCCCGTTCCTTATTAGTCCCGTCACCCTCTTGGCCCAAGACCCAGGACGCAAGTTGGCAGCAACGTTGGAACCTGGCCAGCCGCCTCTGCCCGCCGGTTGCGTCTCCGCTCTCGGCTTTTTGTGAGCAAAGCAGATCACGACACCGGACCACCGAGCACGCACAGCCCTGCCGGGTCCAAGCATAAACTCGAGGAAGAGTCACACGCCAGGAAGACCCTTTTTTTTAAAAACTGTTTATTTTCCTTTACTGTTTTCCTTCTCTTTTCTGCTGTTATCATATAAGTTATCACATCGACGAGTTTCTCTCGGGACTTCTTGGCTTCACCCTCCACACAAACACTATCGCTATCACCGATCCATTGCTTCGACCGAGTTGCTGATTTCTCGAGGTGCATTTCTCGACCTACTTCCTGGCCAGCACCCTCTCCAGCACACAGTAGTACCATTTGGGAAACCCATCGCCCACCGCCGGCGCACAAGCATCGCAATCACTTACACGTCGCGTTCGTTGGCGTTACCCAGCTCTGCATCACCTTATCTCGAGGGACGAATACCCCAGCCAAGTTTCATCTCACTCCTGTTTTATATCTCGCTATCGCAACCCTCTGTTCTAGCGTGATTTGTATCCCCGTTAGACGACTGCGCAGCTGACTGCCGGCTTCAATTCGGGTGCATTTCTCCTTATCATCTGCCACGATAGGAACAACCCGGCCAAACACCCCGCGCATTTACGGTGCTGGCGTCGGTCGCTGTCTGCATTCGGGAGCACAGTTCGCTGCACGCACACGTGGACGACTTACATTTTGCTCCCACGAGGTACTTTCGGTTCAATTGACAGATATCATCTCTTTGGGACGCAGTCATTCGTGATAACGATTTTTGACTCCACCATTTCCCGAAAAGGCGTTATCCCGCTTGTTATTGACGGCAGTGGGCGCCTCTGTGCAACCATCAATACGGCACCGGTGCCGCTTCCAGAGCCACCACATTGACCAATCAACTACACAACGAGACGGCTACGGCCCAATCTCGACCATGCATCACCACCGCAGAAAGTCTGGTCATGGCCAAAATACCTCTATGACTGACGTCCGAAAGTCTGTGACCGCTACTGATCCAACATCAAAACACAAGAGACCCGGCATGACGAGACGTCATACTCCTGTGAATGCCCAGAAATTAGGCCGAAGCCATCGTGAGCGAGAACGGGACTACCAAGACGCCTGGGAGGATGAACGTGAAAGCTTTCCACAATACTGGTAAGCCTCAAGAAGCATCTGGCTTGGATACCCAATGCTAATTCTTCTTGTGCGTATAGCATGACTTGTGAGCAGCAATTCGTACCTCACGACGAAAGACATCTCTATTGCTCGGAAACGTACGTATACAATCCACCTTTCTACTACCCAAACTACCGATTCAGCGGAATCAGCCACGCACGAATGTCATTTCGCCCAGGTTTGGTGCTAACATTGTCACACTCTAGCTGCCGACGTGTAGATCAGCAAAACTCGTCTTCACACTCGTCGCAGATACGTGCGTATTCTGTCAGCAGCAATCTCTCGTATTATTCCACAGGGAACCAGGAGCCAAGGGACATCATACCTCGGGCCTCACCATCTCGACCAAATTCGATGCAATTCAGCCAGTCGCCACCGGCATCACCAGGAACGATTCCAGCTTCTCATCACATCTCCGCTCTCTCTGCGCTGCGATCTCTCAACATTGGACCTCCTAGCCCTCCCTCTCCCACAGGGAGCAACGGCGGCAGTCTTTGGCCGTTTAGCCGAAGTGTTGCAACGAGCCCTGCAAGTTCGTATCGACGCCCTTCTGGCCCATATCTATCCTCAACATATGACACGGGTCACCACTATGGCCCCTGGTGCATACACGTACGACTCAGGCTCGCACGGCTTGGACAGGCCTCTTCCAACCAGGCATCCTGGAGCGTACTCTCGACCCAAGAGTATTGAATTGGTGACTCCGGTTCTGGGTCGGTAATGGCTCGTGCTTGAAGATCTTCACGGGTGTCACTGTCCCAGAATGGGTTTCAGCGCAGGACGACTTTGGCCAGCAGTTCTAGCTTGCAAGCGATTGTGGAGCTGTGAATGGGAGCTGCGCTGGCCTTGGCTGGGTGCGTGGCCACCAAGCTTGTGCAGCGACTTGGTCAATAAAATTGGCGGTCGCGACTTGCGGGGCTAGAGGGGTGAAGATCTCGGTACTCAGGGGCAAGGAAGGGATCTCCCACCACCAGCCAGTCCGCAAGGCTAGCACACAGCCATGTGACCAAAAGAGGCGCCCGCTTCTGGCGTCTAGCTTTCCCCCCTAGTTTGATTTTCGGCATGGATGATTTCCAGCGATCTAGCGACAATTTACTAGACTAGAATGCACAAGACGGATAACGACTCAATGCGTTGACGACAAGACGGAGGAAGAAGTTTTTCACCACGCTCTGCATAGAGTCAAACGTTGGGAGTCTCTTTCGTCTTGCTTTCATCGGTCCATGATTCCCTAGAGGAATGGGGCCTCGTTTTCCCATCTTAATCTGCCTCGTTTTCTTTGTACCCATCCCAGGAGCGCGTGTTGTGGCGCCTTTGACCAGCTGTCAACTGGGCTGTTTTGTTTACTCGGTATTGGAGCTTCATTTTGCGGGTGGGGGGTATCTCTGTTGTGTTTGTTACAATACAGTACTGTTTGACAGATTTTGGCTTGGTTTTGGCCAAAAAAAAAAAAAAGTTGCAGAGCAAATGATGATGACGAATTGTTTATGGGGATATTGTTCTTGGTATAATCACGCATCTATAGATAACCACCAAAAAAGGCATCGTGTGCATTTAGGGAGCATTTGAAGACTGGCGGGAGATGTTGTTACTGGAATGGGCCAGGTTCTTGGAGTCTATTGAAGAATGTATGTATTTTGATTGAATTGGACGGTGCGTTGGAGCTCATGAATACTAGTAGTTGTATATAATAGTGGCGGCCGGCGCGGACAAGGTCACCAACGCCTCGAGTAATGGACCCCCTTGCAACCCCAGGTTTCATTTATTTGGTTGTCTCTTTACCGTTTGAACTGTGGCAAGGTGCAAGGACGATGTTTGTGCCGACTCTTTGTCCTGGTTCCTGGGGATTCCGGTTGTGTTCAGAAAGCTCAGGCGCGGAAAGGCGTCTGTTTCATGGTAGTCTTCCTGGATTGGGGCTTTGACAATTAGACTGGTAGCACATGGGACGAAAAGCGAGCTGGTAGCCAAGTGGACACAGCATGCAACAGCACAAACTACCAAGCAAACACGGAGGTGGATTAAAAGTTGCCCAGTGGGTGCCTCTGGTATCCTCGAGAACCCCTAGTCCGATATAAAAGAGGAGAGAAAAGAAAAGAAGGGGGGGGGAAACCGTCACAACAAACGCTGGCTCGTTCCGACGGGCCCTCCGAGCCGGACCGGATCAACACCCCTGCTTTCCCCTGTCCGTACGGAGTTTAACCCCGTCCAATAAAAAAATTGGGTAAAATAACAAAAGCGGGAGAAGAATCCGGGGGTGGTTCCTCGGCAATTCCCCGCAACACGTACTAGTTGTGTCTGGTACAAGTTACAACCTCGTCCTCGGTAGTAAAGGACGCGGGGGAGGGCAAAGCGTCCAGCATTCAACAGCGATGCCGAAGAGCCCCATCGGCGGGGACCTGTTGTTTGCTTCTCGCCGGGTTTTTGCCGCAAATACGGAGTACACGCCGTGCTTATCAGATACAGCACCCAGGTAGCCAAGTTGGATAGCCTGCTGCGTAGGAGGCGCTGTATCATGGTGCGTTATCGGAAAGTCAGCAGCTGGTCCATAGGCTTATCAGTCCTCGGTACTGATAAGCCTTTTTTTGGTCCTGGTGGCGTTCCTGGGTGTCTGAACTACGGGGTATGCGCCCTCTCTTTTTGGCTATCCGGGCAGGCGGCGGGCTGTAGGGGCTGGGGGGTAAAACGCGGCACTGGCCCTGGGGTCGTGCTGGGCTCGTGATAAGGGCCGGGGACACCGTTTTGGTTTGGTGGTTTGTGTGCATGGACGGACTGGCTCATGGCCCGCGATGCCGTTTAAAAACACCAGGTGTGCGGCGAATATCGTGAGTGCCGCTGGTTGCCGTTGCATCTAGGGCTATCCGCAGCATGTGATTGGAGATATGCCATGTCGGTATGCTCGTGTACCTTGATTGTCAATCATATGAATGTTGGTAGACGTACTGTTCCAAGCCACGGGCAGGTCGATTCGGCAGAGATAAATATATATATTCTTGCACCATTCATTAGTCGAAAAGTGTCATTGGTAGATGATTCTACTTTCATGCCAGCCCCATTCCATGCCATGCATATGAATCGACAAAGGTTATGATAAAATACATCCAGCCCATCTAAATGCCACGCTTCCCAAATATCAGACATTTCCTTTTTTTTTCTGACTCGCACCGTTCATCATGGGGCCCTAGAAGATGAAACGAAAAAGAATAGTAACTCTCGGTTTAGAAAAGAAAAAGAAGAAGAAAAAATACATCGTCCCATAGCAAGTAGCATCACCACTCTTGTTTGAGTGCGTGGGTGCGTGTTATCGAGCTGGTGTTCTTGAGCTCGCCATCTCTCCGTAACGACCTCGGTGTTTCGTCGTGTCGTATGCTTGCAGCACACGTGTCTGGCTTTCGTCGGCCTGCGAAAAAGCATAGCCACGCTGCTTTCGCATTCGCTGCACTTGTCGGACTTTCCGGATTGCTTTCTGGAATTGCTCCATTCTGAAGGACATGTCAGTGTGCTGTGTGCTGTACTTCACGATTGCGAACTGGGAGTCCATCTCTCTCTGGGAGGCTTTTTTGGCAAAGTAACTGATTACATACCTTGGTCGATAATCCTGAATGTTATACTTTTGAAGCTCTTGGGCGTGGTGATATGGCTTTGACATGTACATGCGTTTGGCGTACTTCCATACGAAATCACGTAGCAGGCACATAAAAGCCAAGACGACAGTCTGAAGCCAGAAGACTGGACTGGTGTACAACCGTGGAACCACGCCATGGTACTCCATAGAGAAATTAACCTTGGGCGCCACCGTACCGTAGGCAGCAATGAAAATATACCAAATGGCCATACTGCCGGGAATGGCCAGCACGTGGTATTTGGTCCAGTTGCTCGTAACAAGGGCCGCTTTACCCAGGACCGTCAATAGGACTGCACCGTACAGAGCGGTTCCCCAGACCCAGTGGCCTGCAATCTTGCCGTCTCCTTGGATGAGATCTCCGTACCAGAAGAGTTCTGCAAAGACATAGAGGATAATGGAGTGATAGAAAGCGTTGGCAATCCACTGAGCAAACGTCTTTAGCTTGAAAGAGGAATTGCTCTGGCCCATGCCGTATAGCGGAGGGTATCTATCAAGCAGACGTGCCGAGACGTATTGATCGAGAATGCCAAGGACAAGGGGTGGAAGAACAGTGTAGAAGACGTTGTAGAACGATAGCGTCCATGACTCGTAAATGACCTGTCCAGAGAACACATTTTGAAATGTAAACTAGAGAGAAAAAAAAGGTCATGGTTAGCAAGCCTTGTCTCATTTCCCGCCTCCTCGGGGCTACGCTTACCCAAAATTGTGTGAGATATAAAGTGATATTCTTGTAAAATGAAAACAAAATCGTCTTGCTCACACGCTGGTAGCTCCACGCGCCGTGAACAAGCAACAGCTTGCGGAGATATCTGAACTGGGCAATGGCAACATCTGCACTCCGTGCAGCCTGCAAACCTTCCATGCCACTGATACCAATACCAATATGGGCAGCCTGAATCATAGAAACATCGTTGGCTCCATCGCCAATGGCGAGGAGGATAGAGTTTTTCTGATACTTCTTGACCAATTTGACCACAAGAGCCTTTTGCAGCGGCGACACGCGGCAGCAGACAACTGCCTTGCACATGATGGCAAGATCCAAGAATAGCTTCTCAAGGTCCTGCTCCAGCGCATATGTCAACGACTTGCCATCTATAACCAATGCCAGTGTCTCCGACTCTATGGTACCATCTCCCTGGGTTCTGATCGCATCCAGCTTCTTCTGAATGTTGTCTCGCGTTGCTGCGGCAGTTTCTTCATTCACAATCAAAAGCATCATATCCTCGCTAAGAAGCTTGCAACTCATGCCAATATTGATTGCGGTCTCCTGCCGATCTCCAGTGAGAACCCAGACCTTGATGTTGGCCTCCTGCAAGGTATGAATCGTTTCAGGAACTCCGTCTTGCAGGCGATCCTCGATAGCAGTGGCACCGAGCAAGAAAAAGTCGTGCTCAATAATCTCTGCAGCCTTGTCTAGCTCCTCAGCACGTGTTCCCCCCACAGTTGTTGAGGCAGCATCGAATATTTGTTGCCATTCGGCAAATTCCGGCTCAGGGACCTCGCGCATAGCTAAACAAAGCGTTCGGAGACCTTCTGACGCGTATTCTTCTAGGTGCGCGAGAGTCGCTTCAACATGAGGGTTCTGGTCGTTGAGACGTTCCAAAATGACTGTATCCGCCCCTTTGCAGTAGATTCGGACCTTGCCATCTGGGCAACGGTAAATAGTCGACATTCTTTTGCGTGTCGAGTTAAACTCGCAAACTGCCAAAAGCTCATATTCCATCTCCTGGCCACCAGCTTCGATAATGACTGACCTCGGCTTTCTTGCTGTGAAACGATAACCAAGATCAACAGCTCCCTGCACTAGGGCGCCTTCATCAGGAGATGCAGCCTGGTATTTTATGTGGTCCTTCTCGTCCATTTCGGGAATCACAGTGTGGCAGGTTGCAAGCAGGGTGAGGAAGTGGTCAATGGCCATTGCGGTGTCGTGGCCATTTTTCAAGTTGGATCGTAGCCTTTCAAAGTTGTGAATGCCCGTATCATCATCGGGTCCAGTTGCGCGGCGGTCCTCGGGGACTTTATCGGCGTACTGGAGACCGGCTATTGTGCACTGCTTAAACTCCATCTGGTTACACGTAAGAGTACCCGTCTTGTCGGAGAACACAAACTCGACCATGCCCAGTTCTTCAACCAAACTGGATGTCCGACATGTCGCTGGGGTATCAGCCTTGTCGTAATACATATCGAGATCGTCGTTAATGAGTATGCCGTGCCAGTATTTGACAAGTTCCACAGTGACGAAAAGAGAAATAGGAACCAGCGACGAGAACAATACCCAGTACGTAACCATGTCCCTGGCAAAGGTCTTTACCACCGTGCCAGCGTTGTCAATCTTGTCCAGATAAAGATAACCAAGTGAATCGCCGTTGACGCCACGCATAATAAGGTCTCCAACGGTGCAAACCACACTGAGCGCTAAAAGCATGCCGATGAGTACCAAGACCAGCCAGTTGAGCTTCTTTTCAACCTTGGTTCGTTTGATGGGAGTGGCCGTCGCATTTCGCATGAGCTTTGTCTCGTGACCGGTAAAGACAACAACACCGTGGATCCAGGGGGTATTTCGGAGTGTGGCACCTCGAAGGAGGAGTTGTTCGGGATTCAACGCCAATTCCTTCTCACCAGGGCCAGTTTGCATCGTCAACGTTGCTTCATAAGTGTACAAGCTGCTGTTTGGTTGTTCCGACTTGATTCGCCCACCAAGTCTGCTCAATTCACTGGACGAGACCATGGATGAAGTCTCGGGCAATGCTTGTTTGATCTTCAGGTTCGTCTCGCCGTCCAAATTTGCTGTTTCGATATAACAGAGACCTTCAGGCTCAGAACTAGCCAAGAGAACCAAATCGGCAGGGAATGGCTCTTCCGACTCCACACGCACAATGTCACCAACCGCTACGTTGATCCAGTTCGTTTCTGTAAAGCTAGATCCGCGCAAGACTCTTGCTTTGGACGTATTCAACGCATTATCAGCTTGTTTTCTGCGGTAATCTTCCACCAATTCTTTACCGGCAGAAATCAAAAGCACGATGAGAAGGGGAGCAATAGTCGTGTATCGATTGGTCGGTGAGAGACCAGGGATTTGTTGCAAGCCGGCTGTGAACAAGAAAAAGACGTTGGCAAACTTCGAAAACTGTTCCAGGAGGAATTTTGGAAGAAAAGTGGCAACATTGTACTTGGCAGTCGAGATGTGATTGTCGACGTACTTGTTCGCGGAATTAGCGGGCGGGTTGTTGAGGTGGATGATGCGAGGGCCGAGAGTAGATGGATCTGGCTTGCTGCGGCCAAAACCAAACTTGAAATTGCCCATATCAAACGCTTTGCTCCTCTGATCTGGTGGCGAGCCGCCAGAAGAAGCACCACGTTCGTGGCCGCCTTCTGTTAGTGGCAAGTCCATCTCCGAATATCCCTGGCCCATGCCGAGTTTATTCTTGACTCGGCCGAAAAACCCGCCTCCCAAGCTCAACACGCTGTTTCGATTTCTGGCATTACTCCTGGCTGCTGTCGACCGGGCGTTGGTGGGGATTGGACCCCCATGTTGGTAGTATGAATCGCCGTCGATGGGATAGTCTTCGAAATCGTCGGCATATCGCTGGTAGTTGCCCAGCTCCGAGGTCTGGCTGTATTGCCTATTCATGTAGGGGGAAGTACTGGCCTGGCCTGAGGGGCCCATACCACGGGCGCCAGAGCGAGTTGCGGACGATGTGGATGCGCCAACGAAGTCGTCGTAGGATACTGAAGGTCTGCTTTGGGGCTCTTCTTGGTCGTGGGAGTAGCGTCGCATCAAGTCGTCGTCGTTCAAGGCCGATCTCTGGCCACCGCCGTATAGCGGCTGGTCATTGTCCAGATCCAGCAGCAGGTCGTCGCGGTTCCCCGAGGATCCGCCATGGCGACCTTCTGTCGGTCTTCCAGCCATGCTGGACGGTGAGCAATGCTCAAGCAGTCAGGCGGGGGTCGGTAGTGTCGCGCATGCGGATGGGGGTATCGTGTCCGAGCACACAGGAGACAGGCGAGGGGATGGTCGTTTCCCACAGGCGGTGATGGGATCGCAGGCCAGATGGGATAGGCAGCTGGAGGAAAGAAAGGGAGTCGATTCGAGGTAATGAAGGATTAGGATTAGGGCGCGGATGCGGATGCGGATGCGGATGAGAGGCCAAAGCCAGCGAGGAAGATTGGAGGTTGGAGGCTGAATGCTTGGAGAAGGAGCAGTAAAACACTATACACTAGTTACTAGTACGTGTAAGGAGTAGAGCCAGGTTCGAGGACAGCAGGATTGAGTATCCATGGTACGGAGCCACGGGTGTGGGTGCTTGACCGGGTCAAGGTACTGATGAATACGTACCACTACTGGGGCTTGGAGGCGCCTGCCCAGCCAACGGTAGCCAACTGGTACTCCGTACAGGGTGCAGACAAGGGAACCGAAGCCACCAGGCTCGTTCTAGCAAAGGCGGTTTGAGCCTTTGAGCACCCAGCTGCCCGCGTGCAGAATGCGTCTGCGCTGCACAGCCACCACCTTGCTGTCGCCATCCGTCTCGAAGAAGAGCACTTGAGATGCTGCGGCCAGTGGCCACGGGTGAAGTTGGGCGCAGACGTGGGTGTATTCGTGTCCCGTGTGCTGCGGAATGGGTCCTAACTAAAGGGGAGCACAGCCAGACCACTTCGTTATCTGTCAACGGGTGGCTTTGTTGTTCACGGTCATGCCAGCGCAGAATCATTGAGTTTAGCGCCGAGGACTAAAGGCTTACTGTTCACTCTTACTCTTGACGGTTATGTACCGAGGACTTTGTTTCTGATGTCGAGCTGGTGACTGGTCTGGCGCATGTGCAGCCTTGTCTGCCCAGTTGACATCAGTCCCACAGCCTGCCACCTGTGTCCATGTCTCTCTGGCGGGTGCACCAGTTGTCAAACCCCTATTTGTATTATTCTTAGGTACGGAGTACTGGCCGGCAACTAACTACCTACCTAGGTAGTACTAGCACTTGAAGCCGTCACCCGGCAGCGTGTGGAGACAGCACTTGAGTGAGAGAGAGCATTGGAACGCCGATTGGACCCTTGGATGGCTTGCCAACGGGGCAACTGGTGGGCGAGACCTTATTACCATGGGGAACTGCTCACATGCAAGCTTATTCGCACTCACCACCAGCCAACCCAGCTGCATCCTCACGACCACGTGTGACGACATCTCAACGTCCACCGTGCAGTCATCTTTTTTTCAGCCACAGGCAGCGGCACCAAGTCCAGCATTCAATCAGTTGATAGCCATGCGTATCAAACGGCAGATGCTTTGAGAGCACCTAGACGAGACACCGCCTGCACCGCATAACTGCAGCATTCAAGACAAACTTGGTTGCTTTGCGCTTGTATCCGAAGACAGTTACCTCAAGGCTTGTAAACCAGGAAAGCACCTGTCACCTATCCACGGAACAGAACCCGTCAGCCGACGTGAATTAAAACTTCAAAGTGTGGCAAACGGCGCCTCAAGCACTTCGCAAACCACCAGCCAGAGCCTCGCCCTGAACCATTCCGCGTTTCATCGCCATCAACGCATTGTTCCCTGCCCGGCATCTCCGCCAGGTACCATCATCGTCCGACCAACTATCCGTTTTCTTTGCCGCCATCAGCGCTTTATCCCTGCCAAAGAGCAGAACAGATAAAGGGCTTTCCAACAGCGCCGTCGCCCACCATGGTCTGTACTAAGTGCCAAAAACTGTCCAAAACGACGCTAGCCACTCCCGATGTCAAAAAGAAGAGTGAAATGTACTATGGCTCCCCTGCAGCATCGTCCTCGAAACCATCAGGGTCAAAATCGACTACTCTGGGACAAAGCGGCGTCGTAAAGGTTATTTCATCATTCTACTAATCAATGCTTTGCTTTGTCACGGCGACATGGGGCTGACCGTTTTGATAGAGCAAACTTTTGTCAAAATCTGCCAAAAATCCCTATGCGCAGTACTCAAGGTATGTACCGAGGGATGTATGCATCTCCAGCTGGGTCTTTGTCCGTACCATTGTAGTGCTGACTGGTTGTTTGTAGCTCGTGCACAAAGTGCAAGGCAAAGGTGTCACAGGGCCACAGCTTATGCCAAACATGCGCATATAAGAATGACTGTACGTGCTCAATGTGTTCTTCCTTCTCATCGGCGTGCGTGATGCGGCTAACTTTTTGACAGCCTGTGCTATGTGTGGGAAACCAAATAAGAAAAAGAAGGCTGATGCCGCCCCAACGGTCACGGGCCAGAAGTTCACCTTGAAGTGAGCCTTCTGGAATGATGCCCAAGTCTCCATTTCAGCATCAATCTCACGCCAGACGTCGGCCGGCAACATGGTATACAAGCAAGAGCGAGCGATCAGGAGCTGTATCAGTGGCTTGCAAAGCGTGCCGGACCAGCGCCAGTCATAAAAGATCAAACCGACGGGTATGCCATTTTATACCTTCCAGAGTACCAATTGCCTACAATCGACATGGCACACAAGACTGTATGATATAAAATACGCCATCAATACAAGGTCCCCTAGATCCACTACACTGATACGCGCAATTTCACATTCAAAAACGTTTTTTCACAAACTATTCGGTCGTCATCGCACAACACACCGCCTACAAAGAAGCCTTCACTGTCCCGTCCAAAACCTTGCTCAACCACGCTCCAATTAAGCTGTTCACCTCATCCCCCGTCTCTGTCAGGGCCCAATGTGAAGCCTCGACCTCTCCCCTTGTCAAATGCTTGAACCACCTACCCATACGGGCTGACATTGTGGGCGGCAACGCAGCATCTTCCGTCGCACTAATAAACAAGGCCGGCGTATCAATCTGCTTGAAGTCCTTGGTCAAAGCCAGTTCCTCCTCATAGTTAATCTTCCTCATCCTATACCAATTCAAGGGGCCCCTCATCGGCGGCGCACTCTGCAGCATGTACCGAGCAACATAATGATCCAGCTCCTGCTTGGAAACGAGCGGCGAGGGCCCCAAGCCAGGCAGGTTATCAAAGAGCACCCCCTCGCTCGTAGAGAAGCCCGCCTTTCCGTCCTCCCCCCGGCCGCCAAACATGCAGTTTAGGAACTGCCGCACCTTCTCCTCGCTCTGGATCTCTCTCTCGACATCCGGCCCCGCAAACTGCAGCTGGTACTTCAAGGTGGTCAGTCGGCCGGCGGCAACGTGGTCCTCCAGCGGGACCCAGACGGCATGCGGCGGTGCAAAGGGCGTACACACGCTGAAGACGGCCTTGATGAGCTCCGGGTGCCAGAGGATGGTTCGCCAGACGAGAGCACCGCCCCAGTCATGCCCGCCGAGTATGATTTGGCCGTCTTTGCCGACGAACTTGGTAGCCAGTTCCCTGATGTCTGCCGAGATGCTCTTGTGCGAGAACTGGGCAAGGTCATCTGGTCGCGAAGTCCCCGCGTACCCGAGCATGTTGGGGGCCACGACACGCAGGCCGAGGGACACCAGGTACGGTATCTGGTTGCGCCAGCCGAAATTCATGTCCGGGAAGCCATGGATGAGGAAGACGGTTGCGACGGGGGTCGACGCCGGCTCCCCGAGGATGTAGTTGTACTGCTTGCCACGGACGGAGGCGGTCTCCTCGCGGACCCGTGGGTCGTTGGGGACTAGTTTAGATGCCATGGTGTTGGTTTTGGAGCGCGGTGGGCGTAGTGGGCGTGGCATGGCCGGTGTATATGGGCAGACGGGATTATATAGCCGAGGGCGGTGTCAGTTGGCGGAACCGCACTTCATACAAAAGATGGGCGTGTTGTTCTCGTAAGACCGACGCAAGCTCACGCCCGTACTTGGCTGTTGTCCTTGAGCACGGAGTAAGCTTGCCCATCAAACCACGATTTTACCCCACGGGGCCCCCCTCCCCCGCATCGCAGTATCACGGCTGCTGACAAGAGAAACGGGCCAATTAGTCCCTATTGTTTCTCGTGGAGCTATTGTCCGGTCAAAAATGGAAATGATCCCTCATCAATGCCTGGTATTTCTCAGGGATCGGGGATAGGGTGAATCCCGAACACCGCCTACAGCTCGGGCTGAGGTGGGGACAGCCGAGGTTTGCTGTATTTGGGGGTAGCACCAGCGCCATGGATCCGTTTTAGCTTGATCCGAGTCCAACGTGTCTACAGATGTGGGGATACTCGTAGGGCTTTCAATCTTGGGTGTTTTTTGTTTTCTTTTTTCCCTTTTTTTTTAAAATTTCTTTTTTTTTTTTGTCTAGGTTGGGTGTCTGGCGCCGAAGCGCCAAACCGAGATGTGTCCTTGGGAAGGGGGGAACATTGAAGGACGACGAGCTGGACGGCCTCGATAGATAGTAATGTGTGATTTTGCCAAAGAGACGCACACTACTACTTGGTCCTCTGTGCCTGGATATCCGTCAATGAAGACGAGCGTGCAAGCTGTATATGATGGACCTATTAACCCTGATTCTGAATAAACTAGCCATTCCAGACCCATAACACCGCCGTAACACTTTACAGACAAACGCCTAGCCGAAGTGGTCCTCAAGCAATGCCGTATAATACAACTGTGACGTTCAGAAACGTATGCCCTGTTCAAGCTCCCTAATAAATAACTGTGTCCTCGTCAGCCTCCACCACCACATCCCCCGACTCATCGTGTGGATCATGATGATGCACCGACTTGTCTTCATCCTTCTTATCCGGCTCCTGTTCGCGCCGCTCCTCGCCGTGCTTCCCTACACCCGCGGTTTCCAATCTTCCGATCCCATCTTTTCCCTTGTCAGATGATGGTCGTGGCGGCTGATACCGACTCAAGTGGCGCTCCTTTTTCGACTTGAACTCGGCTTCCTCCTTGGCTATAGTGGCCTTTGCAGAGCGAACTTGGTCGTCAATGACGTCTTCCTGGTCTGCCGTTGTTTTCCACGGCAGATAATACTATCTTGAGCGTTAGCTTTCCTCCCCACATATTAGTGCAGGATACACGGTGCCAGACTCACAATAGAAGGCTGCGACTTTGTCTTTAGAAATTCCGCGAGAGCTAGCAACTTGGAGTGCTTGTTCCGCATCTACCACCCATTAGCATTCATCTTCTTCACCCCCCCCCCCCCCGGGGGCAAAGTAAGCCACCATTGTCAACACTTACCACCTCCTCCTCGAAATCAATCTGTTCCACGATCCTAGTCTCCTTTATCCTTGCCACCTTGTCCGCACGTTTCTTGTCGTCCTCGTCTCTCTGCTTCTGCATGCGTTCCTGCTGTCTCCGTTCGATCTCTTGCCGTCGTTTGTGCTGCGAGTTGGTGCTCGTCTGGCTGAGTGTGCTCAGGAGACCGCCGAATAACCGCTTCCCGCGCTTCTTTTCCTCCTGTGTGGCGGATGCCCTTCGGTCTTGGGCCGTCGATTGGATAGACGTTCTGCGACGTGGCGGCGAGCGGTCGTCGTCTTGTCGCTGGCGCTTGGTGTAGGACGAGTCATCGTCGTCAGCAAGTGATGCTTTTCTTTTCAGGGGTGCTTCTTCACGCCGGGACTTTTCTTGCTCTTCCAGCTTTGGCGATCCGCCCACGGCTGGGGGGATGCTAATTTCAACAGATCAGACTCTGACAATGCAGTAGCGGATATGGAGGGAACAAAGGCTGCACCATACGTCTCCGTGGCCATGATGGGCCGGGTTGCTGGGCTTATCGCATGTATCCAAATTTGAAACGTCAATGGACGGCGTCCATCTATCCCCTGCAATCAGCTCCCCGTGCTGTGCAATATACCGCGATGCTGGGATTTCAAAACTTTTCGTCGGCTGTGTGGAAAAATCAATAATCGTCGAAGCAAGCTTCCCGTGTCACAAAATCCTCGTTCGTCGAGTTGCGCAGAGTGGGGCCCCAGCCAGTTGACAGCTGGCTCCCTGGAATCATCGCACAGCGCAAATGACCTGATTGGCCGACTGTGCCCGGCCGAGGTTTTGCTCATCAACCTCCAGCATCGACCGCCACGCAAGGCTGAGAAATCCAAAAAGTTTCTACTAAACTCCGGCGGCGAAAAAAAAAAAAGAGAAAAAATCCTCCTGGACCTCTATTTCGTTCTTTGGCAACAGCATCTAATTCTTTGTCTTATCATCGCGCCCGTCGACCGCCATCATGTCTCGCCATCATCCGTAAGTCTCCATCCCCATGCCGAGCTTCACCAATGCTCCAAGCAGCGAGCTAACAATCATCCCCGCAGCGATCTCGTCATGTGCCGCAAACAGTCCGGCATCGCCATCGGCCGCCTCTGCGATAAGTGCGACGGGAAATGCCCCGTCTGCGACTCCTACGTGCGTCCTACCACGCTCGTGCGCATCTGTGACGAATGCAGTTTTGGCAACTACCAGAACAAGTGTGTCGTGTGCGGCGGCGAGGGCATCTCGGACGCGTTTTACTGCTTCGAGTGTACGCGGCTGGAGAAGGATCGTGACGGCTGTCCGAAGATTATAAACCTAGGTAGTTCGAGGACAGATGTAAGTTTTTTTCCCCCTCCCTTTCGCGCGCTGGCTAAAAGTTGGACGAGTTCAATACTAATACGTGTATGTACAGCTATTCTATCAAAAGAAAACGAATCGGTCGGCGAATTACTAGCCTTGGAGTGGCCCGGGTCTGGGCAGTAGGGTTTTTTGTGTCTGGGAATCATGCTGGAATATACTTAGTAATGTTCGACATGTTAGATTTTTCCGGCGTTTTGGAGTATAGAGGCGTGAATGCCAAAGTTCTGGCAAATTTGTATCTGTTTAGGGCCAAAAGAAGTCGCAATACTCCCTACTTTCAATGACGACGTTACCAACTTGAAGGCTGTTCACATACTAGTAAAAGGAGAGATATTTATAAGCCACGACATGTTACAGTATTTGAAAATGTATATTCAAGTGAGATGCAGAATACTTGGAGCACGCCGCAGCTGTAATCTACAGGACAACTTGCGTTGTTGCCTCGGCATCAGCCTAGCCAAGTCATACCCCAACGATAATATACCCACGTACTTGATACAAAAGAAAGTCCCGTTCCGTTCATAACTCCTCATGATGCGATAGTTCATATAATACAAGAGTCGGTCTAAATATAGCTGACCTTAGTACCCATACCGGCCGTGGCCCTGACTTTGTTCCACGAAGCGGCCAAGACTCTCTGGATTCGTTGTCTGATACCCTTGTGCCCAAGCATGATCAAGAATCCAACAACAAAGGCTAAAAATCTCATCAGTAAAGCCGGGTTGCTGTTTAAAGACCTTGCCAGCTCCTCAACCACCGATCGTAACCTGGTCACGACCATAGTGGCTCGCGCAGTAAATGTCGCAGGTGCGACAGCCTTGCCATTCTGTCTTGATGAGATAGAAGGCTTATTCGGCCGGTGTTGTGGTCTACTTGCGCGAGATTGGCGAGACCTGTTGCCGCTTGTTGACGAACTAGGCGATTGTTCAACGCCATAGTCAACTTCACTAGCTTCTCGTCTTGCTCGCTCCTCCTCAAGTCTCTTTCGTTCCCTGGCTTCAATTTCCGCACGTTGCCGCTTGGCATCCTCGACTTCTCGGCGAAGCTGCTCTTCTTGCCTTTGGTGCTCTTCTCGTTCCAAGCGCTCTTGCTCTTGCTGCTCTTCTTGCAAACTCTGAAGCGCCTGGAGGAATGCCTCCCTTCGCTCATCATCCAAAACGGAGCTCACACTGATAAACTCACGCGCATAGTCCCATTCATTATTCCGCAGCAAGACGTGCAGAGTATACAGCTCAAGAATTTTGACTCGAGCATTGAGATCACGTGGAGTGTTCGCACCACTGGTGCCTGGAGCCGGTGACCGGTATCGAGAGCCCATACGCGACCCCGGTGCAGGCGAGCCGTTGAGCTTGCTCGCCAGATTGAGATTTGGCGTGGTTGTGGTGGCCAGATAGGTCTCCAGCCGACGCTGGTTCAATATCTGATCGCGAGCATGCGCGAGTAGAATAGTTGCCCTGTATGGAAACTGGTTAGTCGTAAATTGTAGCCAAGCTTAAGAGAAAAGACGGGTAAAGGGGGGCAGGAATTCCCTACAGGTTGATGACAACGTCCGAATCAACGTCACCCTCAACACCATGGTAGCCGTTTTGAACAACCTCCTCCCAGACTTGTCCGTCACGGACCTTTGAGCACAGCGCCCTCCATTCCTGGTGACCAAAAGCATCCTTTCCCTCTTCGGGGTCCATTTCCAAAATGGCATTGAGAATAGTCAAATACAAGCTCCACACCTTGATCCTCGTTGTTCTCGAAGCACCAGCCACAGGCGCAGGCTCGCCATCGTCAGCTGAACCAGGCGGGGTGATGAGCGGTGTTAGAGTGGTGAGGGCCTCGGGCAGACGACGCGTCAGAAACAAGGTTGAGGCTTGGCGATATGTCTTGGAAATCCGAGACGTATGCCTCGACGCGATAGTGGAGGACTGCAGTGAGGAAATTGACGACGAAAGAAGGTTGCGGCCAAATGCATCCGAAGCAGAGGCGGTCATGGCGGGACTGCCGGCAGCGAAGGACGATCCATTGACTGATGACATGGCAGGCAACCAAGGATTTGGGCAAGAGGGTTACCAAGTCGGCATGGGCGACGGCGGATAGGGTCCGGAAGACGTCTACCGTTGTGTTTTGGGCTTTCCTTGAAACCAACACGATCGATGGATTGGGGATGGAAGAAGGGAGGAGATGCGACTCCCAGACCCTCGTATTCGCAAAACCCGTGCAAGCCTAATGGAGGAGGTGGGAAGCCGACGGCGAAGCTGGTCAAGTCAAGGCGCAGATGTTATGATGATTTCGAAGACGATGCTATGTCGTGCAGCACCACCACAAGGGACGCACGAGTGGGAGAAGAGTGGAATCGGAAACGGCGTGCCAGAGCCAAATCAAATGGCGGACCGCGACATGACATGTGGTCCGGCGCCGTCGTCGAACATGCCAGTCGGACAGTCGGGGAGGCAGTCGAGAGAGATCAAAAGTGGGTTTTTCGGTCGTCGTCGTGTAGAGAGTGGATGGCGTCGTTGAGCCGAGGCTTCCTGGACAAAACAGTCAAGTGTGAAATCGTTCCTTGGGCCAGCTGCAGGACGTCTCCAGAGCGACTCTTGGGCAGCCAACCAATGACGGCTCGCCGCTGGTGCCGAACTACAGGCGATTCGTTCATCTCGTTGACCTCGGCGACGGGTGTCCCGTGGTGCCTTGTTTAGGCTCGCTAGAGGGGTACCTCGCCTGACATTGATCGCCGCACCTATCGCAGCGTACCTGCGCACCCTCCGCTATCCATCACGAGCTCCTCCATACCTGGTCAATGCCACCTTCCGGGGGCCTCCGCCCTGAAGCTGGCTAATGGCCCCAGAAATCGGACATGATGGACCTTTTCAGTATCGTGGTGCGCGCAACCTCCTCAACTCTGTGCTTGCCTTCATTTCCACGTTGCAGTAGTAGTGCGAACAATGCCAAAATTTTACCATGGTATCCAAACTGTACATATATGCAAAATGACCCGACTATGAACACTCCATGCCAAGTCCCAACACGCTGAATGGTATCTATAATTCCTAACGCCACCTCCTCAAATATTAACACCAGAAATAGACATCCCTGCGGCATGCAACGACGTGCCGTGCGATACAGAAAAGATTTAAAATCAGTCCAACGTCTCAGCTCGTGAACCTCTTCGACAACCGCCTCGACCAGACGTCCATGTCCCCATCTTCTTTCGATATAATGATGCTATCTTCTCTCTCAATCATTGATGCCTCTGATCCGAGCAGCTGCTCTTGCCGGATCCAGCCTGATTCGACGGCAAAGCATACAATATCGCCTGCGGCGCCGAAGCAGGGCACACTGTCGTCGGCATCGGGGTTCAAGTACGCCCACATATCGGCCGTCTGTTCCTCGAAATGCGCCAGCCCCTTCGCGTCCCCTTGAAAGTTATCAAGCAGGTATTCGTAAAGGTAAGCCAACCACAGCACATTAGTGTATGGCACATATGCCTCCCAGCAGAGTGGTCCGTCGACGCCCTTGGCATAGGGAGTCTTGTGTGCCTCGGGAGGAAGACACTTGCGGTCCGCTCGAAGCAGGAAAGACCGCATTTGACGGTATACTTTGCATTGCGCAGCATGGGTGCTCGTGAATAAACTAAGATCGCGCTCCAGGTCGTAGGCAATCGGTTTTGCAAAGTCGACGGACAGATCCTCTGCTCGTGACAGTCCGTAGTCCAGGATGGTGATGTCGACGCCTGAATAGCCAAAGTATCCCTGCGATCCAGGTTTCCTTTGCGTCGGGGGCCGTACTTGTCTGATACACAAGTTGCCTTCATGAAGATCTCGATGCTAAAAGCTCTGCGGGTCAGACCCAATCACCGTCACCGACTCCTCCTCTATAGAAAGCATAATGTCTCTTACCTCAAACATGGCGACCTCCTCCGCCCTAGCCAAGGCAATGGCCTCCAGGAAGAAAATGTCCCATAGCTCACTCTCATTTCTCAACTCCCAATCCTCCAACGCAGTGCCAGCATCCCCCAACTCGACAACCAAAAATTTCGTATCATCCAGATACCGACTTGGTGATGGATAAAACTGCGCTCGTCCAGGGTCCTTTCTCTTCATCCGCCTCTGAAACACCTGGTGCGTCTCGAGTAACGCTCTCGACGTCTTTCCTTGGACAATATATCTCTCCTTGTATACCACAAACCCAGGGATGTCGGCCAACCACTCGGATATCTGCAACTCGCCGTTGACATCCTCCTCGGAATGGGGCTCTTCGTCGACAAGCTTGGATCGCACCTGGGCTTTGGTCTGGGGTTTGATCGGCGAGGGCAATCGGATGACCTTAATCACACTGGTTCCTCGCTCATTTGTGACGCGGTATACCTCTGCATAGGAAGCCTCTGCGATCTTCTCTATGCGGTCTCCTGGGGGGCAAACCTCGTCCCAGGTCAAGATTCGAAGTGATGTGTCGCCAGCTATTTCTTCCAGTGAATGCTCTTCCCCGTCTTCCTCGCCGGCATCATTGCTTCGAGAGGCAGTGTCTTGAGAATCTCCCTTGGAATTTCTATAGTCCGAGTCGCCTAGATCTTCTGGGGTGTCTGAGGAGTCTGTCGCATCATCTATGATTTCTATGCGCTTGACGCTTTTCCGAGGTGATCTTCGTAGCTGATTTTGCTCGTCTTCTATTTGCACTATCGAAAGCTTTTTTGTCACTGAAGCTACAGAAGTATCGTCGATGTCCAGAACTGTCGGTCTTCGCACTGGACTCTGGGGCAGCTCGGCGAATAGGCGTTCGGCCTTGGTCCGCGTCGACCGTTTGCCATATTTTACTGTCACTTTCGTTCGAGGCATTTTGAAATTAGTTTCAAAGCTGTCATGATTGCTGTATGAAGGCGTAGGTCCAAGGTCCAAGGTCCATAGTCCATATTCGTCAGGGCCGAGGCGTATGCATGTTCAAGTTGTGGTTGGCGGGGCAACGGGCTCCCATCAACTGGGAGCTCCCTGGACTCCTGGAGCTTGCTGTGACGTGGAAGCAGGCACCGGTAATGCAACGTTATGAAGAATGCAAGCGTCTAACTTGAATATATCCTGTCATCACGGAACCAAGTGGCCCTCTCGTGGGTAAAAATGACATTGACATTTTCCCTTTGTCTCCATGTCTTGGGCTGTCTGAATGCACAGTCGGTTGGTTGGCTCGAACGCCTGAAGAATGATGTTTGCCAAGGGGTGCTGGACATTGAAAGCTCCAAACACACCAGCCAACTGGCTATAAACCATCTCGCAACAGGTCGTATGGATCTGGATAATTTTTTCGGTCCGCTTCATTTACGGTATCGATGGTAGGAGGAGCTCCGGGATACTTTGGCATACGTTTAAAGCTCACAAAGAGAACCGCAGACCTTCCAACGCTAACGATGCAGACCCACCAACTCCGTACTCCGTACGTCTCCCAAATTTCCACGTTGGCTGACAAGCTCGGAGCTCCTCTCTCTCCGCTCCCCTCAACCCTCGCCTCCATCGTCCGCCTCGACCACAAGCAGTCATGGCTGATTTCTTGAAAAACGTCTTTGGCGGCGGCAAGGCCAGTGAGCCTGCTGTCAATCCCAAGGCTGATCCGGGTAAGTTTTGATCTGTCGCGAATGTCCGCGTTTCGCATTCAATTTTGCATTGCAAAAACGAGGATGCGACTTGATGCGACTTTGCCCCTGGACTTTCTGCGAGAATTGCACCACCATCCAATGCTAACCGTGTCAATCGGCAGACTTTGCCGACTTTGCTGGGGCTCCTGATCCTGTCGCCGAGCCTGTCCCTGCCGCGACGATAGGAGGCGACGGTGCCGCGGCCACGTCAAGGCCATACACGAAGTGGTACAATGTCCATGAGCGCCACTCACTGTCCGAGTTCAAGGCGGAGGGCGTCATCCTCGCCATCTCGGCCTTGATCTTCCTCTTTCATATTATCGGTGCGCGAGCCAACCGCTCCAAGGCCAAGTCCTGGATCAGAGCCAATGTCCTCCGTCCTGAGGAGGGAATTTGCTCTCGTCGGCTTCGGCGGCGTGCCCACCATGGATAATGAGGATATCCAGCCCGATTCCCTCCTGAAGGAGAAGTCACTCTTCGAGTTCGCCACGTACGCTTCGGGACGACAGAACACGGCCTTTGTCGACGTCAAGCTCACTCTGACCAAGAAGTTCAACCCCATCATGAACCTAGCCGAGACGGCCGCCTCCTTCTTCAGCGACGTCTTCACCACGCCCAGCGATGTCATGGAAGCGTTCCTTTACCCCTTTGACGGCAAGGAGAACTTGACTATCCCCTCTCTTCCTGGTTCTGAGGAAGCCCGTGCCAAGGACGCCAAGAGCAATTATGATGGATTCGTCTGGGCCCTGGTCAACAAGGAGAGCATGAAGCGTCTCCGCGAGGACCGATACGATGTCACTCTCACCGCCACCAAGGAGAACTCCAAGCTGCCCAACTGGCTGACGGTTATGAGCGAGAGCGCCGAGGTCACCGACACCCTGCTTACCCAGGACCTCATTGACGCCGTCGTGGCCGCTGGTGACAAGTTCGAGTACCTCATTGTATCCGACCAGCCTGTCGAGAGGCCCGTCAAGCTGGATGACGCCGCCCCCCGCAAGCGCATCTTCCTCAAGTATCGTCTCCCCTCTGACAACAACTACGACAACCTTCTTCCCATCTTTTCGTACTTCCTCCGCCTGCCCGACTTCCTTGTCCAGAATGGCCGTTTCCGCCCCGAGGTCCTGAAGAAGGTCCGTGCTACTCGCGAAGCCATGATCTCCCAGATCAAGAAGGCTGCCGAGGAGGAGAAGAGCGAGGAGCGTCAGTTCGAGAAGGAGAAGGCCAAGAAGGCCAAGCGTGACGCCGAACTGAAGGGTCTGGACGCCAAAGCCCAGAAGAAGTATCTTGAAAAAGAGAAGGAAAAGGAGCTTCGAAGAAGCCAGAAGAAAATGACCATGCGGGGATAAGTCGATAAGTCGTTTTGGGAGTTTTGGCTGCTTGGGGCTCGATGACGGGGAGTTACGAGGCTACGGTGTCTGGCAGGCCCGTATGGACTGGGTTTAATATTGAAAACGGTGCTTTGTATGAGTAGTCCTTGTTACAATCAAAAGCCCAAATTGACTACATGAAAAACAAAAAGGAAAGGAAAGTGTGCTGGTTCACATCTGGACGCAATAGCAAAACCAATCTCCAAACGCGTTGTAATGAAAACGCCGCTGCTGTTGAACCCATCAACTCTTGTTTCCCAACAAGTCCTCCACCCTCTTGACCTTGTCCTCGGCAGTCTGCTTCTTGTCCGTCCTGCTCCCAAGTCAGCAACACGGCGACACGTCGTGGCGCAAAACCAGACACACATACCTGCTGCCCACGCGCATGCTCGACTGCACCCTCACCACGCCCCTCTGATGCACAACCGCATGCGCCTTGCCAATGGCCGCCATGACGTCGTCCCAGCTGCCCTCTACCCTGCGTCAGCCAAAAGAAAAACACCAGACACTTTCTTCCTTTCCTTCCTTCCCCTTAAACCCCACCGTCACAGACTCATGCCAGACATACCGACGGTTGTGCCCGCCGAGTGAAGAGTGTACTTCAACCCGCTGGCTTCCAGAACGCGCTGCACCTGCGCGACTTCCTCCGCCACCGAAACATTGCCCGTGCCGACCTGCAGCGGCTGTCAGCCATGTTTCCACCCGAGAGGAAACCGCTCCACGTAGACGCCGCGTACCGGGATGAGACAAAAGTCAGCGTAGCACGCCCCGGGGGTGGGAATGGAGTTGTAGTCCATCGCTGTAAGGGAATACCATGCGATCGCCGGGATACGCGTCTGCTTGAACAAGACGGGGTCCGTCGTCGTCGTTCTAGCTTTGGTGGAATGTCGGCCGACAACAGATTTCGGCTAAAGGTTGAAGTTGGCGTTTCTGGGTTTAGCCGACGCCGCTGCTCCACCGGACGTACGTACGGCTTGTAGCCTCCTTCACATGGAATGGGAAGAGCAAAAACTGGTACTTGCCATTGGAATTATTTTCGGTAGAATGAGCCGGGTCTTTATAAAGACACGGATGAAACTATATAACAACTTGGAAGTTGTGTTTATTAGCATTCTGAAACTACAGATATGTAGGTAGTCCTGTTACTGTCCGACGCGCCCCTCCTTTTCTCAAAAACAACCCAAAAAAAAAGGCCCATTAATGTCTCGGGAAAATACGTACCAGTTCTCACGTTTTTTCTTAGACAGTTTCAGATTACATGTGGCGTTTAACGGCAGTCACCCGTAGTACTAGTAATATACTTCTAGTATCCTTACTAGGACAATGCACTCGGCCTGGAGCAATGAAATGGTAGCAGTCATTGGTGTCTCTACCGCCCTCCATTACATGTTTGACATGTCGGACATGGAAATGCGTCCTTCGCTTTACAGAATAACCATCCAAGAGTCAAGCTTAAGAAGCTCGTATATTGTACAACATCAACCTACCATTGGCCGATGCCGTTGTACACCTATCTAGTCCAATCTAATGCTGTTTGATTCCTGTATTCCCCTAGACGCAAAGAGAGTGCCATTCCAAAAACGCCTCGCTAGACAAAATCAGATACTTGCGGATTCCCAACTCGTCTATACCAACAATACTGCGGCCGAAACAAAAGCCACCAAAGCCCCGATGCCAAACTTCCTGTCCTTGGCAAAGTTGCTCCCGGCCGACTGACCACTCGACTGGGTCGTAGATCTCCCCGTGGCATCAGTCACGCCATTCATGTTATCAAGCGCAGCAATGGGGTCCCCCTTGTCCCAGAAATCGACAAGCACAAAGTTGGGAGCCTTGTTCCACTCCGTCTTGCATTGTTGCAGATGCTTACCCAGGTTGCCTGTCTCGGACGTACCGGCACTATTGACCGTGTTGATGGCGTCCACGTCGGGTACCTGGATGCTGCCTACCAGGCTCTGGTACTTGAAGTGGTTGACAAGGCTCATGAAGCCGTTGGACAGGGAGCTGGATGCCGGGTTGGCCTTTGATGGCCGGTCGACGGTGCAGTTGAAGCCGCCAATGGTTGTGACTTCAAAGGGCGTCTCAAAGACGTGGTCGAACTCGGGAAGGAGGTATGGCGTAGAAGCAGAGTAGTCCATGTTTGTGACAAAGGTGACCACCCGGGCATTGGCGGAGATCATGGACTGGAGAGTCGGCCAGGTCGACGTCACAACGTTTGACTGCGGCTTGTATCCAACCTTGGCGAGTCCAGAGCTTTCAAAGACGGCGGCGTAGTCAGAGGCAGAGGCCGTGTCCGAGTTAACAAGCAATAGGGTTACCACGTCATTGGGGTTCTTGGTTACCCAGGCGTTGATGTCCTTGAGCCATGACTCGAGGGCCCCCGCGTCTAGTAAGTCACACGAGGTGTGGCAGAGCTCTAGTGTGGAATTTGGCTTGTGAACCTGCGCTTGAAGGAGTCGAAGACCGGCATTCAGAGCCGCCGTTGCGTTCTTGAACTGATTCCCGGCGAGGGAGTTGCCCGTGCTGCTGTCTCGGAGAAAGGCGCTGTTGTGGGCGCCCATGTGTGTCACGGCATTGTATTGACGGCCGCAGAGGGTCGGCGAGTTATTGCATGCTTGGCCGGAGGAGGATGTTGACGAGGCTGATGGAACTGCGGCTGTCGTTGCAGCTGCCTGCGGAATGGCGCATGCTGAGGTAGCGGCCAGCGCTGCGAGCAAGACTTGCCGCAATGGTGTGAACATGGCTGTGGCGATGGAGGGTCGAAATGGAGAGGAATAGCTGACGGATCTGAGTTTTTGTCTTTGTTTATGTTTTCATTCCTTTTCTTTTCTTTATTTTTGGAAATGAAATTGGCTGCACCCTTAGGAAAACAACACAAGTGAATCGTATAAGGAAGCTGGGATGTTACGAAGACAGCAACGTCATCAGGGGAGCACTAAGCCAGAAGTTCAAATGCCGAGGCGGAACGGGAAAGGGGGCCAGGAAAAAAAGAATGCCAAAATATAAGAAACGGAGCCGATGTGCGTGGATGCGGTGAGTTAAATAAAAAGTAGTGTAAAGAAGAGAAAATGATCTATTGTCCAGAGCACAAGGAAAGAACGGAAACACAAGGCAGAGGGACAACACGAGGGATGCGGAAGAGGAGGAAGGTCCAATGTATGTCTGGTTAGTCCAGGTCAGGGCACCCAGGTAGGCAGGTACCCTGTACTCCGTGCTGTCCCGAGAAGCCAAATATTGAAACCCACACGCCATCAACTACCAAGCAACCAAGGTATATGTACATACAGGCTCGTCTTTGGAGGCGGTGCTGCGCCGCGTCGCGGCCAACGTCAGCAGTGGAGCAGGCCTGTTACAGGCTGTTGCGAGGTGAGACGCTGATGAGCGAGATGAACCAATCTCTGGACCCCTGGGAATCTGTGGGTTTTAACGAGGACCATTCACGTCACGAAAGTACGGGGGCATTTTATGTCTTTGATTCCTATCCTGTAAATTGGCATCGTCAAGCGAATCGCCAAGAAAGACAACTGCTCCCAGCCCCGTACTTACCAAGTATCAATCGAAAAAACCAGACCCAGCAACTGAAAAGTGGCTGGTTGTGTGGCTGAAGTGCCGCAGCTATTTTTATCTCGTCGCTCGTGTCCCAACCACCGCAACACGCATCGCCACTCTCTCTATAACACCCGTAGTCTCTCAGCTTGTGGCAGCACAAAGCGAGGCCCGATAATCCGTACATGGCGTCCACAACCGAGGTCTGCGCCGAGAACAACATGAACCAATACACTTCTATGTATGTATTTATTACTGCCCTGGGGACGAGGATACGAGTTTAATAATTTAGTAATATTGTGCCCCAATCTGAGCAGACCTGACCGCCATCGGACAACCATGGACATGATATACTTTTACATCGCGCATCACTACAGCCCCAAGGCCCAGCTCCCATCTCATTCAGGGTCCCCCACAGGTCCCGCGGCCTCTGCCTCCGCCTCCGCCTTGGCCGCCGCCTCCAGCTCCTTCAACTGTTTTTGGCCTTCCTCTGTCGTGGCATCTATAATCTGTTCCTCAAGACTAAGGATATTGGCCTATCACAAATGTCAGTTGTATCGTCCTACCGTGGAAACGCCTCACAAACTTACCTCTCCAAACAATGCAACCAACTCCTCAGCCTCTTCGACCTTCATCTGACCTAGAACCTTGTTCACTTCATCCAGATTCCCCGACTCCAGCGCCTTCTTCATCTCCGGCTTGAATCCGTCAAAGATTTCACGGGCATGCTGTTCATCAGCGTCCTGGCTCTCGGCTGAAGGCACCTTGATTTGAATAACGGTCCCTGGCTCAACGGCATGCAGCTGAATCTGTTCAACGCCTTCCTCGGGTTCCTCGGCGCGCTGTGCAACAATCTCCTGCGCCCGCTTCCTGATGCGCATGTATGTGTCTCGGACATCATCATAAAAGACGGTCTGCGCCTGATGACCCTTGGTTGTGACTCTCTGGAAGAATAGTCTAACCCCGTCTTTCCCGAGCAGCCTGCAGTACTGTAATAACAAAGCCTGGTGGACACATTGACGACAGTAGTCATCTTTCTTTTCCAGTGCTGCATCAAAGGCCAGCACCAAAAGGCCGTCCGTCTCCTTCTCCGTCAAGATCTGTGGATTTTGTGAGAGGAACTGCAGACTGGCAGTGTAGTCGTTGGGGTCAATCTGGGCAAACTTTTTGGCAGCGGGAGAAGCCTCGACCTCTCCCTCCTCATCAATCTTCGCCTTGTCGCCAGGTGACCGCGAGTCTGAAGATAAAGCATTGGGGTTCAAAAGCTCCACCTCGGTGGACGCACCCTTCTTCTCAGACGGCTTTGCTTTCGCAACGTGTGAACTGTCGAATCCAGTGTGAATATCGGCGCTTGTAATTTTCTTTCCCTCCTCTTTGAGAAGCTTCTCGAGTTTCGGCGTAAGCTCCTTTTGCATCTCGTTAATCTTGTCCACGTGGCCTTGAAGCTCTGTAATCATCGCCTGATACCGGTCATCGGGCTTCTTCGCGTCAAGCGCCTTGTTCACTTCGTCCAGCAGCGCAGCCATCATCTGTGAGTATGTTTTGGGCTCCTTGCCGTCGCTGTGTAGTCCTTCGGGTCGTGGAGGAACCTGGTCGTCCTTGGGGTCACCGGCCGTTTCCATAACAGCCTTGAATGCAATCTCGCCAGGGTTTCTGCCAGCAGCCTCCGAAGCATGTGTCCTCAGCGCCAACAGCAGGGACGAAATGCGCTTCAGAAGGCCATCGTGGATGAGCCGCTCGTATTTGTACGCTTCGATCTGGAGCTTGCGTTGCTGTCGTTCCTGGTGGATTTGGTTTTGCTTGGCACGGATAAAGGATCGCTTGTCTACATTGGGGTGGACTTCGATATCGGAGTCATCGCTGAGCTCCAGCGCGTCCTGCAAGGCATCTCAGCATCAGCATGTCATCATCACCAAGGCAAGGGGCGGGGAATTTGGGGAACAGCTCAAATTTTGGAGCTTCGCTAGCTGCTTACCCATTTGCTATAGTCGACAGGCATCCTAGCTACGTGTTCAGGGCCAGAGTCTGAAATATGCGGCCTAGTTGTTAAACACAAGTCATGGGTGTCACTATCGTATTGAACGAAGTCAATGGAACTTGGGAGATGCAGTGCGGGACACCGGGCTCAGGATTCAGGAAGGGCTGGACAAGAAGAGCTTGGCGGGGCAACATGTTATCACAGCGGACAAGCCATGACATGACATGACATGCCCACCAGCCGCCCCCACCATCCGCCGCATAATTTAGTTACCCAACATGTGCACAGTATTGCATGCACGCGATATTCACTCGTCGCGGGGTCAATGTGTCATGATATCAACTCTCCAGTGTCTTCCGTGCGCCTTTATTTGGGTAGTCGTACAAGTTGTCCGGCTTAATCTCTATTTAGTGTACAAAGCCCAAATCCACTCGCTTAACCGCGTGCGCCAGGCATGTCCAAATGCTCCCAAAAGTCAGGGTCCAAGTACTCCGATATCCTCCTATGGAGAGATGAAAACTAAAGGGCTAGTGAAGCAACCATCTCAATGACCACGTTTCGTCAAGGCTTGACTCATGACATCGTCTTCATGAAGTCGTCCAGGTCAAAGCTTTCCTCGTACTGCTTGTTGTCCCACAGCTCACCCAGATCATCCAGCCAGGCCTTCTTGCCTGGCTGACGTAGAACATCACCAGTCTCAATATCTACCATATCCTCTTCCCGTCCGTCCACTTCCTTTTGCGGCTTATCAGATATCAAGTTGGGCCCAGAGTCGCCCAGATTGAATAGATCAAGAATCTGGTCCGTATCCATCGTCGACAGCCCTGCGTTTTGTTGATTGACAACTGTCGATGCTACATCAATCTTGAATCGTTGAAGGCTCAAGATTTTTTCTTCCAAGGTACCACGCGTAATGAGGCGGTATACATTGACCACCTTCTTTTGTCCAATTCTGTGCGCACGGTCCATGGCTTGCAAGTCCTTCTGCGGATTCCAGTCGTGTTCGACGAAAATGACGGTATCGGCACCAGTCAGATTGAGCCCAAGGCCACCGACACTAGTCGTCAAAAGCAGGACATCATAGGATGGATCGCTGTTAAATTTGTTGACAATATCCTGTCTCTTGTTTGCTTCGACAGATCCATCCAGTCGAAGATGAGAAACCGAAGGTAAAAGCTCTTTCAGAACCTTCTTCTCAACCATGTCGAGCATTTCCTTCATTTGACAAAAGATAAGCGCTCGGTGTGGCTTGATTGGTTGATACAACGGATCGTTGGTATCTCCATCATCGCCACCAATTCCACAGTCAACCAGGAGGTCTTTCAACGCTGTAAGTTTGGGGGCATGAATTGTGTCCTCGATTGACGTTCCTTGCCTTTGTAGGATCTTCTGTGTGTCGTCGTAAACAGGAGTGCCTGGTTTCATAACCATGGCCGGTGAGTTGCACAGTTTCCGCATATACTGCAGGGCTTGGAAAATGTGCTGTTTTGCTTCCTTGTCATCACGACCAGCCTCCGACTGCAGCTTCTTGCCTTGCTTCTTGGTAAAGTCTTCGAAACAATTTCTTTTGCAGGTCGCTGAGGTCGCAATAATAGTTTTGCAGAATCTTTGGCGGCAGGTCGTTCAACACTTCCTCTTTCAACCGTCGTAATAAGAATGGCAACACTTGCTTATGGAGCGCCTCAATTGCCAGCGCTCCTGCTTCTTGCTCCTTTGATGATGCTTTACTGAAACGACTGGCGGCGATCGGCTTGGCGAAACGGTCTAGGAACACCTTTTCAGCGCCAAGGAAGCCTGGCATGAGGAAGTCGAACAGTGACCAGAGCTCCAATACGTTGTTCTGGATCGGCGTGCCAGTCAGGATGAGGCGGTGGTTGCTCGCAAGCCTCTTCACAGCCTGAGTGATCTTCGCCTTGGGATTCTTGATCAAGTGGCCCTCGTCAAGAACAACATAATTCCAGCTATGTTTGTCCAGAATGTCTGTGTCGTTCCTGCATACATCATACGATGTCACTACAATATCAGTCTCCCCAAGTTTATCTCTCATTGCTTTTCGCTCAGCCGGCGGTCCCACGTAAGCTGTGACTGTAAGGAACGGTGCATATGTCCTAATTTCTTGCTGCCAATGTCCAGAAAGAGTGGGAGGGCAAACAATGAGGGATGGTAGTCGCCTCACATCAGCAGCGCCTGTCTTGGCAAATTCCTCTTGTCGTTGGTGGTGATCGCTGGCCACAATGCAAATTGTCTGGAGGGTCTTGCCTAAGCCCATGTCGTCACAGAGAATGCCATGGAGGTGATACTTGTTGAGGAAGTGAAGCCAGTTTACACCTTCTTGCTGATATGAGCGCAGTTCAGCTTTGATAGCAACAGGTATCTTGAATTGTTCGACCTTTTTAGGGTCTAACAGCTGGGCAATAAATGTCCTTTCTCGATCTCGGCCTTTGAGAAGTTCTTCAGACAGGCCGGGCGGATCAGGGATTCCTGCTTCCAGCGGAACAAGTTTCACCAGCGTAGCAAACGATGTAGTTGCAATAAGTCGAATCTCATTGTCAGAGTCGCTCATTCTGCCGAGAACCGGCACAATGAGGAAGATGACATATGGCAAGATTGCATCACCCATGACCGCGATCAAGTGGTAGATGGCCTCAGTGACGCCCTGGCGGAAGTTCAGGTCCAAGGGGTTGCTAATTGATGGGAGGACATTCTCAACAAGAGCAGTCATGCCCTCAACCGTAATGACGCTACAAATCGTAGCGAGACACTTAGGCTGCCATGTATCGGAACACTGAGAGCTCCGAGTGGAGCGCCTTGATGACAAGCGGTAACATTTTCATAACAAATGGATGCAAGGCAACGTCGAGTGTTGGTGTCATTGTCCTGATGACGGACATGGCATCGACAATCTCTTGGCCAAAAACGCTCTCAGGGTCCCTTGCTTCGGCAGGGAGGTCGCCTGTGAAGGCCCTGACCAGAGGTTCTTCCATAAATTTTCGAAGGCTGGGAACTGTTTCCAACAATGTGGGACCGTAAGCCTTTGAAAGTATCTCAAGGGCTTCCTTTGCGCCACGCCTGGTGATTCTGGCGGCTTTGGCCTCCTTTGCCCACTTCGCTGCATCCGGATGATCAACCCTGTCTTCTTCCTTTTGCATGGAGAGGATACAGGATGTTTTGGTGGCATGAACCTGGGAATTCTGGGGTCTCCGCAACTTCAACACACGAGAACTTGACAAGATTAGCAACGACTTTATCAGCAGGCCCTTTCCGGCCCTTCTCGGCGAAAAGCTGGACAAGTCTGGCAATGGTTGCGGAAGATCTATTCTGAAGAAGTTGGTTCTCCTCTGTTTTGACGGAGTCCATAACGCCTTTAATCAGGGGGCTTGGTTTCTTCGGCAGCAGTCTCATCGCAACCATGGCACAAGCTGCACCAGCTTTGATTCTAGTATCTCGGGCGTCCTTAAACGCCTTGGCTTCCTCGATAGCGGCCACGGCGATACTTCTAGCCTCTGTCAGCTGCTGGCTAGCAATCAAGCGCTGTCCAGGTGGCATTATCTTCTTTAGCCTCTCGAAATCGTCTCCGACGCACTTTTCTGCCGTAGCGATTGAGAAGGCATTCGGTCCTGCTTCTGGCTCGCCTTGCACAACGACCGGAAGTACTGGAAGCTTGCCATGTGAGACTTTGCCATGGTCGCGGAACAGGTGAATGAGCTGCTGGCACTGCGTCCTAGCCCGCTGCACGAAACTGACGAGGTCTCTATATGAGGATGGCCTGTCCAGTTCTACCATGCGTTGAAGCTGTTCCGTATATCGTGATGGTTCATTCGGGCTTGTACAGTTCTTGGCGAATTCGTCAATGACTAGGCAGGCACTGAGCTGCGTCGAGGAAAAGGCAGATGTCAATCCAGGCACCAGTAGGGCATCAAAGTCGTCGAGATTTGATGGCGGGACCAGAGACATGATCTTGCCCATGGCGATAGCCGCTGATACACGAGATCGGATGAGCACATCCATGCCAACCAAGTCAACATCACCTTGCATCATGTGGCCATCAACATCGTGAGTCATTCCGGTTGAAACCGGCTCTTCCGTCTTAGTAGACTTGCGTCGTCGTTTTGGTGCTCTATCCGCACCATCCGGAGACGACAGTCGTCGGCCAGCGGGCGGCGCCATGCCTTGTGCCGAATATGTTCCACCGGAGGGTTTTTGGAATAGCGTCGCGTTCATCGGAATGGGGTTTCGCGAGATGCCGATTGGATGCAAGGTAAGCTCCATGAGGGAATCAATATGAGGTGCAAACTCATCCGCAAGAACTGCTGGGTTTTTCGCCAGGTTGCCCAATGAGGCATTCCATAGCTCCAGTGACATGTTGAGCGTTTCTTGGTCTCTCTCAACGAGGATGTTTTGGAAAATCAGCCTAAGAGTTCGACCATTGAGCCAACCGTGCGAAGTATCATCGCCAAGGTGAGCAAATGTGAGCAAAGCCTTCAATACAGCGAGCCGCACAGACGTGATGGTGTGACGGAGGAATGGATACAGACGAGGGACTAAAAGGGTGAAAGACCGCTCTTCATCCTGTGCTGCTGATGCCTTCATAGCGTCGAGGACTTCTGGGAAGCCGCACAATGTTGCGAGAAGGTCCATAATGCGCCCAGTACTGGCGCTGAGGTCGTCACCTAGGTTTGACAGACTCTCCCAAACAATACTCGTCAGACCATCCAGTTGATCTGGGCGCATGGCGACAAATTCTCTTGCCATGGGAATGAGCGTGGCGGCGCTGACAGACCTAACATCATCATCCATATCCCCCAACCCCTTCATGACCGCCCGTATGATACCATCAATCATATCGCCATCCTGCAAAAGGAGATCTTTTCTCACGGCAACAACATATCGAAGACCAACCATACCACCGTGGCACACAGCCCAGACAGGGCGCTCTAATTCAAGGTCTTCCTGCATCACCATGCGATACAGGACACGGTAGATGTCGTAAACCGACTTGGAGGGGATATGCTTCAAGGCGGAACCAAGAGTCTGCCCAATAGTCTCCCTGATAGGGGCCACAGAGGTGTCCGAACTGTAGTCGGTGAAGCGATCCAGCATCAAGACACAGCAAAGTCGGCATGCAAGGTCGTCCAGCCACCTCTTGTTGAGTGACTCGTTATCACCCCTGCCCTTTCCGCGAATGCGTCCGGCACCCCCACCATGGACCCTGATAACTTCTCTCAGGCCCATTGCAGCCCCATGGCGTGTCTCCCACGAAGAATCAAAGAGGTCGATCTTGAGAAAGTCGCATAATCGTTCATACGGCCACTCAGCACCTTCCAGTGCATCCTCTACCTCCAGTTCTGATTTGATGGGGATCACGGGGCCTTTGAACTCACTAACAACCTTGGTGTCTTCGTCAACATCAGTCGGCCGGTCCAGGTTGAAGTAATCGTTCATCTTGCCATTCTTTTTGGACTCTCCTTCAGCCACAGGCATCTCGTCTCCAGTTAAACTCTCGGATCCCGCCGTCGTTGAACGTCGCAGAGAAAGGTCACCGAATCCACCTTTGCCTTGAGAGGCTTTCATAGCTTCTCTCTTTCGTTTTCGCTTCAACACGTTGAGTTGCCTTGAGCTAAGTTGCGAATCTTCTCCGCCTTGACTCTGAGACATGCTGTCACTTCGGGCTAGTCCGTTGCCGTTGCTACCATCTATGGGAGTCATGGGCAGGGCCTGGCTTTGTGCGACAACGGGCATCTCCTCGTCTTCAAATTTGCGTCCCAACAAGCCAAGACGACCCAATAGAGTTTTCTTTTGGTGCTCTAGTCTCGCTTGAGGATCTAATGAGGCCAAGCTATATTCGATGCCACCTCCTCGGAGCAGCTCTCTACCATAAGTCAAAATAGAGTTGACATCAAGGGATTCGAACTTGAGTAGGTCATGCCCAATTAAGGAATTTTCCATGTCGGTCTGTTCTTTCTTGACATGGCCATTTTCGGCGGCATTCTCTTCCTTCTTTGGCTCCGATGGATCATCATCTTCGTTTGGGTCGTACAGAGGCGCGTTTTCACAGATCTTGCCGATGGCCTTGGCTGCCGTGCTGCGAGTTTCCCAGTCCTTGTGACGGAGGTAGGGGACCACGCGGGATAATAGATTGAAAAGCTCATCGGGATGTTGCTTTTGCCAGTCGGCGAGTTGGTTGACGGCGGTTTCTCGTATAAGCCTGGTGCTCCCCGTTTCGAGGATTGTCACCAACCGATCCAGTCTAGATGCCATTGTGTCGGATTCGAAAAGAAAAGAAAATAAAAGAGTAAAATATTAAATGATTGTGTAAATATGACAAGCCGGCTCCGACAATGGCGCCGAGTGGCGGAAACAGCTGGAAGCGTCGCTATCGAGGTGCAGTTACCGGACAAAGCGGCCCTCGCACTGCACCCCCTAGGAGGCGACGGTTGATGTGTGGTTGATTGCTAGTTAAAGCTTAAGTCAGACGATGCCCAAGTGGCTTGGTGTTGATGAGTTGATGTGATGTATGGAGATGGGCCGGTATGTTGTTACTTTGGACACGGTGTGTCCAAGTGTACCGGATATGCTACCAGCTCAGAATACCTGCAGTGCAACTTGCCTTTATGAAATGGCCATATAGCTATTCGTGGACGGAGTATATGTTCTGGGGTATCGAATACATGAGAACGTATCGAATGACGGGGAAAGGGGGCAACAGTCCCTCTCTATAGCAAAATGCAGGCCGTTTTAGGTGCTCCCAGACTCCCAGGCAGAAACTTATGAATATGGATTTGTGAGTTATGAAATGCGAGTGAGGCAATCACGACTCAAGTAATTGCACCTGTGAGCAGATGCAGAGCCAATGAAGAGGCCAAGAGCAGCAACTCACAATCCGCTCAGAGTGTGGCGGGTGCGGCGGTGCAAGTGTGGATGGAGAGTCAGGCAGCGTGCTGGCTTGCTGACTGAGCAGAGCTGCGCGGACTTGGGCGGCTCTAGGGGACGGAGGCGACGGCGCGGGAGAAATCGAGTGGAGGGCAGGCCCGGTCTTTGTATAATGTGTGTCCTGTATTTTTATACACGCTAGCACGCGCCGCCCAGGACGCCAACCAACGGTTTCTGATGCTGCGTTTCGCTTAATTTCCCTCTTGGTGTGGCTAGCCCCGTTTTGTTCGAGCAGCAGGCTCCGCTCGGGTGCCCCAGTTGCCCCAGGTGAGAGGCCAGGTGCCAGGTGCCCAAACCCTGAAGTACTCCGTACTGTACGGATCACCGAGTACGCAGCGCTGAAGCACGGATTACTCGCGTGCCAGCCCAGCCGACACCCAGCTTAGAGTGCACTCCAGGTACTGTGCAGGAGTTCTCCGTCGTATCCGTACTGTACTGTACCTACTTAAGTACCTAGCTTGGACCACACCAAACTTGCAGCCTGTTCGTTCCATGAGCATGAACATGTTGCATGCTGCACGGGTAGGGGTGTCCTCTTTTTTCTTTATTGCATTGCCGTTGAGGCTCGGTGCTTACTTAAGTACCTAGGTATGTCCCGTGTAGGATTTTCAAAGTATTGTGCATATTGGAGGCTTCCATGAGGAAGACTCCATACCTCTGACCCCGTCGTCTGTACTCCCGTACCCATTCCGTGCATACGGCCCACGGGGAACGGAGCAATCAGGGAGGAAGGCACGCCCTGCAGGCAGAAGTGTTTGATATCGCCGCATGGCAGGCAGCCTTTTGAGCATTTGGAGTTTGTGTCCTTTATTTTGTTATTCCGCCTAGTCGTGCACTTTCAAAAAAAAATTCTTTTACTTCCGATCTTGTGGTTTTGTGGCGGGCCATCTCGAATCATGCCGACCGGGCTGCTGGTACTCCGAATCTTTTCACATTTTTTTATTTTATTATTTTTTCCTTTCCGCCCATCCGCCCACTTCCCATTCGCTCATCTGCGGACCCCTGAGAATATGACACCTGGCGCACAAAGCATTTCAGACACCAACCCGTTTGCATATCCATATGTACTCCGTACTCTGTAGAAAGTACCGAGTATGGATGCAACGCTGCTCACGTCCACGTCCTCGGTTGCTTTCGTCCCGTTCGGCGCGTCCCATTTTGGTGCATTTGCCCTGGGTTTTCAAGGTTCGGCCTGCAGTGGCCATGTGCCTCTATTTTACGGACTAATACGGCGGGTTCTTCGGCTTCTTCGGTACGCAGTACTTTTGGCACTCTACCTGGGACATATGCATTTTGATCTCTGCTGTGGAACCCTCGGATCGTGTACAACGGAGTACATGTGGAATTTCCCACCCGTCTGGCAGCTCTGGCACGGAATGCCTGGGGGCTGAATTAGTGACGTCTAGACATGGACATCTGGACCCTTCGATGCGCTCTTGTGCTCTGGACAGCTTACTGCCTCTGTTTCTTGAAGGGATGATGCTCCAAATTGCACTCCGTACCCGTGGTCGGCTATCCAGGCTGCTGCTCGTGCTCTGCGCCGGAGCAACTGGGAAAATGCTCCGTGCTGTTTCTGCCTTCAACAATTTTGGATAATGCAGGCGAGACATGCATTGAGCCAGGCCTGGAGCCGTGCGGCTCACACGTGTGTACCCAGGAGTAACAACAGATGCGCCTGTGTTATGCTTTGTAGATCTTGGAGGATATTTTGCCCAAGTCTTCAGGGTGACTGACGACTTGACGATGGCCAACGTTGACCTTCCACTCCAGTATCGACGTGAGTACACCAGGACCTACTCTGTTATAGGGGCCGACTCACTCGAACACGAGACCTTGATATTGAATACCTTTCTCGTCAACGCATGTCCCATGGCAATATCTGCCACACATGTTTGAGATGGTCCTGCAGTGAGGACTGCCATATGCCCGCGGCCGCGGGTTCAGATACCAGAGACGAAAACAGCCACTTACTCTGTACGGTAAAATGGCAACCGGGGGGGGAGATTGTACTCCAGTACGGAGCACAGCTGCACGTTGTAACATCACCGAGCGGGTCCTGGTCGCAACTGCCGAACCGGGGTGCGAGGTCGACCAGGCTGTTTGCACTGAACGAGTCAACTGTTTCTCTACATGACCGTAGGGATAGCACCAGTGTTACGGATTTCCTTCGATCCCGGGCTTTTACTGTCTGATGGACCGGTCGCGTCACCATTCACCTTAAAACTAGCACGGATGTTCTGGGCTTGCTGGCACCTGGCCGTCCTTGTTCATGTTAGTTGTGATTCTCCACTATCACGTCAACTAACTACACTATACATCCAAGCTGTTACTACCTACTCCGTACTCACATCAACTTCAACAAAACCAGCAAAAAAATGCATGAAAATGGGCATCGCCAGTAATTTTAATCGAAGATCCCGACAATCAGGAATATGGGGACAGAAACATCAAGGCCGAGTATTCCACACACCGGTAAAAGGAAAGGTATAGGGTAGCCAGAAGCGTCGCCTGTTGGGAATTGTGGCCTCAGGCAGTCCATCCCCCCTAGCTTGTCCCTCAACGCGACCTCCCGCTGCTTAATCGCGGTAGGCGAGAGACGCGTCGCATCTCGTTGAGAAGTCGACTTCACTCCATCACAACGACTTCTAGGGCCAGGTTAAAAAAAACTGCAGCTCCCTGATACCTCGGATGTTGCGCGCCAGCGCCAGCGCAGCCCACCATGTATATCAAACAGATTATTATCCAGGGCTTCAAGAGGTATGCTTCACACGCTTGTTTGCTCGAATATGCACTTGCAGTGCTCTAACTTCGCGACAGCTACAAGGAGCAAACTGTTATCGAGCCCTTCTCTCCCAAAACGAACGTCATCGTTGGCCGTAATGGCTCCGGAAAGAGTAACTTTTTTGCGGCGATGCGATTTGTCCTGAGTGATGCATACACTCAGATGAGCCGTGAAGAGCGCCAGGGTCTGCTCCATGAAGGTTCAGGCTCGGCAGTCATGTCCGCGTACGTCGAGATCATTTTCGACAACAGTGACGATCGTTTTCCCACAGGCAACAAAGAAGTTGTTTTGCGCCGAACTATCGGACTGAAGAAGGATGAGTACTCCGTGGACCGCAAAGTTGTTACCAAGACGGATGTAATGAACCTCCTCGAGGCCGCGGGATTCTCACGCTCGAATCCCTACTACATTGTTCCACAAGGTCGCGTTACGGCATTGACCAACATGAAGGAGTCTGACAGACTGAATTTGCTGAAAGAAGTTGCCGGCACCCACGTGTACGAAGCACGTCGCGCAGAGTCACTCAAAATCATGAACGAGACTAACAACAAGCGGGAAAAAATCGATGAACTACTGGAATATATCAAAGAGCGACTAAGCGAACTCGAAGAAGAAAAAGAAGAACTGCGAGGCTTCCAGGACAAGGATAGGGAGAGGAGATGCCTTGAATACGCATACCACCATCGGGAGCAGGTGACCATCCAGTCTGCTCTGGAAGATATTGACAATGCTAGACAAGATGGTCTGGACACCAGCGACTCAAGCCGCTCAGAATTTCAGAAGGGAGAGAAGGTGATTGCAAAACTGGATGCCGAGATTCACAATTTGCAGCGGGAGTTGGAGCTCCTGCAGATCGATCGTCGCCAACACGAAGAAGACAGGCGAGATGGTGCCAAGGCTCTAGCCAAAATCGAACTCAAAGTCAAGGACCTGAAGGATGGGCAGTCTGCTCTAGAACAAGCTCGTTCGCAACACGAAGCCGAACTGCAATCGGTGCAGGCAGAGATGTCCCAGAAAGAAAGCCAGTTGGCTAAAATCCTGCCTGACTACAATAAAAAGAAACAGCAAGAAAATGATGTGAGAAGGCAACTGGATACGGCTGAGGCATCACGGAATCGACTCTTCGCCAAGCAAACTCGCGGTTCACGATTTAAGAACAAGTCAGAGCGCGATGCCTGGCTGAGGTCTGAAATTCAAGAGTTGAACATGACAATGAGCACCCAGAAGGCCAACAAGCTGGAAGCCGAAGAAGAAGTTGCTAGGATTCGGAAATCCATTGATCAGACGGAGAAGGAGGTGGCTGATTTACGGTCTCGTCTTGCCAACTGGAGCGGCGACCGAGTCCGGTTGGCAGAGGAAGCAACGCAAGCCAGGGCTCATCTGGATAAGTTGAATGACGAACGGAAGCTTATTCGTCGCGAGGAGGACAAATTAAATTCTGTCATTGCCAATGCCCGGCAGGAGAAGGACCAAGCCGAAAGAGAAATGTCAAACACCATTGATGCTGCAACAGCCCGCGGCCTGGCTACCATTCGTCGCCTCAAGGCTGAGCAAGATATTCCCGGCGCATATGGAACACTGGCCGACCTGCTTGAGGTGAATGAAGCATATCGACTGCCCGTTGAACAGACTGCGGGTGCTAGCTTGTTTCACTACGTTGTTGACAACGCTGATACTGCGACGTACCTGGCCGATATTCTGTTCAAGCAACGTGGTGGTCGGATTACCTTCATGCCGTTGGCCCAATTACGACCCCGACAAATAACTTTCCCCCGCTCCAATGATGCCGTGCCATTGATAAGCAAGATTCAGTATGACCACAAGTATGAAAAGGCATTCCAGCAAGTGTTCGGCAAGACTGTCGTCTGTATCAACCTAGCTGTGGCTTCTCAGTATGCTCGCAGCCACGGAGTAGATGGTATCACGGCCGAAGGTGACACTACGAACAAGCGAGGTGCAATGACTGGTGGTTATATCGATCCTCGCAAGTCACGTTTGGAAGCAGTGCATTCCGCGAACAAATGGCGACAGGAGTATGAGAGCCTAATAGCACAGTCTCGAGATTTGCGAAGGCAGATTGAGCTCAAAGATCAAGAAATCACGGGTGCCATGTCTGAGCTACAAAAGCTGGAGCAGCGGTTACGCCAAGCTGATGACGGTTTTGAGCCACTGAAGCATGAGTTGCGGAACAAATCTGCCCATGTTGAGAACGAGAGATCCCGTCTCGATGCTGCTTTAATTCGCCGGGATTTGGTGGACAAAAACCTGAGTGGGTTTCTGGAAGAAATTGCAGCACATGAAGCTGAATTAGGGACTGAGTTTAAGAAGAATCTTACTCCTGCAGAAGAACAAGAGCTGGAGCATCTGAGTACCCTCTCGCAACAGTTGCAAAAGCAGTGGAACGACTTGAGTAACCAGCGACGAGACCTCGAAAGGACAAAACAATTCCTCGAGGTTGATTTGCGTCAAAATCTTCAACTGAAGCTTGATCAACTGAGCAGTCAGGCCTTCGAGAACTCGACATCTGGTGGGGCATCTGGAGGTATGAAAGAGGCACAGCGCGAGTTGAAGAAAGCCCAAAAGTCACTCCACACTGTCGAAGCCAATCTCCAAGAGACTGAAGCGAAAATGGAACAGCTTGTTGGACGGATTGACGAGCTTAATGGAGAGAAGTCGCAGAGAGAGCAACGTCAAAACGAGCTCTCCACAAGAATAGAGAAGCAGCAGAAGAGGATGGAGAAGACAATGCAAAGAAAAGCGCTTCTTACAACCCAGGCTGCCGAATGTGCCAAGAATATTAGAGATTTGGGCGTGCTCCCAGAAGAAGCATTCGACAAATACGAGAACATGGAAGCCAATACGGTGAGTTTGGCCGACCAACTTGGTCGTTGCACGATACTAATGAATCAGTAGATCACCAACAAACTGAAGCGGGTTAATGAAGCTCTGAAGAAGTACAAGCATGTCAACAAGAAGGCATTCGAGCAGTATAACAACTTTACGACGCAGCAAGACCAGCTCATGAAGCGACGAAAGGAATTAGATGCGTCACAAGATTCAATCGAGGAGCTTGTCGAGCATTTGGATCGACGCAAGGATGAGGCCATCGAGCGTACCTTCAAGCAGGTCTCCAAAGAGTTTGCAACCATCTTCGGCAAGCTGGTTCCCGCTGGCCATGGACGTCTAGTCATCCAGAGAAGAGCCGATCGTCGTCAGGAGCCTGAGGAGTCCGAGGAAGAGGCACGCGGCAGTGTCGAAAACTACACTGGTGTAGGGATCAGCGTTTCGTTCAACTCCAAGCATCTGGACGAACAGCAGAGAATCCAACAACTCAGTGGCGGACAAAAGAGTAGGTGACCTTTGGGAATCTACAATGAAAGTACGAACTAACCGTCAATCACTAGGTTTATGTGCCCTTTGTCTCATCTTTGCCCTTCAACAGACAGAGAGCAGTCCTATGGTCATTTTTGACGAGGTAGATGCAAATCTAGACGCCCAATACCGTACCGCCGTTGCCGCTTTACTGAAATCCATTTCCAACGAAGCCGGCACACAATTCATCTGCACCACTTTCCGCCCTGAAATTGTCCACGTGGCAGACAAGTGCTACGGTGTGACGTTCCACAATAAGACAAGTTCTATCAATTGTTACAGCGAGGAAGATGCTCTGAATTTTGTCGAGGGGCAAGCCAAGCCTACCGGAACATTGTAGACGAGTGGTCAGTTAGGGGGAATGGGGGAGCGGGAACGGCAAGGAGGCGGGTTGTTGTGTTCGCTTGCATAAAATATCATGAGGACAAGGTGCGGAGTTGGGGCGTTGAGGAAACCTTTTTGGGAAAGTGTACTAAAGTTTATGATGTGGCTCGTATCGGTCGGTGCGTGTACATGTGTCTTGGGTGATATCTTGTTGGCCTTTTGTATTTTCATAGAGCCCTGGGGCTATCACTGGTTACGAGGGACACGAAGCAGCTCGAGAATTAAGTTGCGAAGACTCGCACATGAAGTAAGATACGTCAAGACGGTGATGCAATCTGCATGGGAATGCAAGAGGTAGCCATTGCCTTGACATGCTGTACAAAGATGTTACATAACTAATTTACACGATACGCCTCTGCAACCAGGCGCGCTTTATATGATCTTGCCACCGTTCGCCCATGAACTCGTCCCCCTAGATAGAGTACGCTATCAACCACGTCGCTAGGCTTTGGTCTTTGTCTACCTGTCCGACATCATGTTTCGTACACCACGGAAGTATTCAGGCGACAATTCCTTTTCCAACTCTTCCCTTGTCAGCCACTTGAAGTCAGTGTATCCAAAAGGATTCCCCTTCAAATCAGCCTGGCCAGCCATGATTCTCCCCTTGAGGAAAAAGGTCTTTTGGCCGCGGGTCTGAACGGTACCGTCGGCAGTCTGGACTGGTTGCTTGACGACATGGGCAACGGGGACGCGGCCGACGATCCAAGTATTCATGTTTACTCCGGCAGCTTGGTCCAAGACTCTTTGGGCGGCCTAGTTCGCTCAATTAGCATACAGTGACACCACACACGGGCCGACAGTCATGTGTGAAAGGATATACCTCGTGCAGATTCTCGTCCCTGGAAACAACATCAGCCGGGAACATCCACCCGTCCTTCCCTTTGACAACCAAGTACAGCGTCCTATCGAGCTGCCTGTCCAATCTCTTCACGTCACCCTTTCTATCGGCCTCGGTCTCTCTGTCTACGGGTCTTTCGACGGGCACCACGTCCTCCGCGGCGATAATCTCGGCGTCGTCGCTGACGCGGGCCTCTGCATCCTTGAGAAGGCTGTTCAGAACGCTCTCCTGGCTGCTGAGTTGATCGCCAACCTTCAGCTCGTCATCCCACGCCTTTGAGCCCTTGCCGTTATACACGCCGATATCCTTGGCCACCGTGCCATGGCGCTCGCCGACCTTGAGGCTCCAGTCCAAGCGTCGCGCAGTGTCAGGCTTAAAGTAGATGCTAGTGATGAAGGGGGTGTTGAGGCGCTCCTCCAGACGTTTCTGGTAGAAAAAGAAGGCGTTTTCAAAAGGGTGAAGCTTTCGTGTCAAGAGAGGAGGGCGGGTGAGGATGAGACCGGACCGCACGTCGTATGGGGGCGTTGCTCGCGCAGGAGGAGGCGCCGCGGCATCTGGTGACGGAGTGATCGTCGCCGCTGCGGTGGAGGAGTAGAAGCGGGTGGCGATTCGAGTGCTCGTTGCGCATCTTGAGCAGACATTGGGGTAAGCTGTGGTGTCGTGTGAGATTAGTTTTCTTGGGTCCCTGTAGAAAAGTGCTTCACAATTGATGCTTGCGGTCTGAGACGGCAATGGAATCCTAACCTGATAAGGCGCCTTGCAGAGCACGTCGGCCCCTACTTGACGCAGTCATGATAAGCTGCTTTTGCCTCGGCGTGGGTGGCCTTGAGTTCGAGATGTCGAAAACGACCTCGTCGGCGTCTCGTACTTTTTTTTTGGTCCCTCGACCTTGGCACCAAGCTCCTGGCCCCTACGCGGTACGTGCCTTCCTGGAAAGGTGGTGGCTTAGTCAGGTCTTATACATACTTGTTCTTGGCACTGGTCAATCTGCCCCTGGACGACCACGGACGGGTATTTATGAGTGCCTGAGGCAAAATCACACGCCGTCCAGTCAGTCCAAGTTACTTTCTAAATCTCTCCCCAAGTCCGTTTCCCTTCTCCTTTCTCCTCTTTCACCAAGGCACCATTTTCCTTATCGTCAAGACCTGTTTCCACCTCCAGAACGTCCTGATCATTTACGAGTGCCGAGAGTGAATTCCAGAGCAGTCTTTTTCGCTAGCGGTGCCTGCAATCTTTGTTTCTTACCGGGTTCTGTTAGATAGATACTGCTGACAAGCTACCGTCGAGTGCAGTCTATGTCTTTTCTTTCCATTTTTCCTTGTGGCCCCGTCTACCCCACTTTGGACTGGTACATGAAAAACCAGTGTCAAAAGGGCGTCAATGATCCATGGAGTTCGTACGACATGATCCGAGACCACCTGGATCTGGGAGCTGTTTTTGACAAGGCTCGCTGGTTCTCCCCTGTGAGGAGGCCATGTTGTCGATTCAGCGCAGCCCACTCATGAAATTGTCGAGCTTCATGGCTAAATTTATTTAGGTGTCAAATAACTACTCTTGCTATTAGAGCGATCGAGTATCGTAACCATCGTCAATGTAATATATTCTTCTTCCGGCCCCTCGGGCGGCGCCCAGTGCATCATTCAAACGACATAGAATACAAAAAGTCATCCGTATGGCTAACATCAATGTGCCTCCCGATACAATGACCACATACAACCAACATACAACGCGCCCGTTACGCCGCCAATTCTAATCTCCAAAGGGAAAACGAAAGAGCCCCATTTCCTGGGGAAGGTACAAAAAAATGACCTGGGTATCTAACCACGATAGGCTACCTTTTTAAGCCTGAAAACGCCGAAGCCAACTGAAATGTTTCATCTTGTGCCAACAGTGATCAAGCTGAAAGCTCGGCAACCGCCTGTGCTACTTCCTGGGTGGCTCGTTTCTCCCACGTCCGTCGAGATTCTTCATTGAGTGATGCAGCACCCTTTACCTCGTCGTAAAGCTTTCGAGAAATATCGCGATTAATGGTTGCATATTGTTCTGTTGTTAGCTTCTGCGCCCGCCAGTGAGGTCGCAAAGCAGATTTGACAATATCATTTATGCTCTTCTTTTCTTCCTGCGTCATCGTCCATCGCGTTGGCGAGCCTTCTTCAGTCTGCGGTACTTGATGAGCTCGTCGTGGCCGAGGTTGGCGCAGTTCTAGCGGGCGTGAGTCGACCTTGGTTGAACGCGAATCTGAATCTCCGTGATCGCTGTTGGATCGGGTAGGAGAGTAATTTGCGGGAGGATATCGTGGCTCGATATGTGTGCTAAGTGATAGGGTCGGAGAGGTCGGCCGACCATTAAGGCTTGGAAGTGGTGGTGGAGTCAAGGACAGAGCTCGAGGGCTGCTGTGGTTTGAGGGGGAGGGGGAGAGGGCGGGGGAGGATGCTTCCGGAGGCACACGCCAGTTTGGAGTTAATACCGGCGTCTCATCCTCGGACAAGGGATTCGGTTCTAACTCCTTAAGCAGTGACGATACTAAGGGCGTTGCGCTCTCCATCCGAGTCAAGCCGTTTCTCGACGAAGTCCTATTTGTGCCGTTGATGCCATTCATACCATTGATTCCACTGGTTTCAGTCGTCGTCGCGGTGATGGAGGTCGTCGTCGGGCGTGCACTAGATGGGCCAGAGGTAGCAGATGAAGGGGCAGAGGCAGAGGCAGAGGCTTCGGCCTGGGAGGGCAATCTCCTAGTTCGTGGGCGTTTCAATTTCCTTTCTGGTTCTTGCACTGGCTCGGCCGGAGATGCGGTGACTGATCGGCTCTTTCGCTTACGAGTTCCGCTGGTTGCAACTTCAGCCTCTCGAGCACGGTCGAACGCACCCCATGCACGTCTTTCGTCACGAGTTTCCTCGACTGGCGGCGGCGGCGGTTGTAGGCGCTCGCTGATTTGTGGCGGAATGGTGCTCGCAAAAGTCTCACGAGCACCGAGACGATTGGCGATATCCATGCGTTGTCGCCATCGGTCCAACTCCCGACGGTCGAGCTGCTGGAAGCGACGAAACTGTTCGAGGTCTTCATCCTCGTCATCGTGATTATCGAGATCTAGATCGCTCATCTCGTAGAAACGACCAGAAAACTGTCCCCAGGCGCCTTGCCACTCAGCGTTACGAGCCTGGCGGCGGGCTCGTCTGAGCCGCTGGCGAGTCCGAACATGATAGCCACGGACATCTCGTGGGTGCGGGCGTTGGACAAGCTGGGGATGTGGCGACTCTGGTTCAGCATCTGTTCGCTCAGGTTGATCCTGGGTGAGTTGGAACAAGTGAGCACATTCTATGCAATACCAGTCACCCTCGGGAATATGATCGAGTCCGATGCAATGCGTATGATAGGCAGCATCGCAACTGTCGCATAATAGTAGGATATCTTCTCGCTCGGCCGAATTGCATATGGGACAAGGGTTGCCTTCCTCCTCCTCTTGGTCCACGATGTTCTCTCCAAGCCAGGCTTGCACATCGAATTCGGCGACTTGCTTTTTGTCTATGACATCGTAGGTAGAAATGGCAGTCCCTAAAACCAGTAAGCATACATGTCCACGGCTATTATCGTCTGGGGTTTTCTTTTTTCTTTTTTTCTCTTTTTTCTTTCTTTCTGGGTTTGGGCTGTTGCTGGCAAGGCCATGCTGGTGGAGGGTGGTGGGTGCTGGGTGCTGCACGTACCATCTACACCATTGTACACGCGAACACAGTGGAATGGTGTCCTACAAATGGGACAAGTATTCGTCTTTTGAGCCCAGGAACGGATGCAGGCATCATGAATAATATGTTCGCATCCATCTAATGCGGCAACTAGGTTGAGATGGCTGGTCTCGTCGGCCACAGCGTCGGTCGAGTTGGTGGTCGCTGGGGCGTCTTTGGTGCCTGCACCGTTGACGGGCGAAGGCGAAGGCGAAGGCGAAGGCGGCGAGGACAGAGACGAGGGGTGCGGCAGAGGATCCAAGCAGATGATGCACTGCTCAGGTTCGTCCATGACGCCAGTTGGGATGATGCAGAGGCAAATATGATGAAAACATGTAAAATAAGATTGGAAAAGAAATAATCAGACGGTAGAGGCGCAACCAAGCAACAGTCGTTTTGGATACGGGAGCAGATGGCCAAGTGCTGCTGGTTTAGTTGCGAACCTGTATGTACCAGTTGACGACTGAGCGGGTGCTTCTAAGTGCTGAGTGCTGAGCGCCGTGTCTGGTCTCTGGAGCGTTGGTGTATTAGTGGAGCTGCTTGGGTGGGCAAGTGATCAATGAATGGGCCAACTAGGCGGTAGCAGGCAGGGACAGTTGGTGGTGGTGGTGGCGATGGTGGGCGGGCGGTGGTGCAGCAGGTAGAGCTGAGGACTGGCTGGTGGCAGTGGACCGAGTGCGGACTAGAGTGGGATGGGGGGGATGGGAATGGGAATGGGAATGGGAGAGGGGGAGAGAGGGAGAGAGGAAGAAGAGGGAAAGAGTCCAGATGAAGCGGGCCAGTGGGCGGGAAGGGAAGAAAGAGACATGGAGCTTGAGGAGAGAGTTGACCTCCATGTCAGCTAACCCACAGCGGCAGTACCTGGGTACCCAGCGACCAGCAGAGGTTGAGCAGGCAGAAGGGCCTGCCGACAGCGTCTCGCCAGAGAAGTGCAAGCAGAAGGAGCAGTGCTCAGGTACCGAGGTACTCTGACCTTGCGATGGTGGCTGGAGGGCCGGGAGGTAGCCGATACCTTCAGCCGCGGAGCACGGAGGGCACTAGGGGAGCCTGAGGCGCCCCGGCGCGACCATTCAGCACCAGCGGGCGCCACCCGAGGCGGCCAGCAGTTGACGTCCTAGCGGCGATGCAGTGCGCGTTACCAGTCGCGCCAGCAACAACTCAAGACGACACCATTGCGTCGACAATGTCGAGAGCACTGCAGGCGCCAGCAGGCAACGCCAGAGGTAAATGGCAAAAGACAGCATGGGGGAAAAGGTGAGGAAGCGTCCAGCGCGCAGGCCACTAGCAGGGCGAGCAGGGCGACTCTTGTTGTACGGCGTGTACTTACGGTAGACGAAGGCAAGGCGACACTAAAGTGCCTTGTGCGTATAATAGCACGACAAGGCAGCGAAGTGACAAGGGGACGAACCTGCACGGAGTACCGAGAGCAACTTGGCAACTTGGGGGACAGATCCGAAAGTCTCGGATGAAAGCGTGTACGATAACCGTCGTGAGTCGAGGGGATTGCCTGATGGCGGCTGTGGAGAGACTGACAACAGATTGCTGCCTTTTTTTCTCTCCTTTTTTCCTTTTCCGCCTCGTCGGTCATGGCAGATAAAGAAACACAGTGATCCGGGGAGCGTGACTTGTGCTGTCCATTCTGGCAGTGCGATAAAAACTACCTACCTACGGCTGGATATTCTTACTTTGCTGCTTATTGCTAAAGGTCGAGGGAGGGGTGGGGGACCTCGACACGTTCTGTCCGCCACGTCGTGAACTAGTAGCTTCTTGTCGTTCTTGGTGTGAGTGGTTCCTCAGCTGCGCTTGTCACCGCCATTGAGGTTGCGATTACGCCGTACGTGGGATGCGAGGGGATTGGCACAGGTTGGTGAATGCTGTGTTTGCCATCTTCCCCTTCTCACGGGTTGACGCACGAGGCCGCGAAGCCCACTGCTCACAACGACGGCCCCGAATTACTATGTCCTAAACTTGGCGTCCCGGGCCTTGGACGGTTTGATCTCCGCGTCCTTTGATTGACCCAATCCCGCCTAGTGCATTGGTCGCCAACACAAAACTTGACAAGTGTGTGTTTTCCTTCTCTTCCTCCCATGCCCCTGACATTTTTTCGAGTTGGATCGTCGTCACATTGACCCCCCTCGCGAGCAAATCTACCATGATTCCCGCGCAGTCAAACCCACCCCAGAGGGCAATCAGCCGTCTCCGGCCAATGGAGCTCGGGTCCTTGGTAAGCCTGGTTCATTGTGCAACATGCGATTGTAAAGCCACTCAACAGCACCACGTCTGTTTGATTCCCCCGTTGGCTTAGAAACGCAGCCGCTTGGCCGTGACACTCTTCCGCGCCGCTACGGGCCTGGCTGTAATGCATGTATGTGTCGAAATTGGCTTCGTCTGGCTCGCTGCGGAGCAGGTCAAACCGTCGTATGGGCTGGATACTATTTTGCAAACAGCCCTGGCTTCATTTTCAGGTCACCCATATAATATGACGCAGGGATGTCTTGTTCCTTCCGCCGCCGGGCCCCGACCTCCTAGACCGTAAATTGCAGTGACTCATGGCCACCCGCCAAAAAAATAAAAGAGGGCAATACTATGTCATGTTGATTTGCATAAACAGGCCCTCGTAGTCACAGCAGGAGCCTGGATAATGAGGCGGAATAATAACAAAACACGCTACTTGCTCGCCTTGCACAGGGCAAAAAGCCTCAGACTTGGGGCTGGGGAGTGGAGAGGAATGGGCCGAGGGGAGGCGATACCTGCATGCGACGAGGAATAACGGTGGCCAGCCAGTCATAGTTGCCAACATTGGTATTATCAAGAGTCTCGGCAAGCGTCTATTTCTTTACGCATACCCTGGGCTATCTTGGGTGCGAGTCAGGGCCTGCTTGGTTCTGACGTGGTTGGCATATTACCAAGGTTACCTAGGGCTTGTTATGCTTGTCATGGGGACAATTGACACGTCATTTGGGGCTGGAGACTTGTGGTTTCTCTTTTTTCTCACGTATGCCGCTTTATAGTTGGGCTGGATTTTATATATCGGGTTGCAGTTGTTTTGGGAGGCGTACGTCTGGATGCGACCCGTCTACTATGCAACTTGACAGTGCTTTGGTATACTGGTGTAGAGCTTGGAGGGCCCGGATGGTTCATGGGTGAACCTTGTGCGTCGGGAAGCCAGGCCACCTTTTTGCACGGTTCAATTCTTAATGGTTGCTTCTGTCCTGTAACATATAGTGCGCAGTCCAAATATGCTGTCTGTAGAAGAAAAAGAAAAATCATGTCTCACGGTTTTGTCGTCGTAGGCGAGTTGTTTGACCGTGGCAGGGTACAAGCGAGCCGGCAAAAAAAGGGAAAAAAAATTAATGGGCCAGAGACCATGAAACCGTTGCTTTTTTTATTTTCCATTGCTAATCGACCGGCCTCTATGACCCAAGTTCGAATGTCGTTGTCCATTTCGTCAACTCGTAGTGCAGAATTCCCCATACACCAGACCGAAAAGCAAATGCCGTAAACGCTCCTCTCCCATCGTGAATGCTCCCTTAAACTTCAGCAATCTCCCTCAATCGTCGCAGAGTCGAGCGCATGGCAGCGGCGGCGGGGGTGCTACATGCTCAGTTAGTATAACCGACTCCACTTGTATGGTTTGTTGCCCTTTCGTGGACAACTCTCGACGACAACGCCGGGTGGAATTCGTGATGAAACGTACGCAACAACGTAGGCGCCGCCAGCGATGGTGCGATTGCAGCCCTTGCAGTTCCAGATACCAGTCGAGTGGCGCTTGACGGTGACCTTGCCGCAGAAAGTGCAGGTGTACTTGGCGTGCTGGGTGATTTCCATCTTCTTCACCTGCTTTCGCAGGGAAGCACCGTAACTATACGACAATGTTAGTTTTTTATTCGTCTTCAAAGTTCAATCTTGGTAGTTGGCGGGGCGAGGGCGGCAACTTGTGTCGTTTGTCATGGCTCCGGCTTGGGTAATGTATGGCATAATTCGTTGTGGTTGGTGACGGTAAACTTCCGAGGCGACAATATCCAAATTTCCGCATCACCTCCCATTTCTTTTATGACCAGCCCGTGTCAAAACCAGAGCCTTGGAGCCGAAATCGAGTGTCGGGCATCGGGAATAGTCGTGTGGACGGGAGAGAAAAAGTTTGGCAACTTACCGGGTACCGTATTTACCGCTGCAGACGTAGTTAGCAATTGAAAAGTAATACGAGGGCGTGTTGACTATGTTTATACGTACGTGACGCCGACCTTCTTCGTGCGCTTGGTCATCTTGATTGATGTGTGAGGGTTGTCGTTGGGGTGGAAGACGACAAAAGTGACGGGCGGGAAGTGTGTGATGCTCGACTTCGACTGCAGGCTGCGGCCACCGAAAATGTGCTGGAGTTGTGATTTTTCCTTAGGGCAAGCACGTGAGCTCGGCGGGCCAAGCGAACATGCCTCAAGTTCCACATTTCTTTCCAAATTCTTTCTTTATTTTTTGGGTACTCCGTTTGTATCATATGATTGATCAGGTGATAATTCACTCGACAGCGGGACCCGCAGCCTAGCCTTGATCTAGTTTAGTCGACGACGGAGTTTCCTCTGGAACGCTAATTTGATTCTCCGCTCAGTTATCACTGACTCTGCGGCGGCATCTTGAAGTACATGACACTTTCATTACTTAGGTAGCTAAGCTGCAACGCGCAGCTGAGAAGTAAATATTAACTGCGCCATTCGAACCTTGCCTACTATCAACTCCTCCCCTACTTTTTGGCAACTCCCCGCTTATTCAATTCGACGGCCGGGGTTGGGGCGCCGGACGAAACCTCCAGTGCTGGGTACGTACTCACAAGCAAGGCAGCAATCTCGAGTCAAGACAGCTTGACCTCATTGCCGCTGCTGGGATATTCAAAGTCCGCAGTTCGGTCAGTAGTATTTAAAGGAGCCATTCTTGCACCCTCGTTTTTGAAAACGGCTCTACACTGCATAAATCCTTCTGTCGTGGTGGTTGTTTGGAGTAGCAGCTCTTCTTTGAACCCTAGTGATCCATTACGCCATCAATCGCGAGCTTCGGGCTTTGATGTTGCAATCATGGCTTTCAAAAACCATGGCCGTCAGTATGACCTGGTCGTCTTTGGAGCTACTGGTAAGCGTGACCGCGATGATACGGTTATTTGTAATGATGAAAAAAGGCTGTGATGCTAATGGCTTCATGAACAGGATATACCGGCCAATTGACAGCCGAGCATGTCGCCAAGTTTCTCCCAACGAATTTGAAGTGGGCTGTGGCTGGACGTTCGGAATCCAAGCTTCAGAATATAGTTGAAGATTGCAAGAAGCTTAATCCTGACCGCTTGCCACCCAGTATGTCTAATCATGGCCGCTTGTTCCCTGCCTTTCAAAACATCTTGGTGCAGCCGCCACATGAATCAGCTCTCACAAGCTCTTAGGTATTGAGATTGCAAATACCAATGATGAATCTCAACTGGAAGCTCTGGTCAAAAAGACCTTTGTAATTATCACCACCGTTGGTCCCTACTGTGTGTATGGCGAATCAATTTTCAGACTCTGTGCCGAGACTGGCACCCACTATCTTGATTGCACCGGCGAGGCTCCCTGGGTTGCTCGCATGATTCACAAGTATGAAAGCACGGCCAAGAAATCCGGAGCTATCATGATACCTCAGTCGGGAATAGAGTCTGCGCCGCCTGACCTAATTTCGTGGGCCATGGCACAACATGTGCGGACAGACTTGGATGCCCCAACCAAGGACGTGGTTGTTACTATTCATAAGCTCAAGTGCGTTTTGCGCCTCCCCCAAAAGAATCCTGTACCCTAACTATTGGCAGTTCTGCTCCCTCGGGTGGTACTCTAGCTACTGTGCTAGTTCTCTTTGAAAAGTTCTCCTTGAAGGAAGTCGTTGAATCTACGAAACCGTTTGCGACATCTCCAATCCCTTATACCTCCGGCGCTGAACCGCAAAAAGGACTCCTCCAAAGCATTCTGGGTGTCACATCACGACCAAATTTGGGTCTTCTTACCACATCTATCGCTGGAACGACAGATCAGACCGTTGTTACCAGAACGTGGGGTCTGTTACATGAGATCCCCAGTAGGAAGAAGGAATTCTATGGGCCTAGGTTCACATGGAGTGAATACTTCAAAGCTAGAAATTGGCTCCATGGCATCGTTATTCATTTTGGGCTCGCGATTGGAAGCTTCTTCCTGGCGTTCGTGCCCCCCGTCAGGAGCCTCGTCAGGAGATTTATCTACCAGCCAGGAGAGGGTGTCAGCAGGGAAGATATGGAAAAGGAAGAGATCGAGTTTCGTGGTACTGCCACGCCCGACATTGAGAGCAACCCATCTCAGAAACAAGCCTTCTGCCGTGCCTGGTACCACGGCAGTTTGTACATGCGTAAGTGTTCATCAAGGCTGACGCCTCGAATTGTAAAATCATTTTACTGACTGCCATGTGCGTCATAGTGACAGGTTTGTTTCTTGCTGAGGCTGCATTAACCATTCTTGAAGATGACCTTGGTTTGGGAGGCGGTGTATTTACTCCCGCGTGCTTGGGACAAAAGTATCTCGATCGTGTGAATGATGCTGGCTTCAAAATTGAAGTCAAGACTGTTGAGGGCTAATATTCGCCAGCTGGGGTGTCACGTGTACTGATGTTTGAACTTTTGCGTCAACTTTGTGACAGAGTTATTGTCCGGTCAAGTGCGAGCTCGATGCTATTGGAACTGGCTTTATTGGCATTATTTCTTACGTTTCTTGTTCTATTATCTGAGGCGATAGTAACTTTGGCCAATTCCTGCATTACCCTACGTATAATCTAGGTTTACAGCTGGTCGTACGAATCTGAATACCCTTCTCAGCTCTAATACACTGGGCTTGTCCTCATGGGTCGGGATGGTAATTTGCTTGCATAGCCGCCGGTGCCGCCAACGTATACGTACTCCGGAATACCATGCGCCACAAACAACACAGCTAACAAAGTTCCAGGAGTATGATGTGCAGCTGCTGGTCGTTCTTGAATAGCGCCTTCTCCAATAGTAATTGCGTTTGGCGCATAATGTAGACTTCTGGCTCGTTGGCTACCAAGTACCTAGGTAGTTAAGTAGCTTATCACTCGAATCAAATGCGCGTAGAAATACAAGCTTCATGAAAACGGCCCTTGGTCCATGGGCCGTGACTATGGGACACGGTAACGACAAAGCGGACTCAAAATAAAAAAGTGCGGATGATTATCCATAAGTCGCTTAATGGAGTAGTATTTCGTACGGAGTAGCTATTGGGCTGAGCCAAACACTCAGTTCTCACCTCACAACCTGCCCACCCGAAAATTAACCAGAGCCATTGAGCATTCATCATCCGGCGAGGTACTTTAAGAGCTTAGTTAGCTGCAATCGGCATGGGGATAAACGACAAGAAAGGCGCCGAAAAGTCCGCTGGTAAGAGCAAAGGGGCGGACAAAGAATCGGGCGGCAGAGGCAAGGGAGCGCAGGCCAGTCAACGTGCGGCACATCCTGGTGAGTATCGCGGCCAGATCCTTCATTCGAGGCACAGCTCTAACTTCGATATGCGCCAAAGTGCGAAAAGCACGCCAAAAAAGAAGAGGCCCTTGCCAAGCTCAACGATGGTGTCAAGTTCGACGAAGTAGCGCGCAATTACTCGGAGGACAAAGCGAGACAAGGTTTGCTACAGCCCATCACTAGCCATCATCATCATCCAAATCGACAACACGACCTAGCTGACAGCATGCTCAATCATCACAGGCGGCGCACTGGGATGGAAAACCAAGGGTAGCCTGGACCCCAAGTTTGAAGAAGTGGCGTTTGCTCTGGAGCCTAGTACGACAAATAATCCCAAGATTGCTGAGGCCAGGACGGAGTTTGGCTATCATATCATCATGGTAAGTTTCTGACAGATCTGGAGAAATTCACACAAAATGACTTATTGTTCATTGACAATCGGAGCAGGTTGAGGGACGCAAATAGTTACAACATAACGATGAGTACTAGAGTCACATAAATCACACTTTCACAAAGACGACGAAAATCAAAGAAGACGTTGTGAAGCTGAAACTTTTGTCTCTTTTTTTTATTATTCTTTTCCTCATGCCAAGGCCTGTGCCATAGTGAGACCTGAACCCATCCAGAACCCAGCTGAAGTGCCTAGAGTACAACCGCAAGTGTCGTGTCCGGCGGTCTTGAAACACCAAGCCCGCACCTCTATTACCCTTCAAAATTCAACGCCGTATCGTGAGCATTTAAATAATTTTACGAAGGCTGAGAAGTCTGGAAGTAGTTCAGGAGGATGGAGCGCTCTTGCGACTCCTCACCCCAGTCCTTGACCACGACGCAAGAGCAGTTGACAACCTTGCGGGCGTTGCCTTCACGGTCAAGCACGCCTGTCATTTGATAGTTAGCAAAATTGTCTTCCTTCCAAGCGCATGGACACTGAGAGCTGTGTTTTTAGGAATTCACATACAGAGACCAGCCCACTCGCCAAGCTGCTTGCCATCCTGAACCTTGATCAGGGGAATCTTATGCTCGTCACAGAGGGCGGCAACAAGCTTCTTGTAGGCATCCTCCTCGCAGTTCTCGTTCAGGACACACATGTGAGCCTGGCGACGGTCGAGAGCCTTGGAAGCCTCGCGGAGACCGCGGGCAAGGCCATCGTGCATGAGAGCCAGCTTCAGAACACCCTTGAGGGCGTCCAGAACGGACATCTGGCCCTTGGGCGCATCGGCCGAAACCTCAACCTCCTCGGAGACTTCGGGGGCGTTGTTCTCTTCTACGTCCGACTACAAGTTGAGAAACATGTTAGCAATTGTTCTTTTTTTCCCGATAAAGGCAAGTTCGAGTCGACTGTGTGAGACGGCGGGGTGCGATGCGCTGCTTGCAAAATACTGCCTTTCAAGACGTAATTCGCAAAGGACCGGCTCGTGTGAGGGTTTAGAAATACTGACCATCTTGAGTGTTTATCTTGTCGGGCGATCCTCGAAGATTTCAAGTGTTTGGTTAAAGGGAAAAAGTAAGTGACGGAAGTTTCGTCTTGAGGGTGGTGGGCTTGGAGGGACGGACGGTCCAAACGAGGATTTGCCGGTGGCCGAGTGCGTGGTGCGTGATGGTTTAGGGCATTTTTACGTGCACGGACCACCAGGGCACACGAAATCGCTCCAATGGGCCCCACCCACCAGCGAAACTTGCTCCCAGCCTGCGTGCACGACTTTTTTTTAACGACTCTCATGACAAGTCTCGCCATCCAACAGAGCCGACAAAGCTACCACCGAGGTATGTAGAACTCTTGCAAGCACTGACAGCAACTCGGAATCCAGCAGGATGATGCCTCTTATCGTGGTTGGGGAGAGCAATCCTGGGTACCGCGACGGGTGAAGATGTGATTTGTGCTGGCAATGGTGTTGAAATACGTCGAGAACTTGGTCGCGGGACGCCCTCGATACGCTTCTCCTCTTCAAAAATGAGCGGCAGAACCCTCCTCGATAATTGATCCCTGGAGGGCACTCTTCTTGCTCACGACCGCGCGAGGCTAACACCGAATTTTTTTTGGCAGATACCTCATTTCCAGCTCGACTTGAGAATCTCCGTACAACACCGCCACAATGGTTCGCACTTCGGTTCTCCACGACGCCCTCAACTCCATCAACAATGCCGAGAAGACCGGCAAGCGTCAGGTCCTGATCCGACCTAGCTCCAAGGTCATCGTCAAGTTCCTCCAGGTCATGCAGCGCCACGGTACGTAACCCTCCACAAGACGACAATCCGGGCTTTTCTCTCCTCCATGCGGATCCCTTGACCACCATCATTCGGCATGATAACTAGGGCGACGGTCTTTTTACGCACCACGGCCCAGCCCCTATAAGTTGCCGATATATTGAAGTTCTGCGGTGGTCTTGGGTCTGTCTGCGGAGGGGGAGAACTTTCCCTGTCCACTCCCAGTCAATATATCCGAGTCTTGTCGCAACATAGCTAAGAGATCGTTCTGTGCAGGATACATTGGTGAATTCGAAGAAGTTGACGACCATCGCTCTGGCAAGATTGTCGTTCAGCTGAACGGCCGTCTCAACAAGACTGGTGTCATCTCGCCCCGATACAACGTCCGTCTGGCCGATCTCGAGAAGTGGGTCGTCAAGCTGCTGCCCGCCCGTCAGTTCGGCTACGTTATTCTCACCACCTCCGCTGGTATCATGGACCACGAGGAGGCCCGTCGCAAGCATGTTGCTGGCAAGATTATTGGTTTCTTCTACTAAGCGGGACGGATCGTCGACGAAAAAAAGGGGCATAGCTGGCGTTATGAAAAGGTCATGATGACAATGGCCGATACCCTGAGGCAGCCATTGGGATAGTCGCGAAATCGATGAATACATGCCTTGATGAAGCTGCCACGCTACAAAATCTTGAAAGTTCCTAATGTGATTACGTTTTGATTTGTGATGTTGCCGATATACCGTGAGCATGATGGTACCAGCCATTGTATATACATTTGCGACAGATGAATGCCATTTATTCCCAGAAATTCGAGGGCTCCAAAGTACGGCCACCCGACAATACTTTTAGAACACTGGCAAAAGGGTACCTAGGCAGATGCTTGTTTTCATGAGTATATGCCGAGCCTTGACGTGAATTGCCTTGTCCTCTCGATCTTTTGCACACCAGTTCATCGAATGGAGGGGGGAGTACAGGTACAAGCAGTTTCACCACCGTGGAGCGTCTTGCGGCGTACTAGTACCTCTGCATGTTGTTGATGGGGTGACGGCGCCTAAAGCGGGTAGTAGCTAGAGTGGCTGCAGCCGACGGCGCCCTCTGAAAGTAAACAGTGATCCATGACATCCATGTTTTGCATTTTCAACACCCGCATACCAGTCAGCTCTAAAATAACTCCATATCGAATCTAGCTTTTATTTCGAATATTAGTGCAAATAAAGACGCTCCGCTATCCAACTGACCTAGACGGCACAACTCTACACGCCAGTCTGCCGACTGGAAGGGGATCTAGTAAACATTATGCTGCGACGACAACTTACTGTTTTCGCAGCATTGATATTCTTCACAGTGTGCATATACTCTGCATTGCGAATATCACATCAAGAAACGAAATTATCGGTTGAGCAGACGGGTCATCCTGGATCAGAGCAGTCGCCGTTGAAGCCATCATTACATGTGGTACACAAGTTAGAATCGACCTTGACGTTAGCATACGAGCCAATGGCAATAAATGATGCACGTCCCACGTCAACACAGGCAGAGGAGCTGCAAGAGGATTGGGGCGACGCGGCTACAAGACAAGGGGCCCCCAGGGCTAAGGATGTCTTGAGCTCGGAAAGACACCCCATTCAACATCTCATGACCGACGCAAGACGAGAGCTAGATGAAACGACAAAACGACAATCCAAGGATCTTGAAAGCGCAGTGAAAGAGTACCGTCGGCGATATGAAATACCGCCGCCTCCCCATTTCGACAAATGGTTCGAGTTCGCGAGATCCAACAACGTCCAGCTCATCGACGAATTTGACACGATACACAATCTCATCACACCATTCTGGGGACTAAAACCGAAAACTATTCGAGCCAGAGCCAAAGAGGCACTAGGAAATGACAACGCACTCATCGGCGTTGCCATACGCAACCACCGGATTTCACACATGGAAGGCGGCATGGAATGGCAGCGCAATGCTACGCAAGGCATGCTAGACGGCTTCCTGCAGTACTTGCCCGACATGGACCTCGCATTCAATATCCACGATGAGCCAAGAGTCATCGTCCCCCACGACGATCTAACGAGGCTAGTGAAAAAGGCCAAGACGGAGAATATGCCCGCGTCAAACTCGGTCAAGGGGCCCACGAATGATTTTTCCAAGACGTCCGCTGAGCTGAGCCACAAGATGATATTCGAACAAGTCAAGCACTCGAGGTTCAATTCGTTCAGCCGACAAGCAACGTGGACTCATTCGAGAATGTCATGCCCCCCCGAGAGCCCTGCCAGAATTCTAGAGGAAGATGAGCGATGGGATGACCTAGGCCAATACGGTGTCAGCGAACTTGGCTTCGTGTACAACTCCACTGCCATGGCGGACATTTGTTTGAGCCCCTCGCTCAGCTCGACGTATGGCTTCTTCGACAGGCCAAACACGTATAAAGTAGTGCATGACCTGTTTCCCATCTTCTCGCAGTCCAAGATCTCTTCGTACAATGACATCATTTACCCTTCGCCGTGGTACTGGTACGACAAGGTCAAGTACAAGCAAGAAGAGGATATGCCCTGGGACGAAAAGCACAGCAAGTTATACTGGCGGGGTTCCACGACGGGCGGTTTTAGTCGCGACGGCGGTTGGAGGAGACAGCACCGCCAACACTTTGTCAAGAAGATTAATGCCGGAGGACAGGCAAAGATTGTCAATAACCAGGGGAGTCAGAGTAGACCAAAGTGGGCGGTAACCGAGGTCACTCGCGCCGATTACAGCACTCTCACGGACGTTTCATTCTCTCATGTTGGTCAGTGCGATGAGGGAGACTGCAAGGCACAACAGGCCTTTTTCAACGTTTCGTCTCGCGTGAATCAAACCGATGCCTGGGGATACAAGTACCTCCTGGATATGGACGGAAATGCCTTCTCAGGCAGGTTTTTAGCATTTTTACAAAGCATGAGCCTGACATTCAAGTTTGCCTTGTTTCGGGAATGGCACAACGAATGGCTTAAGCCGTGGGTTCATTATGTGCCGCTTAGTTTGCAAGGTGATGACTGGCTCGAGACGGTGCGCTTCTTTGATGAGAGCAGTTTGGGCGCGGAGGACGGGAAGAACATGGCGGTGGAGAGCCGAGAGTGGGCAGCAAAGACGATGAGGAAGGAGGACATGGAGGTTTGGTTTTTCAGGTTACTACTTGAGTGAGTTTTTTTTTTTTTTTTCTTTTTTTTGCTGCGCCTGTCTTGATATGATGGTTGGGCTGATGAATTATAGGTATGCGCGCGTGATTGATGATCAAAGGGCCATTATTGGTTTCGATATGTCCAGTTCGGGGAAAAAATTATAGGATTTGTATGTGTTGGTTGGATCATGACTTATTATTAGAGGCATTTTGCATGGTATGGCGTCGGCGTTGGAGAATTGAATAATTACATGTTCATGAGCGATGGCATGGCATTGGACATGGGTTTGAATGCACTTTAGATAAAACCTGGATACTTGGGGACATTTTTGTTTGAACTCGGCTTTAAGAAACCCAATCCATAATCATGTATATACCTGCGCCTACCGGTGACGATGATTACCATCCAATATTTCGCTATAGTCTGCAAGACCACTTTTGCGTATCAACTTGCTTACAAATCCTCGTCTGCTTTGAACCGCCTTAGTCCTCATCCTCATCGGCCTCCGCGTCTCTTTCCCCGGAAGGCGAGCGCCTCTCGGGCCCTTCGCTACCATTTGCCTCTGCGTCCTCACCGTCCGCCTCAGCCGCCTCTTGGTCCTGCGCGGGCTCCTCCTCTGCTTCCTGCTCCCAACCAAGAGGGTGATCCTTGTACTTCCTCATGGCGTCGAGCATTTCCTCGGTTGGGTCCTCGACGGTGATGTCCAGCTGATCGACGATTTGCTCCTCCTCTTGAGAAATACCAATCGTGCGGGCGATATTCTTGGTTCGCTGGGGTCGGATGGTTGACTTTTGCATGACAGGGTAGTAGTACATTGCTTTCTGTTTCGGATAGGCGTCCTCGTCGTTGTATGCCAGGATCACCTCGTCCTCGTACTTGGTGGGGTGGTCGAGCTCGGTCTCGTGAGAGGTCTCGTATGCTCGGACCCTGTTGAACTGGAAATAGCCACCGCTCTCGCCCTGGTGCGTGTACAGCTCTTCGCCGTCATGGTCGGGGTCGTCGACATCGAACTTGCGGCGGAAGTTTTCCGCTACAGAGCTGCTCTGCCCGAGGTAGAAGTCGTAGTTCATCAAGTTTTGAGGCTTGGGGTTGTTTTCGGGATCCTGCTCGTGCGCCTCGAGGGCGGCCTCGTAAGCCGCGTCCTCGGCCGCGGTGCGCTCTATCGGCCGCAACAGACCGCTTAGAAGACGCGTGTCGTACTTGTTCGACTTGCCGACCGGATTGGTCTGGAACTTGACCGTGACGTAGGCGCCGGAATCCGGGAAGGCGTGCAGGTCTGGTAGGAGGGGGATGGCCTGGACGACCTTGAGGTGCTTCTTTGTAGGGTGCTTGACTCGCTTGGGATCTTTGAGGTCCTGCTGGGCAACGTCGAAGCCATGATCGATCTTGCGTTTGATGACTTGGGGCGAGTCGGCGGCAGCTTCGGGGGCCTGTCGTTGAGGCTTCCGGGCCTTGGCGAGCAGGGCTCGCGGATTGCCTCCCTCGTGCCTCTTTGGCGTCGATGACGAGATGTATTCTGTTCGTCGGAGGAAGGATACGTTTGCTTCGGCCACCTTGGGCTTGCCGAGGGCCGCGATAGGTCTCAAGAGCGCCCTGTCGTGAGGATGGACGGCGGGAGCTTGTGCGGGAGCTTGGATAGCTGTTACATGCGTTTAGTCGACTTGCGCGGGCATGAAAACAATTGAATGATGGACAAATCCCGTGCCGTTCGGGCAAACTCACATCGTTCATCGCCGTCAAACACGCCAGGCATGCCCACCAAGTCCAAGGGCATGCCTAGTTCGGCATCGGCCTCGATATTCAGCGGCTGCTCTCTCGCTAGACGCGAAGCGAATCCAGGAGTCGTATACTGTCCACTCGCCAGGCCCATATTAGGGATGTCCAGCAGCTTAGGCGGATTGGGTGGCGGAGGTAGGGCATTGGAGAAGCGAATTCGCGCGATGAAGTCTTGATGCACCATGCGCTCACCAGAGCGCGCCCCCGAGGACGACATTGTGCTGTCGACGCAAGGCAGTCGGCCCCGAAATGTGCAAAAATGCAAGGGTGCTCACGCAATTTCGTGTGTTTCGGTTCTCGCGAGGTTGAAGATAGAGTCGCGGATGGACCGTCGCCAACGGTGAGATGTAAGTTGCGAAGTTGCGACTTGGCCAAGGCTGAGAAAAAGGTCCAGCGGGAGGGCAAGGCTGCGGAGCGACGATACAAACCTGGCGCCGCAGCTCCCCGCCGCCCGCACCTTCCGTTGTCTGAAATTGTCTGCAACGACGGCGGCAACATTTCAACAACCAAAAAAAAAAGGGTGCTCAAATATTTCCCAATGTCACTATGATTCAATTCTTGACTCCGTCTCTCATTACTGGGCTATTCCCAAGAACCGGGCCCGCATTCGGCTCTCGCTCCGTTATGGCACCGCCTTTTCCTACAGCCCGCCCACCATTTGTCTAATGCCGATCTATTATGCCCCTGCTAACTGCTACGCATAGAATGCCTATCCCTCTGGTGTTACAAGCCGATCCCAATTTCAAGCCCGCGCAGCATCTCCCCATAGCATTAACTACCAGCTCTCAAAAAGCGAGCATGTGTTTGTACAATAGACACCGAAAAGAAAACAAGGGTCATTGGCGTTTTGTGACAATTCATGTCGGAACGTGGGCAGAGGGGATGCTGTCCCCTGCATGTTCTCAAGCGCACAGAGACGGCTAGGAGTTATCTTTGCGGTAGTTCTTCTTGCCCATGGTGAAAGGAACATAGCGATACTTGATCATATGCTGAATTTGCTTGCGCACTGAGAAAGAGACGTGGTCAGACACGGTGTTTACCAACGTCCAACGTACAAGATGGGGACTTACTCGTCAGGACAAAGAGAATAATCCAATACATGACCAAGACGGGCCAGAAGACGGGAATGTTGAAGAACTCGAAGAAGGTGCAGAAGAAGGAGATGGCGATGGCACGGGTCGCCCAGTACCAAAACTTGAACTCGGGGAGACGCCGAATGAAGGGCTTGAACTCGTCATCCTGCTTGGTCGGGAGGGTTCCTACGGCACCATCTTCCATGTCCTGGTCGACCGCATCGTTGGAAGGGTCAAATTTGGGCTGGAGGAAAGCCAAAAACAGGTTGAGCAGATAAATGCCGAGCGCATAGGCAACTGTGGGAGGAGTCAGTGGACCGTGGAATGGAGAGCCGTCAAATGTTGAGCCTGGGACCCTCAACATACCAATGTACCATCCCTGGATGACGAAAATGCGCACGAAGAAGAGTAGCAGGGTAGCGCCGGTTGCAACCCATCTGTAGAGCACAAAGGGCGTAGACTGGTCGAGCAGAGCTTGGTAATGCTACTTCTGAATTAGCACCAACTATTCCTTTGTTGAATGGCAATGTTCCCGTCTCGTATGCGACTGGCGTTTCGGCGTACCCTTTGCAGTTTGGTCGTGTGGGCTGTGACAGCGGCGAAAGGGGTCTGTTCAGGCTCTGGCGCATCCATGCTGAGGACTTTCGTTTCTCGTCGAGACGAGACGAGTTCGATAAGGGATGATTGAAAAGAGAGAAGCCGTGGGGTTACAAAGTGGACATGAATCTCGGCAGGAGACCTAAGCGACGCTATCGCAAGGCCTAGCGGTCGTGAGCGGATGGGGTTGATGAAGACGGACGAAGATGCAAGAAGAGAGTATTCTGGTTGGGGAAAAGGGACACTTTGACGGCCATCGCGAAGTTCAACGTTGGCATCTTTGCTGTGGCGCGTGGGGCTTTTTTTCTGGTTGTCAGCAAAAAGCTGGACACTGGCTGGACTCGGACTGGGACTGCAGTACGGAGTCCGTACGTACTCGGTCTGCTCACTCACAGCCACACAATAATTGCCTCCTGCCAGATGTCGCCGCTGACCAATCATGTAGTCGACTTCTTCATCTGTGGAGCCGCCGTGCATGTTGCTCCCTCCCTGTTCCCTGAAATTCCCAGCCTGGTGAGGGAACTCAATGTTCTTGGTCCTCACTGCCAAGTTGACTGTTCAGGACAGGGCAGTGCATGCAGGGGTGGACTTGGGTGCTAGTTACTAAATGCTGAAACATCCAAATAAGGGTCCAGATGTCTGGTGGCAGTGGTCAAGCAGCACCAGCACCAGACACTCAAAGAACAGTCAGTCCATCAACCAGCACCTGAGGTCTCTCTCGAGCATTCAAATGTTGCTCTCAGTCGACTTACAGTTTGGCTGTCTTGCGGCCAAAAGCCAGGTAGTCAATCATATATCTGGCAGCTTTCCCTAGTTCCGCCTGCGTCTACTTCGTATGTACTACGTAATACATCACCGGCCAATCATTCTCAACTCCAGATATCTCGCCGGCAAATATCCCAACGCCGTCACCACAAACGTCAATTCGTTTGCAACATCGCCACCATTATCGCCAACTGCCTTGGCCAATGGCGCGACGAACCATGTCTGATTCATGCCCATACACCACGACACCACGCCGAGCCCAAACGCAATAGCCGCGCCGATTCCCAACGGCAATCTCGCAGGATCGTTCCATCCCTCAAGATCGTAATTCTCAAACTTCCCTTTGCGGAAGATGTAGTGCTCCTCCAACAATATAATGGCATAACTTGTGCACCAATACCCAAGGAGACTTAGAAAGTTTTGGAGGTACGTGTTGAGCTGTTCTCGCCCACCTACTGCTAGCGCAAGAATGCACGCAAACGAAACCAGCGTCCAGACGAACCGGGGAATCAAAGCCAGCGGTCGTGCCAGCTGCTGAAACGACAGGGACGCGCTATAGATACTAATAACGTTGGTATTGATGCCCGATAACACCAGCAAAGTGAGAAGAAACTTGGCAAACCCTCGTGGGTAGAGCACATCTTGAATCAGATAGCCCAGCCCGTCACGCTCGTACGTGTCTCGCCATTCGGGCTGGTTGTTCAGAGAAGAGGCAACCACGCAACCTGCCAGCATGCCAATGGATGTCGGGATCGCAATTCCAAAGCTTGTCATGAGGAAAACCTTGGTACGGCTGACGTCGGCGCGATAGTGGACGTAGTAGTCGCTGGCTGTCGTGCACCAGGCAGCGCTGGAACCATACACGATGGCAATCAAGCTGAGAGCCGCACCGCTTAATGTGGCGCCAGTGCTGGAGGCGGGAGTCGAGTTGTCGGCATACTTTCCGGTTTCGCCAAAGATGATGAGAAAGATGACGAAGAAAACAGCCCACGCGTACCGCTCGTAGACCAAGATGGCATTGAGCCCAACGAATGAGATGAGCAGCGCCACCACGGCCAGGATGATGATGCCCAGGATTAGGGAAACATGGCCGTCCGAAACCGCTGTCAACGCAAGGCCGCCTGTGATGCAAGAAACGGCCGCCCAGCCCTATCTGCTGGATGCAGTTTAGAATAGCAATGAGCTTATTCGGCCACCATCCAAAGCTATACCTGCTGACACTCATCTGTCGCAATCCCGTGGCGGCACCGAATGTCGCACAGTAGCCAGTTACGATTCCCGCCGAGAATGGAGGCGAATAAAGTGATGAGAATAGCCTGCTTTAGACTCAGTCCGAATTGCCACCCTAGAAAGCCAGTTGCGAAACAAGACGTGTTCATCGTTCCGCTAGCCCATAACAGAGCCATGGTGAGCTCTTCGGTCCAAGGCACATCTTTCTTGTCTTCCGCGCGTTTCCGAACAATGGCTTCAGATTCGATTCCGAGCTTAGCATCCATACTGGCTTCAAGATTGCGCAGTTGGGCAAGTACTCCGCCCTGTTTTGGGCCAGCGGCACCCTGATCTGGTTTGTCACTCGAGTCCATGTCCAAGGCATCCTTCTCGCCGGGTGTCTTGTGAACGATTCCCTGACCTTTCTCTTCGTCAATTGACATCGTGGATATCTATCTGGTCGTTTCGAAGGAAAGGGTGAAACTTCCCACCCGGCGAGGTTTTTATTTTCCGATTCATTCGAGTGAAAGTTGAAATTAATAGTTAAAAACCAAAACGGGAAATGGTGAGTTTCTCATGTGGTGCCGGTTGTACGACTTGACCCAATCGCATTGCTCACGAGTTTGTTGTGCTGGGATCCAGGACCTCTCGCGATCCAAATTAACTCCCCAAAGAGTTTCATAACTCATCGTCATCTTCTTGATCCATCACGTACATTTTGTCCTACAATACTCCGTAGTATATAACAATAAATTAAACGTTTTAGTAACAATTGCGCCACTAAAGTGAGACGCCCTGTACACCCGCTTCCAATGTGCCTTTACCGCCTACCATTTCTAGCCCATTATATATCCACCGCCTTCCCAAAGAAGCTATCTCATAGAACTGCCTAGCAGAGACTGTCAGTGAAAATCACCAACCACTTTAAAGGCATCATAACGCATTCTCATAAGGTGTCGCGCCAAAATTATATTTCAAAGCGCGACAGGAGTTGTTACAATGACGGACAAGGATAAGGAGCATTTTAACGCACGCGCGGGATCATCCTATGCGGCGTCAATTGGCATCAGCCACCGAACCACCCCATTGAAATGTTCATGGACTGGCGACATGAGAGTCAGGTACGCCGTTTCCATTCTCACAATTCTTTTGTGCTTCGTCTTGTCATGCGCTAATACACAAGGCCAGATTCTCAGACTTCCAAGTAAATGAGATCAGCAAAGATGGAACGGTTCTGCATTTGCGGACGATAGGGCTTGGAAACGAGACAACGGTAAAGCTGGAAACCCCTTCATCATGCATGTTGCAAAAGACACTAACTGGCTTCAGCAGCCGGAGCAGTCTCAAAACAGCGAGTCAAACACCAAAAGTGTAGACTCACACACACCACAAGATGAAAAACCTCAGCCGGAGCAAACCATTGAGATCCCCCAGGAAGACGTCAAAGTCCTCGAAGACCTCTCCACAACCCAGTTCGCCCAGGACCTGGTCAAGCTCTTCAACCACGGCAACGGCCCTTCATCCAACGATGCCAACACAGCCACCTCGCCTGTTATCGACGACAAGCCCAAACGTGCTCAGATCCACCAAGAAGTCCGGCGCATCTTCAAGTCCCGTCTCGAAACCACCACCGGCCACGATGGAGTCATCATCGCCAACTACGTCTCCCCCCGCAAGGGGAAGAAAAGCAGAGGCCGTCGTGGTCAGCCAGGCGACGACGAGCCAATGGGGGAGTATCTCCATTTCACGCTATACAAGGACAACCGGGACACCATGGATGCCGCGAGCCAAATCGCCCGTCTGCTCAGAGTGAAGCCCCAAATCATCGGGTACGCGGGGACCAAGGACCGCCGCGCATCGACCACGCAGCGCTGCTCAGTGCGACACCAGCGCAAGCGAGCGCTGGCAGGGCTCAACGGCAAGCTCTGGGGCATAGCGACCGGCGACTACGAGTACCAGGAACAGCCCATCCACCTGGGCCAACTCCTCGGCAACGAATTCGTAATCACCCTCAAGAACTGCAAAATGGCGGACGAAACCGCCGCACAGTCGCCCTCCGAGCGCCTCGCCTCCATGAGGAACAATGTCGAGCCGGCGCTCAAACACATGTCCTCCCACGGATGGATCAACTACTTTGGCCACCAGCGCTTCGGCACCCACGACGTAGGCACGCACCAAGTCGGCAAGCTCATCCTCGGAGACGACTTCGAGGGCGCCGTCAACGCCCTGCTCAAGTACGACCCCGAAATCGCAGCCAAAGCCGAAGCTGGCCAGGTCCCCGACGAGCCGTCCAAGAAGGACGACGCTCTCCGCCACCTCGCGTGCATGCTCTTCCAGACAGGCAAGGACCTGAACCGAGCCGTCAACGTCATCCCGCGGCGGTTTGCGGCAGAATCATGCATCCTCCGCCACCTCACCCGCATGGGGAAGAACTCGGCGCGGGACTTTGCAGGCGCCATCACCCACATCACGCGTGGGCTGCGGTCAATGTACCTCCACGCCTATCAGTCACATGTGTGGAACCACGCCGCCAGCCAGCGGTACGCCCTGCACGGCAGCAAGGTCACAAAGGGCGACCTGGTCATCTCCGGCGGCGAGGCCCAACCTGCCGCTGCGGAGCAGGACCAGGACGGCGACGAAATCATCAACCCCGTCGAGGACGAGGAAGATGCGCCCCTGCGTGCTCGCCCCCTGACCGAGGAAGAAGCCGCCAGTGGCAAGTACACCATTTACGACATTGTTCTCCCCTCGCCGGGCTACGATGTGGTCTATCCGGATAATGAAATTGGCCAATTTTACCAAGAGTTCATGGGCCGAGAAGAGAATGGTAGGCTTGACCCGCACAAGATGCGTCGCTTGAGAAGAGAGTTTAGCCTCCCAGGACGGTATAGGAAGCTGATGCAGAGGTTTTTGGTTGAACCTAGTGTGGAGTTCAAGTTGTATGAGCATGATACGGAGCAGATGCACCCTACAGACTTGGATTTGATCAACGGTGCCGAGAGGAACGGGATTGAAAGGAAGAGGAAGAGGGATCAAGATGACGGTGGCCCTGCCAAGAAGATCAAGGCTGGTGATGGCGAGGCTCAGGCTGAAGCAAAGATGGAGAGGGCGAACAGCGAGCAGGACGCTACGAGTAGCAACGGTGCTGAGGCAAAAGCCGAGACAGAACCGTCCGCCGAACCTACCAAGATAGCTGTTGTCGTCAAGTTCCAGCTGGCAAGCAGTGCCTACGCAACAATCACGCTCAGAGAACTAATGGGTGATCGGTCGGATGAGGCTACACCTACACCATCAGACGAGGGAGTGGACAACTCATGAGTTTGGATCTGGTTTAATGACATTGAAAGAGTTAAAAGAATAGAAAATAGAATTTGAAACTAATACCCGCCTGCCCGCAGCATTGATGCCCACAATGTCCACAACCACATAGGGAAAAAGAAAATTCCAAAAAAAAAAAAATGAACAGTCCGTCTTCATTCTCTCCAGAAATAATACCCAAAGGGAACCTCGTCCCACATGCAGTAGGAGGTATGCTTTCCTCGAGAGGTGTTCTTGCCGCTTGTGCAGGCGTTTCATATGAATGCGATGGTCTTCTGGTCTGTGCAGACTTTGGTAGCAATAAAAATGCAAAAGTTTGCGGTGCCGATGCTCATGTGTCCGATTCCGCATTCAGTGCGATTCAAAATTCCAAGTGTTGATTAGGCCGTTAGAATAAACTCCTATAATATATGGTAGGATCAAGAAGCGAGCGGCCGTCATGTTCTCATCAGAGCTGAACTGATGCAAATCCCCTTTTTCACGAATTGTATATAAATGGTACATGATATTTATGAAGCTGGCTGTTGCTTTTCCCATTTCCATACAGAAGATAGATATTTAACCATGTTAACTCGCTTGGGGCGCATGTCAAGCATCCAAGGGTGCTCAAGCATCTTCCATGGGCTAGCGCGGCGATCGGGTCGCTTCTCTAGGCTGTGAAAATGTTAACAGGTGCAAAAAGATAAGAAGAAAAAAAAGAGAAAGAAGAGAGGCAGGGGAGGGGTTGTTAGGTACACACCAGCACTCGATAAAATATTTGAAGTTGTCGCTCCAGTACACGTTCACATCAGGCTCATCCTTTAGCGTCGGCACCGGCTGCCGAACAATGTAAGTCAGCAAGTCGATCAAACCTGCTCTTGGCTGCATCTCGGTTCCATCGGCAGGGAATGGGAAGCGATTTTGAGCAACTTCCAGTAATGTTACACCCGTGGACCATACGTCAGATGTAATTGTGTATGATTGGCCAGTGATTCGTTCGGGTGCCATGTAATAACTGGTGCCGATGAATGTGTTGGCCTCTCCCTTAGTTCCAAAGTCGCCCGAAACCCCAAAGTCACACAGCTTCACGGCTCCATCTCGACACAGGAGGATATTTGATGGTTTAATATCTCGGTGGATGATCCGTCGAGTGTGCAGGTAAGTGAGTCCGCGCAATACGCCCTCGGCAATCTTTCCCAGAACCTTCTCTCCTGTTCGACCATCTTGAAGCTTGACCTCTTTATAGATGCTGTCCAGTGACCCGCCTTCACAGAACTCCATAGCAATAGAGATGGTGGCGGTGGATGGGTCGACAAAAGCACCGTAGTATCGACAGATGTGCTCTGACGCGCATTCTTTGTTGAAGCCCAGCTCTCGTACAATCTGTTTCTTAACATCAGGGTCTGGATTGGTAGTAATGATCTATAGCCCACATGTTAGTCCACGTTGGAGTTAATGCAACTACGAGTAAATGGCTTACTTTCAGCGCAAACACAGTCTTGCGTTCTTTCAGTCTACACCTGGTAACAGCACCCCCGGCACCTTCACCCAGATGACCGAGCTCTTCAATCAAATTATTCATGCTTGCAATTCTCCAACCTTCATCATCAAGATCCTCAACATCAGCTTCTTTGAGCTTCTCCAGGGTCCAGCCTGCAAAGGTACCGGAGTCTTGATGACTGCCGTCTCTTTCTATGGACACGCCGCCTTCGCTCCTTTCGGAATACATGGATCCCACAGCTGATACCGGATCTGGAGTCCCTTGAGCTCTTGTTACCGGAACAATATACTGTGAGGCAAACGAAAGGGCAGAAAACTGAGATCCTGCCGAGGTAGGGTTGCTTGCCCTGCCATCCAAAGGCCCAAAACTACCAGACCTCGAGTGAGCTGCGCTGCTTTCGCTGCCGCCGTCGGCAGACTGGCCGGGTTGGATTCCTTGTGATCCGGGTGGCTGCTCATACGGCGTAGCTCGCGTGCCCATAGGAGTGGCCAGATGTAAAGTTGGGAGCGGCGGCCTTGACGGGGTAGACTGAACTTGTTGTTGGTTGCCGACCGGTTTCACATTTGGAGATGCAGGAATAGAAATACCAAGCCTCGGCGGACGGCCACCGGAGCGGCCACCGGGAATGGCCGGTCTGAGGATTGGAGCGGGAGATGATAGTTGAGGAACGACATTGGAAGGGGCAGAGGTTGGCGGTGCTGCGGCAAAGATTGGCTGTTTAGGAGAAAGATTCCAGTCAGTTCGCTGTATGGCGAGAAAGAGTCTCGTCCACAAATGCGGCACTCACCAATTGTGCTGCTGGGTCGGTACCCTGTGAGTGCGAGCTTGATGTGTCCGCCATGACAACGATGCCCATAAGCCAGGGCCAAGGCGGCTACTAGAGAGCTGCAAACGAGGGGACGGCACCTCAGATGCTTCATACGGCGAAGAATCGCCGTGATGGTGGCTGTGGTCGCGGCCAACAGGTAGAGATGTAGCTGGATAAAGTGTCAAGATACTTGAGGGGGGCCAAGGAGAAATTAAAACCATGCAGAATGAGAGGTGTTGGTGGGAGCAAAACAGCTCTCTTGGGGGAGGTATTGAAGAATGTCGAGAGATTGTATCGTCTCGACTCGGTCGAAGGCAGTTGAGGTCAGTCGTTTTTTTGAGGCCCAAAAAGGTCTGCCGGAGCACACGCAAGCTGGTGTCGGATGATGCTCTGTGGACACCGACGATGAGGGGGATGCTGCAGTGGGGACGGGGCGGCTCGACTAAATAAGTCAGGTCAAAAAGGTTTGGTGGGATTCAGATGGTCCAACACGTATTGACCAGCGCCTCCAATGTTCTTGTATTTTTTTCTTCTTAATATTTCGGTGGACTCGGGTGTAGGTGAGTGAGAGGCGACACTATATGAAGGCTCCAGCACTTGGTAGCTTGGCACGAGCAACAGACGTCACGGAGCGGGAAAGGGGGAAGGTGAGTTGAATGCAAAACGATTTGGAAAAGGATGTGTGGCCTGCATCTGGCGTGGTTGAGGATTTATTTCAATGTTTCAATGCAGCACAGGCGGCAGCGGGCTGGATGAAGGAGATGCAGGTGGGAACACAGAGGCCACAGAGGCCACCAGACAGAAGGACTTGAGCAGCGGGCTGGGCGACATTTGATGGACAGACATCGATCGACCCTAGGACTTGGTGAGGTACTTGGGCAAAGTACACTTGACATGGACGCAGGTGCTTGCGCTCACGCCTCCTGTGTTGCCGTGGTTGTACCCCGTACCCTCATGTGGAGGTACATACTTGAGTCCTTGGCCATGGCCCATGGCAGACGGTTGTTACGCCGACCTGCAACATTCGAACTCTTCAAGGCCAGCTCTTGATCTGTGCGCCCAGCGCTCGAGGTAATACTGTGGCTCCGCACTGGGCAATTGCTCCAAACGATGGTACTTGAGTTTGAGTCCATGTCGCTCAATGGCTGGCACTGGGCGCTAATCTGCGACCTGCATCGCCCCGAGCACCAGTTGACCAGCTGCGCCAATTCGATGCTGCTTGTCTGCTCGGTGCTCCCGGTGCCGTATTTGGCGTGCCATTGATCTGACAGACACCGGAGACCCAAACATTGAAGGCCCCAGTGCGCTGGCATCGCCCGAAGCCAGCGTGAAACACTCAAGCCACCGGCTGGAGCTTCAGTGGCTCCTGCATGTGTGCATAATTTCTCGGGTCCAAGTGGCCGCATGGCGGAGAAGCCAACATTGAAGCTCAGCACTTGTCCAGTCCGTATGTACTTTCCCACGCTGCGTTTGGTGCTTCGATATTATTGTCCTCCTTCAATGTTGTTTACTCCGTACTTTTCAAGTCAAGCACGCACCTTGGACTACAACAATATGCTATTACGTACATGGCAACATCGAGGTCCTTTGCTTCCGAGTGAATGAATGCTAGCGGTGCGTGCTCGGTGTTTTCTTTCCTGCCACCCGTCAACCGGTGTGCCTGCGTCCTGTACTCCTCGCGTATACAGAGCCTCCGATGTCGTTCCCTTCCGCAGCTCTGTTGTCAAAGCTGGGGCGGCCCGGACCCTGGACATGGCTTGCAGGTCCTTGGTGGGTGATTATTCTATGTGCGGAGTACTATTGTGTCATGATGTAACTAACCGAGCACATCAACAAGGCTCCAACGGATTGACGGCAACTCATCCGGCTTCGCCCAATAGTTTCCTCGGTACTCCGTACAGTCCAATGCATCCGGCGGTCACTTGTCCAGTAAACGAATCTGCTGCCCCCCCGCCCACCATCACCAGTTACTCTACATACATGTCCCCTTTAGCTGGATGTTAGGGCTTGTTGTCTCGGCCTGTCCAATGTGTGGTGCGACCCATCTTGCCATCCCCAAAGCTGGCCTGCTTGCTGGGCCCATCTTCAGGCTGGCCAACGAGACTCGGTCACCAGTAGTTCATTCAGAGTGAAGGTGCGTGTCGGTGTGTGTGTGTGTGTGTGTGTGTGTGTGTGTGTGTGTGTGTGTGTGTGTGAGGGACCACTACATGTCACATAGGATGCCTGATGTTGGTGGCCGTCACAATCACTTACTACAATTCAGTAGTTCTCTCTTCCTAGGTCCGAGTTCTCTGTTCAAAACCCCTCTTTTCTATTACTGCCCGGCTCGCAAATGGGGCCTTCGATTGCAGCTTGGCAAGCAATATATGGCATGATTCGGTCCATGCGGTCCAAGTTGTGGTGGACGAAAGGAACACTATTGACCGAGCGGTTGGTGGATTATGCGTTCTGCTTTACTTATCCACCCTTCTATCAACTGTATGCTTCGCTTTGTTCAGGCCTTGTATGGTACATCTTCCTGGAGTACGAAGATGGGGTATTCCAATCTTGGATGCAACACGGGTAATCAGGCAGCATCGGCTCGGCATCGCACTCCCTTACAAGGCTCAGCGCCCACTCCAGCTGTCAGCCTCAGGAGTGAGCAAGCATGTTCCCTAATGGGATCATGCCAGTTTCAGGGGTCAAGTACGTTTGAAAATCCGGAAAGGATTCTACTACCTACTTAAGTAGGTGGTATCACTTTGTCCATGGGAAAAGTAAGTGGGTGAACTGCTCATATGACGCTTGCCGGGTGTCGCCCATACATGCATGTGGACAAAGCTCTCTACTCTCACACAATACGCTACCTGAACCATACTTTCGAAGTGTCAATATCCGAGCCTGTCAGTGTCATCGTATCTTACTTCGCATAAACCCGATTCTTGAAGATGCAGTTGCATTCGTCGCCCGCTGCTTGTCTCAGGACACTGTTGCGCCTTGGCCATAATCCTCTGCCTAACCTAGCGTCTTGCCTGCCAATCTGCTGGGGTTCTGACCGACTGGTACAACAGGGAAGATGCCTTCACCAACCAATGATGACGATTCCCGACTATAAGCGCGCGTCTACAGACCTCCATGTGCTATGCTACTGTACTACTCCGTTAACGAGCGGTAGTTCCAAAGGGAGACCCTCGTCCTTGAGGTGCGTACAGAGTAGTACAGAAGGCTTAAAAGGCTCCTTTAATTTCAAGTGTTTAAAAACAACGCCACGTGTATTGTAAGCATTGCGACCGAAAAGAGGACCGAAACTGACGCGCGTCGCATTTGATGCACTCCAGATGCTGAATGGCGAAGCTTACGCCAAGGTCCATGTAAAAGCAGGTACGAGGCACATCCAACAGCCAACCTACTCCTGCTTGTTCCTGACCCGCTTAGCCGTTAGCTCCAGCTCAAGTACTCCGCAGGTTACTCCGTCCAGAGTCCCTTCAAGTGCCAAACATTGAAGCGCCCAAAGCGCCTTCCACTGTTGGGCCACACTGATTACCGCCCCACAAAAAACCAGTTTGGCCCCCACTAACAATGAAGTCTTCCAACTTGACTTTTTATTTTTTCTCAGGTAATGATGGAACAGCCTGCTTGCTAAAGCGCTTTGAGGTACTATTCCGAATACACTGCAGGTCGATGCCTACCATGCCCAACCGGGCAGCGATGCGCGCCCCTGCAGATTTCGAAGAGTTGAATTCTGCCTCTGATGTCGACAATGCACCTGAGGTCGAATCCGAGTCGGAGTCGGATTACCTGGACAGTTCTGGAGCAAGAAAACGACGACGAACAGCATCTGCAGACGATGGCGGCGATTCACTGGACCTTGACCAAGCCGAAGATGAAGATGACAGTGAAGATGACGAGAAACACTTCCAGACAGTACTTTCAACCATCAAGGCACCATCCCGAATAAAACGAAAAACAGATCATACCCAAGTTGGAGAGACCATGATCCAACCGCAGAATCCAATTCTCGCACCAACCGACCCAAACACGAGCTTCTCTAGTCTCAACGTTCGGCCATGGCTCGTACAGTCGCTCGCGAACATGGCTATTAAACGACCCACGGGTATTCAAAAGGGCTGCATTCCTGAAATTCTGAAAGGCCGAGACTGCATTGGTGGCAGCAGAACCGGTTCCGGAAAGACAGTCGCCTTTGCTGTTCCCATATTGCAAAAGTGGGCAGAAGACCCTAGTGCTATATTCGGGGTTGTTCTGACGCCTACTCGAGAACTGGCACTTCAAATATATGAGCAGTTCAAGGCCATTTCATCTCCACAGAGTTTGAAAGCTATCCTAGTCACCGGTGGCTCAGACATGCGAGCTCAAGCCATTGCGATGGCACAGCGACCGCACGTTATTATTGCTACTCCTGGCCGATTGGCAGATCATATTCGAACCTCTGGAGAGGACACTATATGCGGGCTGCGGCGGGTCCGTTTTGTTGTTCTCGACGAAGCTGATCGGTTGCTTCATGCTGCCGGACCTGGTAGTATGCTGCCTGATGTTGAGGAGTGCTTGTCCGTTCTTCCTCCTGCGGCGGAGCGGCAAACTCTCTTGTTCACGGCAACGATCACGCCTGAGGTACGGGCACTCAAGACTATGCCACAAAAACCAGGAAAACAACCCGTCTTTGTATGCGAGGTGGATACCCAGATGCTTGCTATTCCGGCTACCCTACATCAAACTCATATTCAGATCCCCATCACCCACAAGGAGCATTACCTGCATGTTTTCCTCCTCACTGAAGCAAACAAGGACAAGACCATCATCATCTTCTGCAACAGAACGGCTACCGCAGACTATCTACACCATCTCCTCCGACTTCTTGACCATCGCGTTACCTCTTTACACTCCAAGCTTCCCCAAAGACAACGAATTGACAACCTCGCTCGATTCCGTGCATCTGCTGCGCGTATTCTTGTAGCCACGGATGTTGCTGCACGAGGTCTGGATATCCCTGAAGTGAGTCTTGTTGTCAACTACGATATCCCGAGGGACCCGGACGACTACATCCACAGAGTTGGCCGTACTGCTCGTGCCGGACGCACGGGGGAGTCAGCCACGTTTGTAGGACAACGAGATGTAGAGCTGGTGTTGGCCATTGAGAACCGAGTTGGTAGGCAGATGGATGCCTGGGAGGAGGAAGGTGTGAACCTGGAAACTAGAGTTATTCGTGATGCGCTCAAGGTCGTGAGTGAGAAGAAGAGAGAGGCGCTGCTCGAGGTTGAAGAGGGCAAAGAGGTTGGGGGCAAGCGAAAGAGAGCGAAGATGAAGCTCCGAGCTGAGTAAATTGAGTCAAATAGAACCGCATAGATGATATACCCTTGGGTTGGCATTCAAATACAATAACATGAGAGGCAGTTTTAGACCTTTTTCACAATATGACATGGTGTCTCACAGACGCATCACGCATCCCGGATACACTTTAGTCATTTGTAAATTTGGCGCGATTCGCCCCCGCGGATATGGTACAAGTCTCCAGAAGCCTTTATTGGGTCAAAAATGGATTGTCCGGACCTAGGGAGAGAGCGCTCAGTAGCGTTGGAGTGTATGAGCTGCATCATGACTAACCCGCTTCTACTATGAGACGCATATAGTCACGTTTTCCCTTCCCTGCCGGTTTTCGCATTTCCGCAACCAAATTGCAGTTTCAATATTCAAATATATGCGAAAGTCGTTGACGCTTGAGCTGAGCAGTTTCACACCAAAAAGTCCAGTCTATGTCATGCATGTCAGCCAACTCGTCCTCTGAGTCAGGTTGCTTGTGCGTCTGCGCAAATTAAAGAAGAAACATCCCAACGCCCAATTAAACAGGCCTTGACTCGTTTGCCGTTTCCGAATTTTTCGGCTCTGGGAATGAACCGTAGCAGCTCAACACGAGATGGAGGTGTCGCACGAAGACTCAAAGACATGGGACGAAGGAATATGCCTCTCACCATGTTGGTCTCGTCGGCATGCCGCAACGAGACATCAGTGTGACAGGCAGGGCGCCTCTGTTGTCGCTCCTCGGGTATCCGCAGCGCCGGCATCTCATCAGCAAGAGCGAGCAGTTCAATCTCGCAACGGTGCTCTTGAAGGCAGTAACCATCTCGAACCACAGCGAGATCGGGGGGGACTCGGGCGCGTCACACATGATACGTCGCCTCGCTTCCCTCCTTCCAAATGCATTCACAAGACCCTACAGGTCGGCTCGCTATTCTTTGGGCAGGGACCCCCCACTCACGATAGCTAATGCGAAATAAATAAATAAATGAAAAACAAACAACCCCCGCCAGCAGAGCGAACATGCACACACGGAGCCATCGGTAGCTAGACCAGAGCAGAGCAGAGCCCATGGTCACAAGGCTGAGCAAGGGTGCCCTCCCAACTTCTTCAACCCGGTTATCGCCGTAAAAGCGGGGCGCCACGAGCACCCTTCCATGGCAAGTTTCTAGAAGGACGACAGTTGCGGGGCACCGGCCAGCCGAAAACAACTTCTTGCAGCCCTCCTTCCGGGCCCGAAGCAGGGTGGACAATGTTCAAGGAAAAGCACGGCTTCGCACCCGCCAGGCACCTTGAGGCTCGCGGCCGGGAACAGCGGACGAGAATGTCAATTGACCACTTACAATTGGCCCTTGATGGTTCCCCTGCTCCGGGAAACATCTTGCAACGCGGTCATGTGTTCATATGCCGGGATTCGAAACAGCAACAGCGGCGTTTTCTTTTCTTATCCACGGCCTCCTTCTCGGATGCCGGGAGTATTTTTCTTTTCTCGTTGGCGAGGCCATCTCTAGATGCACATCTCTGTCGACGACGAGGTCATGTGAAGCCTTTGTGGCCCATTGTTTCCCCCCGTTTCCCGCGGCTACACTGCAGAAGATATTGAGGCCAGCATGCTTCCGGATGATCTGATCTGTTTCGGCAATCGTCGTTCAACCTGCTCTGTCGGCAAAGTGGCTTGGATGCTGACGGACGGGGCTTGCTACGGACACATTCTGCACTGGGATGAATTTGTAAGGCATCGGCACGGAGCCTGGCAAAATGCCGACTAGTGGTGTGGACCCCGGATTTTTTTTTTCCGGCCGCTGACTGAGCAAAGGAATCTTCTTCCCCCCCCCCGCAGCTGAGGGCATCGGATTAGGTGGGACACGATGAATAAGCCGCCGGGCTTGAGGACGAATGGCGGATATTCCATCCAATGTTGTGATGGTGGAGGAATGAGGCAGATGTTTGGGAACGGGATTGGCGAGATGCGTTTGGGAAAAACAATGGACGGAAATTTTTTGCATCTCATGTGCCTCTTTCGACGACTGGGCATGGGTCGTCCCTTGGCCTGGATCAACACAAGCACGGTTCACATGCTGCCAAAGGCAACGCAAATGCACAATCTCAGGGCAATAAAAGCAAACGGCGACGCATAGACCGCGTTGAGGATATCAATCTCCCCGTGCGGTAAGGGCACGTGGATCCGCGCGCCGCGCGTGAAAAACGTGTCCCCTCACCTGGGGAGTTGTAGTCAGTCATGCCAACGGTTACGCATTACGCCGCAGGCACCGTTATGCCAGCGGATGACATCTGGACGGGCTGATGGTTGCGGACTGCGTCTTGTAGGCGCGGACCTAGGCAACACGGTGGCCGGACCTGAACAGCGGAGGTTTCGAGCTTGGCTTTTGGGCTTGGCTTTTGTGGTTACCAGTAAGCAGAGAGAGCGAGAGCGAACGAGGCGCTGCCTGGATCAGGCGAGTGTGTGGATGCCGCCCTTGGGCCCTCGCGTGAAGAGGACAATTGGGGAATCGTCTTTTCCATGGTCAACGTGGAGATTCGTGGCCTGGGCATCATGCTCCGCAGATTGGGTTCCTGGGAAGTGATATGGCAGACGAAATGACTTGCGTAATCAGGAACGACGTCGCGAGATCTGAGATTGGGAAATTAGGCAGACAAAGCGTCGGGGGCTGAGAAGAAGAACCTGAGACGTGGTGAAGGGGTGGTCTCGGTTACCAATGCCATGTAACCCAGTGCTTGTCTTGATGCGACCTCGTTCAAAAGAAAGAAGAAAAAATCTTCCACACTGCAATGTTTCCCCTGTGATTCCTTCATTCGACAGCAATTGGCGCGAATGATTCGTCTATTAATGCACCGTCACGATGAATCATTCTGCGTTGCGCTCAATCTGACAAGACGCATGGCCCTTCGGACTCGACGACATGATGGCGCCCAATTAAAGCGGCATCTAATCTCTTCTCTTGTTAGGGTGGAGCCATGCAAAAGCCTAGCTGCCTGGCCAAGGGTGGGGATTCGAGGGTTGAGTCATCATCAAGCTCAGCCCTACTGTCGGACCCCCGTCAGGCCGCGCCGACAGCTTCGTTGTCTGGCCAAGTCTCGTCGTCGCCAGTGTGGCTTTGTCCGTCTCTCCCCAGCCGTGTTCCTGGTTGCTCGCTGCGAATGCGAGGAATGCGGGCATGCGTTCGAGAAGCAAACTGCAGCGAAATATTGGGCAGCGCACATTGTTCTAATGAACCAATTACACCTTCCGGCACAAGAGGCGCGCAGTAAAATCGCTTTGCATTACATGTGTACGCCCTAGCTGACTTGCTTTTGGCGTAGTGTCTTGTAATGCTAAGAAATCATGGTCGTGCGGAGAATGTGACAGAACCAGAGAGGTGGGAACGGTGTTGCGGACAAATGGAGGCGTGCGGTCATTTGTCTCATCAAAACATTACATGTGCCGGCGACAGCCACTGGCGCTCTGCAGTGCAAATGGCAGCAGCTGCTGAGAAATACGGGCATAGGCGGACATAGTGTAGCACGTCAGTTTCAATGGCCAAACGGCGTTTGCTGGCACTCCCTGGCAGCGACCTACCAGACCAGTTGACTCAACTGCCGGTGCGCATCGAGTCTTACATAACGCCGTGGCGCGGCGCCTTGAAAGTATGGTGTTCCGCAGTCACAGGCAGTCACAGGCAGTCTCAGTCATTGACAGTCGCCAGAACGGTCCTCGACAAGTCCGGCCAACAAGCCGAAGTATCTCCTCGCGCAGAGGTACTCCCGTAATGCGTGCTGTCTGGGCCGGGAGGGCGGTACCGCGTTCGGACAAGAGACGTCCGGCTCCAACTTACGGAATCATGGCGTTCGGTTTGTCAGGCAACTCGGATTTAGTCAGCGGTTGTTGCGGAATGTCATGGGAATCAAGAGCCCATGGCGTTACACTTCTGGCACACCCAAAGGAGTCACAACCTCCCGCAAGAGGCTCACTAATCGTCGACACGCCTCCCCCCCGGCGCCCCACTCTGCTTTGCTAATGCACCACACCCGCACGACCCGCACCCCTGCACCGGCGTCGCTGTCGTGCTGCTCGGGGCCGCGTGCACAAAGTCCGCTTAGCAGCGTGCGTCGGCGTCGTCGTCGTTCCCAGGGCTCGGGGATGCGGATTCTCGCCAGGCTCCAGTTCCAAAAGTCCGGACATTGAGAAGTATATCACGCCTCGGGCCCCCCCCCGTTCCTCGGATTCGAACAATGTTGAAAACACAAGATTCAATTCCATCACCAAGCAAGCCGAAACAGCTGTTGCACCTCTAATTAAGAGTTTACAACCCGTCCGCAACCCGATCGCACGCAATACATGCAGCTGGCCGTCACATCATTTGCCCAGTCTCTCTCATCACCATCACCGCCCTCGAGTAGCCGCACAAGCTTGTTTCGACATCCCTGTCAGCTACACCGGCTATCCGCAATCGGGCCTTGACTCACTCATATATCCACCCGAGGCAAAAAACAACAGCATTCAAACATAAAGGAACTTGCTTCCCTCCACCATTAAAAACAACCAAAATGCCTACCGCAGCAGTAGCTCAGCCTCAACAACCTGCTCTCTCTTCAACCTACTCTCACATCCGATCTGCTCCCAAGAAGACCATGTCTATCACGCAGACCTACTACCTGGCCCACAAGGCCCGGGCCAAGCTCTCCCGCGAGGCTGCCCAACCCGATCACGACCTCCGCCTCCTCGTCGGCCACGCCAACCTGCTCGACTCCCTGATGCTCGAACTTGCCGATGCCGAGCGTGAGCAGGAGCGGTGGTTCAACCAGTCGGTCCGCGGCGCCAGCAACAACACCAAGACCGCCGACCGTCGTGTGCAGTGGGCCGACCGCATCGTCGAGCAGCCCGAGGAGGCGTACGACGAGGACTCTTCCGACTCCGACTCTGACTCCGACTCCGACTTTGACGAGGACGACGTTGAGATGACCAACGCCGTCTCCGCCCTGGTTCCCGTCGCCGCCCAGCGAGCTCAGCTCGTTGACGAGGACGACGAGGAAGAGATGGGCGACGATCTAGAGGAGGACTACGCACAGCTCGAGCTTGTTCGGACTCCCTCTCATTCCACCTCGCCACCCGAGCTTGTTGACCACGATTCGGAATCGTCAGACGACGAGTCCATGCCACCCTCACCAGCCGACGCCTCGCTGCCCTTCAACGAAAAGGAAGCCGCCAAGGAGGAAGGAGAAGAAATCTTCAACGACGAGTATTACGTCTCCCAACAGGCCTCACCAGGTCTGGTAACCGCCGTCTCGGTATACTAAGGAGCCCTGGTGACTACTCGAACAACAACACGTCATGATTTCTTCCTCTATTTACTCTAGCGACTCTTTTTTCTCTCAGCGATGGCATAGCACCGGCGTTCAATAGACATGATACCACTGGCATTCAAAACGGGTTCACACAAAAAAGCATTATTTCATTGACATCATCACCACTCAGGGCACACAGAACTTGGATATATTTGGAATCATCACGGGCATGTATGTAGCTCGCTCCCATGGATGGGTAGAGTGAGCATACAAAGTACATAGTTTAAGAGCCTCAGGGCAAAGAAAAAATTTTAAATTTCTTAAAACATACTCATCTCACTAGTGACACGCATGTTCCTTGCCAGTGCCTTAATTTTTTTTTTTTTTTTGGCTTGTTAAATTCTTTGTCACAACCATCTTGACTCTTGTCCAGCGCACCACGGACCACTTTGACTCTCCCAAGTGGATGCCGCACTTAAAAAAGCGGGGCGTATCGGTCCCGGCATGAATCATGGGCCCGCCCGACCGCCTCTTCAGGATGAGGCAGCAAAGCAGAAAGAAAAAAAGGAAGAGTTTGGCGTCAATCCCACCCGCCATTCGGCATCTCGGACTCTTGCCGTCCCACCGCGACAGGTACGTACCCAGATTTTGATTCATCAGCTTTTCCTCCCTTTTTTTTTCTTCTAAACCTTCCCAACGTCGGCAGCGGACAACCGTGGCACCCAATAGCGTTACGTGATCAAGGCGGTCACGTCAGCAAGGTTTGGCAAGTCTGATCGCAATATGACATGGGCGGAGCGGCATCCAGCATCAAGGTTCCCTTGGGGATTATGGTTTGTCATCAGCATGATTTGGCACAACCGACAAGCCATGGGTCGCCAATGGAGAAATTCAAGAACTGCATGCGTGTACAGAGCATGTAACTCCGTACAGCAAGTATGATTGACTCTATGTGTGCATGTATGTGCATACTTGCTCCGCACCTCTTCGTTGCCTCAGCAAAAAGCTTGGTCCAGGACCTCCGGGGGGTGTGATTTTTTGCACGCGCCTTTGCAGAACAGGGTGATGGAGGGAAATCTCGCTCAGCGCGTCACTTGACGCTCCGGATAGTGAGCCTGAGCAGCTTGTCCGAGGCCTTCCGGGGGGACGCAACGACTGGTATTGGCGATTTGAACCACGCCGGCTCAACGGGCGGAACTCTCGGTTGATGGGCGCCGTTGATTTGCCAGTCCTGCGCCGTTTCTTTTCGAGGCTACGTGTGACCAGAGCTCTTACGGATATAGTAAATACAAGTGTATTGTGTATTGTATTTTGTATTGTATTGTATTTTCGTGTATTGTATTTAAATACAATACATTACATTCTTAAAATACCTATAAATGTATTATTAGGGAAAAACGCTAGTAAATTTTTTACTTGTATATATAAGGCTAATTATAAGGCTTATAAGAAATATTTTTATATTGTTAAATAGAGCTATTTTAGTCCTTTAAAATGCATTAATTTATATTATTATAAGTTATATAATAAGAGAGTTATTTATATTTTTATTATTTAAAATATATTATTAAAAATTTAAAATATAAAGTTTAAACTTTAAATATATAAATTTTATAAAATTAAATACTTTAAAGCTATTAACGCGTTAATTAATTATATTACTTAATTATTATTATTTTTAAGTCCTTTTTTCTTAATTTATATAGTATTAAACTTAAATTTTTAAGCTTTATTATTTAATATCTTAATAATTATTAAAAATATAATAGTAAATAATATATTATTATAAACCTTAAAATTATATTAATATAATACTATTTTTTATATAATTTATTCTTAATAATATATCTAAAAATATACTATAAAAAGACTTAAGAGTAAATGTTAAATTTAAAAAAATATAAATGCAAGTAACTTTTTAAATATATAACTTATAATATTAATATAAATATCTTTATAAAGCTAAAGTTCTTCTTATTATTATAAAATTCAAAAAAAATATTAAAAGCTTTATTTTATACTAATATAAAGCTATTATGTATTATAAATATCACTATCTTTCTCTTCTTCCCTATTTTTAGTACTATTTACAAATTTAACTTTAAAAATAGCTTTATTACTACCAGAAAAAGCTGAATTTTCATCTGATTCAGATTTTTCTGAATCTAAGCTAGAATAAGAGAATAAATTATAATATTTCTTTATTTTAACTCGTTTTTCCTTATTTTTGGCCTAGTTTTTTAATAATAAAATTTTTTAAATATTAGAATGCATTAAAGAGGTTCTTCGCTTACTAATCACGTTACCTCCTTAGTTAAAATTCCCTTTTATAGCTCCTAAAGTAGCTGGAATAGCTAAATATTTTCGTGCTATTATTAAAAGAATCGGAAAAGCTTTAATAGAATTAGCCCACCAAATAAATATATCTTCCTATTAAAAGTTAGTGTTTATTTTTATATAATTAAGCTTATAAATGTTAAAAATACCTTATTATCTTCTAAATTAAGCTTATAATAACTAGAAATCTCGTTTTTTCTAGTTTCTTTAATAGCTTTATTTTTTTGCTTAGGAAATAAGTCATTAAATAAACTAAGCTTTAATTTAGGCCTAGGATCTTTATAAGATGTTAATTTCTTAGCTGGTTATTATAAATCAATTATTACTCGATTATTTAAATTAGAACTAAAAGAAGAATCTTCTTCTATTTCTATATTTAGAATAAGCTTATTTTTAGGGTCTTTTATATATAATTTATATGTTCTAAGATATAATTAGTTATAAAATATTAAAAAAAAGGTTATTTTTAATAATTATTTATACTTACTCTTAATATTCTATTTTTAAATCATTTAATAATAAATGTAAAGTAGTTGAATTTATATTAAATCGAGTTTTAACCGTTTCAATATTAAATCTAGGGTCTAATATAGTAGCAAATAAATAAGGCTTCCAAAAACTATAATTACTATCAATATCTTTTAGAAAATAGTAATTTAGTTTCTTTAAACCTATATTTAAAGCTGAAATAAAAGCTCTAGCTAACGGATTATAAGCGGTTTTCTATAAATAAGTTAGAATAGTTATTATTTTAATATAAAAAGTTTAAAAATATAAAAAACTTACGTTTTTAAGCTAACTTTCTTGATCTTTTAATATATTTTCAAGAAGAAAGTATATTTTAAAGATATAAAAAGATACTAAGCTTATAGTATTATAAGCCTAGCTTTGTAATTTCTTTATAGGCTCATTAAAAACCTCTAAAATGCTTGATAAAGTCTCTAAATCAAGCCATTCTTGCGTTGTTAAATTAGCATCTTTAAAAGCTGCTATATTTGTAACGTTTTGTAATAATATAATAGCTTTTTTAAGCATAATAGTCGTATTTATCATTCTAAAAGTTGAATTCCATCTTATTGCGTTTGCTAAGTTAAGTAAAAATAGTTAGTAATAATTATTAATAGTTTTAAATAGATTTTTAAGGTTTTAATAGAAATAAAAGCTATTAAATATATTATATAACTTACCTAATAGTATTTTTATCATATTATTATTTTTAGCTATAAAGCCCTTAGATTTAGCTTCTTTTAAAGCTTTAATCCATTGAGAATAAAGTTGTTGATTATTTTTAAGAAGAATTGCTACTTTTTTAACTTTTCTAATAATTCCTATATAATAATTAGCTTAAAATATATATAAATATAATGAAAAAAAACTTAAAATACCTGGAAGTAAATTAGAGAATTGTTTTTGATTTTCAGAAGATAATTGGTTAAATTCTTCTGTTAAAAAGTATAAAAGCTCGCTATTTTTGTATTTTTCGATATTTTCGGATGTTGTTGATTCGGTAATAAACGTAGATATAATATCTTTAGCAATAATATTTAAAATATGAGCTGTATAACGAATATCGAAAGGTTTTAGGTTTTTTTCCGTATAAAAGTTTAAAAAAGAGGTAAGAAAAGTGTTATTATTAGAGCTATTATCTCTAGTAAAACTATAATTTAAAATAAGTTAATAAAATATCATAAAATATCATAAAGTATCATAAAATAACCTTATAATTAACTTACCTTAATATTTTTTCTGGTTTTATATTATATTCTAATAATAATTAATTAAAACAAAGATTAATAGAACTTCTAGTATAAGTATTAGGTAAATATTTAAATCCTAAATATAATTAATTTAAAAAGTTAAATAATAATATAATATATAATAAAAATAATAAACTAACCAATTAAATAGTATTCTAAATTAAATTTAGAGTTTAGCCAATTAGCTATAACTCCTAAATAAGATTTAGAATTAATAGAAGTCTAAATATTAAGTTAAATAGATATATAACCTAATTTATTAACTTGATTTTGAATTATATTAATTATATTCTTCTTCATTTTTAGATATAAAATATCTATATGAGAAAGTATATTTTGATAGTGAAAAAAGCTCGTATCTTAACTAAAATAAGTTAATATTATTAAATATATATTATATTATTAAATATATATTATATTATTAAATATATAATATAATATTATAAACTTACTTATTATAATAGCTTATTAGCTTTTTAAAGCTTTTACTAGTAATAGTAGTAAAAGATAGGTTATTTTAAAGCATAAACTCAATAGCTAGCATAAGAGCAGTATCCTTAGAAAATTCACTAATAATAGTATTATTTCTAGGTCTTTTATTGCCTCTTTTACTACTAGATATACTAGATTGAGCTGATATTTCGGATAATAAAGGTGATTCCGTAATAATAGGCACTATATATTAATAAATTAGTAATTAATATCTTTAAAATATTATAATATTATATTAATATGTTAAAAGAATAGTTTAAAGATAATAACTTACACGTTAATTTAGAATTTTCTTCGTTTTTTAAGGTTACAATAGAAGGATGTTTTTTTTATAGTGTGTAACACCATTAGAAGACTGAAAACGCTTTACTTTACTATAAAAAGTAAATAAACAGTCTAGTTAAGTGCAAAAACAATGAATTAGTCTTTCTTTATTAAAATTAATCTCTGATAATCGAAAATCAAAGAGATTATGTTAAAAGATATATAATTTTGAACTAAATTGATAGCCCTCATCATTTTCAGGGTCATTTTAATATCGATTTAGCGTTAAAAGACTCGTAATAGAGTTATTATTCGTAGATAAATCGGGTTCAGAATTAAAGGGATTTTCAGCTATTTTTAATGATAAATAAGATAGGGTTTTAAGGTAAAAAAAGTAGTCACTATATACCCTAAAAGTAGGGTTATTTAGTGAAAAAAAAAGTTTTATTAAAAGTAAGATATTAGTTAAGTTATAGGTGTTTAAGTGTTAGTGTAGAAAAAGAGAATTCTAAACTTTAAAGAGGGATAACACAGTTAATATATAGAGTTTAAATACAATGAAAGATGTCATAAAAACCTTAAATTTCAGGCATTTTTTTAATGCCTAACTTACCCCTAAAACGTGCATATTCGTATAGAAATCGGTGAAAAATTTATAAGATAAAATACAACTATTATAAAACAGTAGAATATACCGGTGTGATTACAATGTATAGAGGGCTTTCTATTGTGTTACGTTAAGGCGTTTTTTCACCTAAAACATACATATATATACTATAAGAAGTATTTATATTTTTAAACTTTAAGTTAATATAACTTTAGGAATATTAGACGTATAAAGATGCACCTAGTATGTAAAGATAGGGCTTTTTAAGAGCTATTAATTAGTTCTATTTTTATCTATTTCAGTCTATTATTAGTAGAGATATTCTAGTTTATAGAATGTGGCGTTTTTCCTAAAGCGGGGTAACTTAAATACTCCACTTTCTTAACACCACTAGATACCGCATATAATATCTCTATAATTATTAATTAAAAGTAAATAAAAATAATATTTTTAAATAGCTAAGATTACAAGCTTTTAAATGATACTAATCTTATAATATAATTCGTTTTTTTTCGTAGAGTTATAATAGATGAAATATATAGTATAATAAAAGTCATAGAATTTATTTTTAATGTATATATATATATATATTATAATATATATAAGTATATGTAAATATTTTATAATTATAAAATATATGAATAAATATAAAAAAAGCTAAAGAATTTTATAATATATAATTTATATATAATTTATATTATATTAATAAAAATATTTAAAATATAAAGTATAATAAATAATTTAAATTAGTAATAAATAAGAGAAAAATAAAAAAAATATATATTATTAAGAATATATTATTATATAATTATCTTATATTATATATATATTTTTATTTATTATTTAATATTATTTTTAAAAAAATTAATATATATTATATATTTTTTTAGTTTTTTATATATAATATAAGTAAAAAAATTATTTAAAAAATATTTACTTAATTTATATAATATAACGTCTTTATAAAGCTTAAAAAAAACCTTATTTTTTTATTTATTTTATATAAAAAGTTATATAATATTTTATATTTATTCTATTTTTAAAGTAAAATATTTCATTAATACGTAGACTTTTAAGTATAATTTTTATATTATTATAATGAGAAAAAAATCTATTATTATTATATATTTTTTAAAATTTATTATTATATATCCTAATAATACATTTATAGGTATTTCATTTATGTATTGTATTGTTTGTATTATATTACAATACAATACAATACAATACAGCATAGTAAAAAATACAAAAAATACAATACATTTAGAGGTCTGCGTGTGACTGCTACTCGGACTGCGGCAACCTGGATGGGCGGCACAAGGAACCCCCTGGTGCTAATAGGCAGAGGTATGTGATTTATACTCCGTAGTACGGAGTATGTACACATACTTTGCACATGTGAGATGTTTTTAAAGGATGAATGTTGGGGTGGTGGACGATGGTTGGGAGAGTTACGCTGGGCCAATGCATGATTCTTCTCTTCACTTTTTGCTTTTCACTCAATTAGGTTGTCATGCAACGACGACTCCGCTCGCCTGGCATGCACATGCAATAGAAAAGCACGCGGCGCAATCATGGTGTATGTATGGTTGGTTTCAGAAAGAGACCCGTGATGATGTGGTGTTTTGCTCCACTGCGCATTGCATCAATGGGATCGACGTGGTTAGGCAAAGCAAAGGCAACTAGGCATGCCATTGTTGAAGGTGCATTTGCAGCCCCGTAGATGCCTGGTTTGCTCTGTCGCCTTGGCAATTGTTGGTCGACTGGTGCCTGCAGGGCGTGGTTTGAAACACATGTTCCTTTCCCGTTGCGAGTCCGTTTGAGCCGTCCGTGAGTTCAAGGAAGTGCGGCGGATTGGATTATAGCTCAACGCCCCCCCCGAGTCTTGACTTTGAGAAAGACAGAGGCTTGTGATGTTCATCTGCACACCTCACAAAATCTCCGTGGGGGCTCCGACCTCGTCGGCGGGAAATCCATCGTGCATCACGGGACCATCTATGTGGGATTTGGGGCCGGGTTCTGCGTCCGACCTTGTCCGGGGCTGGGCATCGGAGATCGACGTGTGCCTAGCATCGCCGATTCGCGGGGACAGGCCGTGCCTGAGTGCATCGTGAGGAGCGATGATCGGGACAGGAACCGTTGTCGGAGCAGTTTTGCGATGCTGCAAGGGCGCCTTTGATTGATTTGGACTATGGAGGCGCCTTTGATGTCTTGGGAACGTTGGACAGCCGAGGCAGTTGTTGATCTGATGGCCATATCCGTCTGGTCTTTCTTGCTGGAGCTGCAAGGCAATCCCATTGGCTGGTTCGTTCACCACTTGCCCAGGTACCTAGGATACACCATGTAAAGGGAGAGTTGAGAGGCAATGCGCCTGGGTAGACATGATATGGGCGAATTCATGTACACTGGCGGCCTTGAGCTTGTTAGCGCAGGACGTTGATAGCTGCACCTAAGCACCATTTTGTTGCCGAAAACTGTTGTTGGCAAAGCCAAGAAAAAAAAATCCCCCCAAAGCTGTTGCCGCCTCTAATGTATCTGGAGATATAAGTTCCATCGTCTGGATCCACTGCCTTGTCAACCAGGCCAAGCCGGCAAGACACTCTTGTGTTTCCCAATCCCGCAACTATGGTCAATTTTTTTAAAATGAAAAGAAAGAAAGGAGGGAAAAAAAACCTATCTGTGCAAGTTACTTCAGCTATTTTCATCATCATCATCTTCTTCAAATTCTGTAATTCCACGGGCAATCTCATCCCTCCAAGCCGACGACATGAAATCCCCCCCCAAAAAGCTCAGGTCCCCACCAAACACGTGCAACATACCCGAGTTTCAATATCCTCAAGCTCCCACGAAAAAAAAATCAAAAAAATCCAACAGCTACAACAGATAGCGGTCGCTGATATACAAGCACAACCAAATACACAATGGGCCCGGCACGACGCGCTCTACCAACGCGCCTCCTCTGCCGGAGCTGCCTCAAACACCAGCAACGCCAGTTCGCAAGCTCGACCGCGCCCCCGAAACCGCCGCCTTCCGGTCTCGCTGCCCTCCCGTCTCGACAGCTCCTCTCTGTATCAGGGCCCGAAGCTACAAAGTTCCTGCAGGGCATCGTCACGGCAAACATGACCAACGCCGAGGGCCTGCCGCGCACAGATGCATTCTACTCGGGGCTTCTGAACGCAACAGGCCGCGTGGTCCACGACATCTTCATATACCCCTTCCGGCAGGGCGGGTCAGGCCTCCAGGCCAAGCAAGACGACGGGTATCTGATCGAGGCAGACGCAGGCGAGGTGGCGAGGCTCGCCAAACTCATCAAGCGGTACAAGCTACGTGCAAAGGTCACGGTGCGCAACGTCCCGCCGGACGAGGCGTCTGTTTGGCAGGCTTGGGACGAAGCCTCGCCGCTGGAGATTGCGGCCAGCGAGTCCCGGGTGGTGTTGAGGGACCCCAGGGCTCCTGGGCTGGGATACCGGATTGTCCAGCTGAGCCACAAGGCGCCCGAGCTTGACGTGGACGCCTCTACGGAGGATGCGTACACGATCCGGCGCTATCTGCACGGCGTCGCCGAGGGCCAGGACGAGATCCTTCGCGAACAGGCACTGCCGCTGGAGAGCAATATGGAGCTGATGAATGGGATAGACTTCCACAAGGGCTGCTACGTCGGGCAGGAGCTCACGATTCGGACAAGGCACCGTGGTGTGGTGCGGAAGCGCATCCTGCCGTGCGTGATTTACGGCGAGGACAAGGCGCCGCCGCAGACGCTCTTGTACGATCCCGAGTGCGCCTCCCCGGAGAGCTTGACGGCGGATATGATCCCCGCCGAGACGAGCATCGGCCGGTTCGGCAAGAAGGGACGCAGCGCGGGCAAGTGGCTGAAGGGCGTGGGCAACATTGGGCTGGGGCTGTGTCGGCTCGAGATCATGACGGACGTTGTCCTGCCCGGGGAGCAGGCTGCGGCCACATATAAGCCGGGGGATGAGTTTGTCCTCGAATGGGGCAACGAAGACAATAAAAGTGACGTCAAGGTGAAGGCGTTTGTGCCGGGGTGGTTGCGCGAGGGATTGAGGGCGCAGCAGGGCTGAGGAAGACGGGATAGAGACTACGGAGTACTTGCATATAAATACCTAGGTACAGAGTAGATAGAGAGTAAAGAACTACACAACTTTCCTCACTGGAATCACGGAGCTTCTTGAAGTGTCTATTGGTGTGCTCGTACATCGTACCAAGTCAGTGGCCGCATAGCAGGCCGGCAAAGCAATCAATATACGTAAATAATTGGAATTGGGAAACACAGGCCACGAATACGGAATACGGCGTTGCTTGAAACGGCTGTGCGGCCATTTCGGGTGGGAACTGGGTTCCACCAGGGGCGCAGAACTGACAAGCCTACAACTGACAAGCGGGCCGGTCCCCGAAGCCTCCATGTTCAGCCCACACAGCCTTGTGACGACAAGAAAAGAAGCGAGTGTGAGAGGGAGGTTGGCAGGCAGGCAATGCAGATGTGACTGGTGACCTGGCCAAACAACAGCCAACAACCCCCCGTCCCGCTGCAGCCTGCCTCTCGTGCAACCACTTATTGGCGGCTGAAGCCCGGCCGATAAGTGCCGTAATACCAGAGTCGTGAGGCTGCGTCAAGATGGCATTGGCTGAGGTGTGGGAACGTGCAGTGGCAGAGATGAGAGTCACGAGGGGGGGCGCAATTTCGCCTAGAGAAGCTTTAGGGGGGATACAACCCCTGCGGTCTGATCAAATTAGGCAAGATTGACCTTTCTACATATGAGTTCATACCAGAGTCGGGCAAAGGAGAATTTCGGCCAGCCCGTTGCATCGACGGCGACTGCCTTTGGCGAACATTCAAGTACGGAGCAGGCCGTAGTACTGCGCATGGGGTGCAGGGTCGCCGCCGCGCCAGTCTGCCGCCAACATTGACGCCTCGCACCAGATTCCGTCCAAAATTAGTGCCGGTGCAACTCCAACAGCCTTGGTCATTGGCCGTGGTTTGTCTGATGACTGGCTTTTGGCCGATCTGGCTCTGACGGGCTGACATTGAGGCTTGTGGCATATGAGGCTGGGAAAAGGGAAAGTGAGTGAGCATCTCACCCATCTCACGCTTCTTACCCTCCCCAGCCTCACGAGTGGGAAAAGGACCATTGACCCTTGGCGCGCGGGTATGGCTTTCATCTCATCTCCAGTTCGCACTCTTGCATCTATTTAACCCCTTCTTGCCGCGGGGGAGGCAGACCCGGCAAAAGCGCAACAAGAAATCCTTCACATCACTCCTCTATCAACTTGCGCGACTAAATCATCTATATCGCCCTCCTATAAATTTGGTCCAGAAATTTGGCCCGCAGAGCTCAGGCGGGGGACAAGACGAGCAAAAATGGCCACCGGATATGCCACAACAAAGCGCCAAAAGAAGCGCCTCATAGTTTGCTGCGACGGCACCTGGATGAACAGCGACTACGGATTGTCAAAATCTAGCCCCTTTTCCAAAAAGGGGACCCTGCAGGTGCCTTCCAATGTTACTCGGATATCGCGCTGTTTCAAGCGCCGCTGCGCAGACGGCACCCTGCAAATTATTTCCTATGAGTCGGGAGTCGGCAGTGGTAGCAACACGCTTGATAGCATCACTGGCGGAGTGTTTGGAACTGGTCTTGCAGAGGTGGGTAGCTTGCTGCTGCGTTCCCAAAGCATGAGAGTAGAGTATTCGGAACTAACCAGTCTCGACAGCGTGTCCGCGAGGTGTACGCGTATTTGTGCGCCAACTACATGGACGGCGATGAGATATTGCTAGTCGGCTTCTCAAGAGGCGCCTTCACCGCGAGATCTGTTTCTGGAATGATTGCAAATTTGGGCCTGTTGACCAGGGAAGGCGTCGAGCACTTCTACCCTATTTTCAAGGATATGCAAAACTGGGAGAACGAGGACTATGACGACCCGTTTCCCGGTGTGCCATTCCGAGACAAGCCTAAAGGTGCCCACGCCGACGTCGAGTATCGAGCTCGGCTTGAGAAGATGGGTTACACTCGTGTCTATCAAAAGAACAACAACCTCATCAAAGTCAAGGGCGTGTGTGTTTGGGATACTGTCGGCAGTCTCGGTATTCCGAAAATACATTGGTTGGAAAAGCTCGGCGTTAGGCCAAACAATGACGAATAAGTCCCCCCCGCCCGCGGACTGTTCTGATTGATTCTCCTGATCTACATGTATATAAAGGCTAACCTTCAGTGAACATACAAGTGGCATGATACGGCTCTATCAGACCGAATTGAACATGCTTTCCAGGCACTAGCACTTGACGAGACTCGTACACCCTTCAGTCCTGCAGTTTGGGAACGTCCAAGGCGTGAGGGACTACGCACGGTAGACTTGCGGCAGGTGTGGTTTCCTGGGAACCATGGAAACTGCGGTGGCGGATGGGACGACCAGGGCATCGCTAATGCTACATTGGCCTGTAGGTTCCGGTGCAATTTGAAACCCTCCTCATTGTCTATCAGCGCTGACTTTACTAGGGATGATGGATCAAATGACCAGCATCGGCGTGGAGTTTGACACGCCATCACTAAAACGAGTAGTCGAGCAGACGTTTGATTTCTATGAGTCTCCCGAGGCACAAAAGCAGAAGAAAGACCGGAGAAAGCTCAAGCAATGGGCCGTTGATCCAATTTACGACAACAACAAGCCGCTCAGGCCATGGGCTTTGGGATCGATCCAAAAAGTAGGCGGTGTTTTGTACGCCCTATCCGGAGATACGATTAGGACTCCGGGCATGTACAAGCAAGTTGATCCAAAAACATCGCTATGCCGAGAAAAGTACCTGCAGGATACGAACGAGAAAGTACACAGCTCTGTGCGAGTGCGGCTGGCATGCGAGGGTTTGGGCCTCAATGACGAATCCATATGGACATGCCAAGCGCTTTCGGACTGGAAGTTGAAGCGGGCCATCTTTGAATATGATGAAGAACCCACGGTTCATGAGTACAAGCCATATGACCGGTACCGCGACCGGCCGTCTCGTGAAGGCTGGATCTGGAAATACGTTGGCAGTGAGAAGAACGCACCGGGCCAAAGAATTATGCCCGAAGAGCCTCTGGGGCCATATGAGCGATATGTGTTGGAATTATCGGGTGGAAACCCAAATGTGTACGATTATGCCGAGAGGAGAGCAAACAGGAGCAAGAGAAGAAGCAGGTCTGAGCGATCACGGAAGGCGTTGAGGCAGGGGGCGTCCCATACTTACTAAGCATTAGACATGAGGAAGCTTTGTACTAGCCAGCAGGAATGATTTCTGAATACCACCATGAATACAAACACTGGTCCTCTATACTTTATGCCCGATATTATCTCACCCGTCGTCAATGCAAGAAGTCATTAAGTACCAAAGTGGCTAATGAAAGGTCAGCGTTGGCATACTGACAAAAGTGGGTCACGTGGAGCCGACCAGACTTCCAGAAAACGCTGCCCTCGACGTATAAATCTTCTTCATCTCGACTCAAGTGACAACCCAGCCTTTCTCATTCGCAACAGCTCCAAAAAAAAAAAACACTATCCGTTGCGAGGAGTTCAGCCCCCATGTATAACCTGTGACCGAGACTAAAGACGGCCGTGATCTTCGCGTCTGCCCACGGCACTTTTGGCCTCCAAAGTGTCACAGCTAGCACACCACCGGACTCTCCCACGAAAAATCAGTCAACCAGACGAATAGAAGAGGCACCATGAGTGAAGAAAATAGGGATCTCGTGCGTCTAGCAGGCGAATATGCCGATAGGGACATCGATCTTTACGATCTTCTCGGTGTCGATGCGCTCACTGCAAAGGAAGACATCCACCGCGCCTGGAGGAAACGCTCCATAAAGTACCACCCGGACAAGGCCCGCGAAAACTTTGACGCAGAGAAATGGGAGCTTTTTGAGAAGGCGCGAGATATCCTGTCAGACGCGAATGCTCGCGCCGTGTACGATGGGGCCAGCAAGGCCAAGCGCCTGCGCAAGCAAGAGCGCGAGGCCATGGACAAGGAGCGCAAGAAGTTTGCCGATGATCTCGAGGCGCGAGAAGACGCTGCTAGGAGGGCGAGAGAGGAGAAGCAGCAAAAGGAGCGGGAGATGCTACAGAAGGAGAGGGAAAGACTTGCCGAGCAGCATCAGATGCGAGCCGAGGAGACTAGACGGCAAGCTGCAGCCGCGCAAGAGGTGGAGGACCTAGCCGAGGCCAGAAGGCGGCTGAAGGAGAAGAAGGATGAGAAGGCGAGAAAGAAACAGGCCAAAGAGAGCATGAAGGCAACTCTCGGATCGATCGGCAAACCCTCTGGGCCTGCGAATGGGGTCATCAACGTTCCGGGGGACTATGTTGCGGATTTGGGTCTGAACAAGCAGTACTGGGAGTTGGTCTGCGACAAATTACGCGCCATTCAAGCAGTAAGGAATTTACAGAAGGAGGATACGCCGGCAGAAATCCTGCAAGAGGCAGAGAGGGTCGTTCAGGAGGTCCGGAGCAAGATTCACGAGGCCGAGGTCAGGTATCAGCAAGAAACGGCAACCACGTAAGGAGGATTCCCACGATTACGCTGAAAGAAAGAGAGAGAAAAAAAAGACTGTCACATTGTGCTACAGTATTTTCTATTTCGTGAGATCCGGAGCCATCTCAAGCTTTCTCTTCTAGTCTTAGAACACGGATGGCGTTTGATCCCATGATGGCCTTGGCCTCGGCAGACCCTTCACCAACAGCCTTGACAACAGCTTCTGCATTCAGACTGACGCTTTCCCATTGCCCTTGTTCGTCACTCGTGATGGGCGGGAAGAACGGATGGTCGGTGCCAAACATGAGTCTGTCGGAACCACTTGCATCGACTGCGGCCTTCAACCCGACCTCCGAATATATGACAGCATCCAGGTAGACCTGTTCCTTGAGCACATCCCAGACGGTGCGACGGTTCCCCCCAACTTTGCCTTCTCGAACAAGCTGCCCATCGTGGAAGATGCAGCTCTCGATTCGGCCTGCGAGGAACGGCAAGGTGCCGCCACTGTGCGCGAGCAACATCCTCAGGTCGCGGACCTGGTCAAAGACGCCGGCCAGATACATGCGTGCCACGGCAATCGTTGTCTCCATGGGGAAGCCCAAAGCCAGCGGAAGAACATGCCCGTACTCGCCAGCGCGGGGGCCCCACACGTCGTTGGGCAGGCCGTAGTGAGGGTGAAGGAAAATGGTCAGATTTGCGGCAGCCAGTGCTTTGAAGATTGGAATAAGATGAGGGTCGTCCAGTCCCTTGCCAAGCCCCGAGGTGCCAAGGATGACACCACGGCAGTACTTCAGGTCCTTGAGGTGGGATATCGACGCCAGAAGAGTTTCGAGCGGCGCGGTCAGAGGCAACGTGCCGAAGAAGAAGAGCCGGCCGTGGTGTTTGCCGCACATGTCTGAGAATTCGTTGTTTACAGACTTGGCCACGTCGCCGGCGTCGGAGGCGTTGACAAAGTCCAGCCACGGGTTAGCCAGAGAAATGACAGATATATTGATGTGATGAGTGTCCATGAAGTGAATCTTTTGGTCGAGCGATGCGAAGTGAGATGTCAGAGGTCGTCCTGGAGGCTTTGCTGAGGGGTCGTCGATGGCTTTTTCCAAGTCTCCGAGCTCAGCTTCCAGCAGGATGAGAAGGGGCTCGGGGGCTTGAGGAAACTTGCGGACCAAGGGGATTGTCGCCCGAGACTCGAGAATCTTGATATACTGGGGGGGATACATGTGGGTGTGGATGTCCACGACGGTCAGATTTGACGTGGCCATGTTGGGCAGGGGCCGCGGTTTCTCTAGCTGAGCTGGGATACAGGAGGTTTGCAGTCGATGCGTTGGTCCCGTCTGAGCGTGGATGAATGAAGCCGAATCTGCTGCAACGAGGTGTATGAAGAGAGAAGGAAATGTGTAGATGCATTGACGTCTCATGACGAAGTAGCGGCACCGCAATAGGACCTGGTGTGGCTACCCCTCGTCTGTAGTAATTTTTGCAGCGGCGCCTAATCGGGACTGTTGCCTTATACTTGACTCTCTCTCTCTCTCTTCTCTCTCTATTTTTTTTTATTTTTATTTTTTATTTTTCCTTCTTTTGGGTCGTGGATCTGGGGATGACATTGGGTACGAGGATCGTATCATCTTGACAGGTAGAATCATTGGCCAAGTCTCAAGTTCAACCAGCATTCAGTAATGGCACACGCAATCCATGCATCTGTGCCATGACATGCGAACCAGGTTCTTTTCGGCTGGCGACGATGATGATCACCTATGCCCCCGCACAGGAATACAACGTCACGTCTGCGGGCTTCCCCTTTAGATATGGCAAGTGGTATTGGAAGGTCAGAAACTTGGCTGAAGTGTCGGCCATGGCCGCTCACGGTCCAAGCAGAGAGAGCCTTTTCTAAATAGAGAGAAATGAACCGACAGATGTTCCCTGGTAACTGGGGTAGCGTTTATCTCGAGGTACTCCGTATGTTATCTTTTGTCACACAAAAAACGGACGTGGCCACGCCACAATATTTTGTGTGTTATACACCCTTATATTCTCTGCGACACACCCCCTAGCTTTAGTAGACTCGTATGGCTAGAGCTATGTAAGCACTTTATTATTAGATCCTCAAATATTAATAACACGGTCATTCATGTGTATTCGTTAGGCATCTTTCTACCGCTCAGAGCTATGAAAGTAGTGTAGTTTTGTAGTTTTATAGTTTTTATAGTTTTTTATATTATAAATAATATTAAATCTAATAAAATACTTATAAGATTATTAGTTTTATAAATAAATAGTATAAATTTTATACTATAAGCTAATATAAAAAAGTGGGTTCTTATAAGCTCTTATAAGCCTAGAACTTAAAAAACTATATATATAGTTTTTATAATATAGTGTAATATGGTAATTTTTCATAAAATTATATAATCTAGTTTTATAGCTTATTAAAAGCTAGAAAGACCCACTTTTTACGTAAGCTAATTAGTTATAATATTAGCTAATTTATGTATTTATTATTATAATTCAAGTATTTTATGTAATTTATTATTAAATATTTAAGCTTTTCTAAAAATTAAAAATATAGTTTTCTTGTTAATGCTCTGGTAGTAAGGCATAACGATTTTCTGCCGCACAAATAGCACAACCCGATGAAGAGGCACTAGAGGCAATCCCACCCACCTTGGAAGGTCTGGTATTGCTCTAACAACCGGAACTAAAATTCTAGAGGCTAGACGCTCCTGGGACCTTACGTATCCTGCCAGGACTTTGTATAAATTAGGCGAAAAGCTTGCTTTGCGCTATCAACGTATTAATGTGTCAGGGAATTTCCAGGATTTATAGAACTCATTGTCACGTTTATTTGCATTTCAATACGTTTTGACCTATCGAAATAGAGCCAAGCCAAGGATAGCTTAGCGTGTTTCGGAGTGGGGTTCGAGAAAGAATCTCTGTGTGCGAGTGGTGAAATGATTTCGATCCATTCTCGAGGAAATATAATCAAGACAAGAGCACCTCTGTTGAAAATCGCGAAGTTGAATGGAACAGCCACCGTACGAATACATGTCATTTTTCGGGTTAAGACAATAAGTCTAAGCACCTCAGCTTGTCAAGTGGTACAAGCCCCAACCGATCATCAAGACCAGATCCAGAATCTGCTCTGTAGAAAGCATTGCCAAATAAACATGCTTCTCTTCACAATAGCATGTAGGTATCTTCGCCAGGCCGGCTGAAAGCGGAGAGCCAACTCAGGTCCCAGCAAGCCTTTGCGAACCAATGCTTCACAGGTCTTTGTCTCCTTTGCAGAATCAATGAAGATGTATTCTGCATTCCAGATCATATCCTTTGTCTTGCGCATGAAGTCGTACGCTAGCAAGGCCATTGTAGGATAGACATTGTGCCAACAAGCAGAAATAAGACCATCGAAAACTTCATTGCGGTTAAGTTCTGGAAACTCCAATTCCCAAAATCGGCGATCCCATTCTGCGGCGCTGAGGATAATGTCGTCATAGGGTTCATGGCCATATACCATAAAGTATAGAAGTGTCCCAACCGCAAACTGTTCAGTTCTGGCGGAACAGAGCCCGTATGTGCCTTTCAATGGTCCAGCAAGTATTGGTCTGGCTCGTGGAGGTAAGGTACCTTCAAGTGGCTGTCCAATGGTGGTGGCACGACCAAAATCAGTCAGCTTCAAGTTGAAGTTCCTGTCAAGAAGACAGTTGCTCGCATGCAGATCATTGTGACAAAAGCCCGCTTTCTCCACATACTCAAGAGCAGAGGTGATTTGTTGTATCCACCGAGCGATAAGAGCAGGATCCTCGTATTCCTTGACCCTGATAAGACGGCCATGAAAACCATTTGTTCCTGTCTCTCGCTCCTGGCGTTCATAGAAGCGAGGGGCGATTGCCTGATGCGTGCAATATGATAGGAAAAGGTAGTCCGGGAGCATGAGAAAACACTCAACAATATGCGGACATCGACCGCGGCACTCATTCAGACGTTTGTAAAACGAGATCTCCTTGAGGAAAGGATGCTCGGCTGCCTTTTCTTCAGGGGTTCGGTCGCGACGAACAGTTTTCACCACAATAGTTGGAGTGACGTGGTAGATATAAGCGTCGAGTCCTCCGCCAATCCAGTTATGTTCCTCGAGAGCATCAGCGTAGTGGAAGCTCATGGCGAATCAAAACACATGTAATTGTAGTCGTAGCCGTGTCGAGTTTTGGCAACCATGTACAGAGGTATTAGGACGGGGTGGCGGCATGGGTGTGAGAACGGGGTGGGGAGGGAGGGTAGGGGCAGCAGACGTTGAGGGAAGGGGAAAAGAGAGATGAGGGAAGAGATTGTCTTACAAATAGGGCTCGACTAATGCCACCCACGCTATGCCTTTTTCGTCAGAGCGAGCCCTTCTCTCATTAATTACACAATACTGTAGGGACATTCCTTATTGGAGAATCAATTCTCTATAGTGAAAGTGCACAACAAAAGAAGTCAATACCAAAGACAAAGGCATTCGTTGTAGATGATAATTATGGATCATAAATACAAGCATGCGAGTACTCCGTAATTAGTTACACTAATTGTGGCGTCCCAAGATTCTCGCTGGTCGCTCTTCGGACCGCCCTTCGGTCTACCTTCGGCGCTCCCCACACCGCTTTCTAGACCGAAGCGCACGGATAATACGGAGCAGAGCTGGAATAGACATTCCAAAAGAACAACAAACTCGATAGCAGCTCAAAAAACAATCAGAAAGAATAACTGCCACATTATCTAACTCAGCACGGAGTAGTTCGTTGGCCTTTCGCAGGTAACGAATTGTCGACACTTCGCCTCGCAATATCCACGAACAGACAAAGTTGCCAAGGAATTCTAGAAGTGTCGTCAGATTGCAAGAAATTTTGAGTATTCCAAGGTATTCCAGAAGAACTGACACGGAAACTTAAAATCAGCTGTAAATTGCTGAGGCCCACCTGTTGCGACGTCATACCATTTTCCATCGGCTGTCTGGGCCCAAAGGCCTCTATCCTTGCAGTCATCGCAAGGAAAATGCGAGGTAGTACTGGCAACGTTATTGTTCCTGCCTTTCTCTACCCCGCAGTTGTTACATCCATCACTAGGGATCAGACTGCCGGGTGTCTCAACCTTATGACGGCAAGCACGCGTAGTTATATTGTAGGTTCTCTTGCACATGTTGATGTGATCTGTTCTTGTTGGTTACTCTCTTTCTAAATGACCTGGAAGAACAAATACCTTACGGCAGAGGCCTTCTCCGTGTTAGAAGCTTTGTGCCTATCGGGTAAGGAGAAGAGGTTTGATCTGTGTCAGAAGCTTGCTGTGTATCAGATCAGAAAATTTGAGGAAGAAGAGTCCCTTTTATAATCACGAGCCTCGCTCGATATGAAACCGTTAGGACTGCTACTTTTAAGAGTTGATGAGCCTTGTTAGGCGCCACTTATAGACAGGAATGTCCGTGGTAAGAAGGCTGGTTATTGGACGAGAGACATATCCGGGAATACATTGAGGGCCGAACACTTCGAAATGGCCCTATGAGGTTGTTCAATATTGGTGGCGGATTCGCGCAACGTGTGACCGTAATTGAGGCACCGGCCAGGCACGGGCCGCCTGGCATTGCGGCGGGGAAAAGCACCCGTTCTCTCATCATTGGCAGTCGTCCCTCCCCAGATCCACCAAGGCTTTCTTGACCCAGGCCAGGCCAAAATTGAGAGAGCGAGATACGCTACCCCCAGCTCTCAAGCTATGCTTGTGGCGCCTTCTGGACATTGAACGGCCAATAGAAAAGCCCATGTGACGAATGACCTGTGACGTGGCCAGCGGACGCGCTAAGTTGCAGGCTTCCATCCCCGCCCGGTGCCTGCTTCTGCCTGCTCCTATTGCTCCTACTGCTCCTACTGCTCCTACTGCTCCTACTCTGGAGTCGTCAGTCCGGCTGGAGTCCTCGCTCTGGCTGGAGGGACTCCCGCACTCTAGTCCTGCGGGAGTCTCTACTCGTGCCCGCCCCACTATTTTAGGCGTCTCGTTTCACTCACCACCTAAAGGTGGTGCTAGATAGTAAGGCGAGCTATCTATTAAGGTAAGCTACTTTATATAAAATGTGTATATAATAAATAAAATAAAAGGAAATAAAATACTTATTATAATATTTTAAATTCTATTAAATATAATATTTTAAATTCTATTAAATATAATATTTTAAATTCTATTAAATATAATATTTTAAAATCTATTAAATATAATATTTTAAATTCTATTAAATATAATATTTTAAATTCTATTAAATATAATATTTTAAATTCTATTAAATATAATATTTTAAATTCTATTAAATATAATAAATTTAATTATATTATAAAAATTAAATTTTATAATTTTATATGTTCTTATTAAATTAATATTTAAGTTTTAAATAAATATATAAAATTTTAATATTTTTATAAAAATATTAATTAAAATATATAATAATACCTTTTAAAATAAAATGTTATAACGCGTACACGGAGTCACCTATAAAGAGGGACTAAATCGGGTACCACGCACGGGGAGTCACTTGTAAATAGAGCATTAACAAGAAAACTACATTTTCATTTTTTAAAAAAGCTTAAATAATTAATAATAAATCTAATAAAATACTTGAATTATAATAATAAATACATAAAATAGCTAATATTATAGCCAATCAGCTTATTCAAAAAAGTGGGTCCCTTTAGCTTTTTATAAGCTTAAAAACTAGATTATATAGTTTTCTAAAAACTTACTACACTACACTACACTATAAAAACTATAAAATGTAGTTTTTGAAGTTTTACGCTTATAATAGTATATAAGGACCCACTTTTTTATTATAAGCTTATAATTTTAGATTTATGCTAGTTATTCGTAAAACTAATAATTCTATAAGTATTTTATTAGATTTAATATAATTTTTTATATTCGAAACTATAAAAACTATAAAACTATAAAACTACACTACTTCTAATACTCTGCTTGTAAAGAGGGACTAAATCGGGTTCGCTTATATACTAAAACGGGGTATAAATCCCTATTAATTCTAGTTTAAATTCTATAAGTATTATTACGTAAGAAGTAAATATAAATTAAAGTTAAAACCCTTAATAAATAAGTATAAAAAGAATTAATTTAAATATTAAATAATTTAAATAAGTTTTAATCTTATATTATCAAAAGACTTAAGAATAAAGTTCTTTCTTAATTTCTTACTTAATTATTTTATATCTTAGGTTTATTTTAATAATTCTTAAAACTTCTTTATATAATTACCTTTAAAAAGATAATAAGAACTTAAAAATAAAGCTATATATTATATAATAATATATTAAAAGAAAAGATACCTATTATATCTCTTATATGTAAATTATTTACCCTTTTAACTTTTATTAAGTACTTTATTATTATTATATAAGAGATGTAATTAAAGAAGTACTTATATAAACTTAAGTAAATTTAAAAACTTAAAGCTTAAGAGTAAGAGTTACTTTAAAATTTATTCTTAAATAATAAAGAGAGATTCTTAAAATAATAAGACTTCTTTTTCTTAAAAGAAAATTAAAGTTTAAAGATTTAAATTAAGAATCTCTTTAAGTTATCTTTTAATATAAATTAAAGAAAGAGAGATAATTAATTAAATAACCTTTAATATACTTTTAAGGGTATTTTAAGGAAATTTAAGAAGAATTACTTTTAAATCTTATATATAATTATATAAATAAAAAATAAATGTTACTTTTAATAGAATTAATATATTAAGAAAGTAAAGGTATATAATTTAAATGTAAATATTAATTAAAAAAAAATTTAAAGTATAAACTTTAAATTTTATTTAAGATTCTATTAATTAAAATATAATAATAATATAATAATTAAAAGATATACGTTAAAGAGAAGATTAATCTTCTTAAGACTTTAACGTATACTTAAACTTATTAAAAAAGCACTTCTCTTATATCTTAAAGGTATAATAAACACTTAACTTCTTTATAAAACTTTATCTTTACCTTTAAAATTATATTAAAATATATGTATTAAGTATATTAAAAACTTAAAAGAAAATTATAGCTCTTATTACTTATTTTTAGAATAATATAAAAGGTAAGTAAAATAATAAGTAGCCTTAAAATAAAAACCTAAATAAAAGGCTCTTTAAAGTACCTTAAAGAAACTCTAAAAACTCTTCTTTTAAAAGAGAAAGTAATTAAAAAAGGTTCTTAAAATTTAATTAAAGGCGTTTTTTACGCTAAAACTTATCTTAAAATAAAGATAAAAAGAAGGCTAATAATAAAGAGAAAAAGAATTTTACTTATTAAAAGTATAATAATAATAAATATCTTTAAAATAAATACCTTAAAAAAGAAAAGATTAATAATATAAAAACTTAAGATAAAAAGAGAGAAAATAAAAAGAATACTATAAAAAAAGAGAATTAATTATAAATAATACTTGGTTTATAATTAATAAAGATTATATTTAAGTAAAAGCTAGTTTTATAATATAAGTTATAATTTAAGAATAAAAATTAATACTTATTAAAGTAACTTTAAATATTAAGGTTAAAGTAAACTTAATTAATATTACTTTAATATAACGTGTAAAATTATACCGCTTAAATAAGATTCTATTAAGCCTTAAAATACCTAATAATATCTATTTATAAAAGCTAAGAGTATAAAAGATACCTTTAGCTCTTATAAATTTACGAGGGAAATAAAGAGAGTTCACTTAAATCTATTATATAATATTAAATATAAGTAAGAATCTTCTTTTACTTAAAATACTAGCTCTTAAGAATAAGAATATTACTATAAACGTAAGGTTATAATAATTAGACCTCTAAATGTATTGTATTTTTTGTATTTTTTACTATACTATATTATAATGTATTGTATTATAATATATTACAATACATTACAAGATAAGAATACCTATAAATGTATTATAAGGCTATAAAATATCTAATAATATAAATAAATGCTTATATAAGCATATTATATATTAAAATAAAGCTAAAAATCACGTGATTTTAAATCTTTAAAAACTAACCTTAAAATATGGATATTAAGCGAGATATTAAGCTTTAAAGTTATGTCTTAAAATAAAAAGTAAGTAAAGCGGGGCGAATTTTCAATTGCTTATAACTTTTTAATATAATAACTTATGATAGTAAAAAGTGGGGTATTTTAAAGACCTAATTTAGCTCTTTTTAATGATATAAAATTTTTCCTTATAACCCTTATAATTAGCCTTATAATCCTAAGTTAAAAAAACAAGGGTCTTTTTTACTTATAATACATTTATAGGTATTTTAGTAATGTAATGTAATGTATTTAAATATAATACACGAAAATACAATACAATATAAAATATAATACATAATACACTTATATTTACTATATTTGTAAGAGCTCTAATAATAATAGTAATATAATATAAAGAAGAGCGAATATAAGGTAATCTTAATATATAAGTTTAAAAGGGAAGCGTAAAATCACGTATACGTTTTCGCTATATTTAAAGTAAAAGAGATAGTATTACTATAAGAAAATAGTATTAAACCCTTTTTAAAAGTAACGCTTTTACTACTAGTATTATAAAAATATATTAACGTTTTTAGAGATAAAAAGATAAGAGAACTACTATTATATCGCTTAATTAATTATATAATTAACCTAGTAAAAGAAAAATTACCTTTATATAAACCTATATACTTACTTTTATTAAAGAAGCTAATAATATTATAAGATTACTTAAATAAAAACCTAAAGGTAAGCTAAATTTAATACTTTAAAAGCTTAATAAAAGTATTAATCTTATTTATATTAAAAAAGAATAGAATACTTTACTTTTACGTAAACTATTAAGAATTAAATAAAGTTAATATTAAGAACTAATATTTACTCTCTTTAATTATTAAGATACTAGACTAAATATAAGAAGCTAAGATATTCTTAAAATTAAATATTAAGAAAGCTTATTATTAAATTAAAATTAAGGAAAAAAACGAATAAAAAACCGCTTTTTAAATATAATATAAGTATTTTAAATACTTAATAATACCTTTTAAGTTAATTAATATACTTATTATATTTTAAAGTTATATAAATTAAGCGCTATAAGGCTTAAATAATATTATTTATATTATATACCTTAATAATATCTTAATATTCTTTAAGATAAAGAAGAAATATAAAGAATACCTAATATAAGTATTAAAATAAATAAGAAACGTAAGGTTATACGTTAAATTATTTAAGTGTAAATTCTTTTAACTTTAAGTGAAATTTTTAGGGTTTATTTTATTAATAAAAGAGATCTTTATAAATTCCACTTAAATTAAAACTATTATATTTTAATTAAAACTTAAAAGCTATTATAATATATAAGTATTCTTAAAGTTTTATAACTTTTATTAATGCTTTATTAAAGTATACTTTTACGTAATAGCCTTATTAATAGCTTTATTAAAAGAGAGTAAAAATAAGCGAAAATTAAGGAGTATAAAACTTAATTAAAAGAAAATAAAAGCGTTTTATATTTTAAAGAATACCTTTATAAAAGCTTTATTATTATAATATTTTAATTCTAATTAATAAACTTAAATTAAAATAAATGTATTAATCTTTATAATTATAATAATTTTATTATAATTTAAAGATAATAGAAAATAGTATTCTATTACCTTTTAATCGTAGAAATTATAAGATATAAAAACCTATTATAATATACTTAATTAAAAGATACTAGTAATTAAAAACGCATTTAAATATTAATAATATTATATAAACGATATAATAAATCTAATTAAGGTTTTAATAGACTATTATAACCTATAAACGTTTATAAGTAATAAGTAATTAAATAAGAGATAATTTTAATAATATTTATACTTAACTTCTTTTAACTTTATAATTAAGTATTAAGTAAAGAAAAGAAACCCTATTAATATACTATTAAAATAATTAAATTACGCGAAAAAACCGCGTAAAAATCTTATAATTCTTAAAGAAATTCATATAAAAATAACGTAAGTAAATAAAGCGCTTATTAAATTTATTTAGGTATAAAAATATAATTTATTATTTTTAAATAAAGCATTTAATTAAGAGAAATATAATAAAAAGCTTTTATTAAAAGAAAGTTTATAAGTCTCTATAGAATCTAATAAGCGTAATAAGATACCTTTATAAGAGAAGTTACCTCTCTTAAGCTATTAATTTAACTTAAAACTAAAAGGTAAATTATAATTACTTTTACTTTAAGAGAAAATTTAAAATACTATAAAATAAAAAGACTCTTATAAAATAAACGTAAATACACTTTTAAGAGATATAATCTTAGATATATAAAAAAGAGATTCTTAAATAAAAGTTAAATATATAAGAATTTATTTTAATTAAGATTTAATTAATAAATAGCACTTAAATAATTAAGGAATTTTAATATATTAATAACGTGTATAAATTCTATTAAATAAGGCTATTATTTAAGAATTACTTAAATTATACTATAATAACCTATTAATTAAGTACTTTAATATAAAAAGAATAGCTAAGCTATTAAAAAGAAAGTTCTATTAAATACATATAAATATAAATATAAAAGACTATATAAAGTCTTATATAATATATTAAAGAATTATAGTATAAAGGTATTAGCTTTATAGTAAACTAGAATTACTATTAATTTTTTACGGCTTATAAGCTAAATTGTTAATAGACTTTATAATAGAATTATTAAAGACCTAGTATTATAAATAAGATATTAATACTATTCTAATAATAATAAACTATTATATAAAGTACTCGCTATTTTACCTAGTATTAAATACGATTATAGCTAGTAAACTAGTAATATTATTCTATAAATAGGTTAAATATACTTATAATACTCTTACTAGAATTATATCTAATAAAGAATCTTTATTTACTAGTTATTTCTAGTTAAATTTATATCATTTAATAAAGATTTAAAGATAACTCTTTACTACGTATTACCCTTAAATAAATAAATAAAACGCGTTAATTAAATACTAGAATATTATCTTTAAGCTTTTATAATAAAGAATTAATTATATTAATTACTTTTATTACTTATAATATAATTCGCGTATAATAATACTATTAATTTAATAATTAATACCTTATTAAATTAACTTTTAATAGGGTTTAAGCCTTATATATATTATAATATTAAAGATAATATTATAAGAGAGTGTTAAGGACTAGCTATACTATACTACTATAAGTATACGTCTTTAAAAGTAAGAATAAACTTAAGAAGAAAGAGAAAAAAGAGAAAAGATTTCTCTTATTTTACCTCTCTTTATATTCTTACCTAACCTATAAATTATTTAGGTTAAGTTTAAGTTACCTTTATAATAAGTTTAATTTAAGCTTAAGCTAATAGCTTAAGCTTATAATATACCCCTTTACTTACCTAAGCTCTTATAGTACCTAGCTAATAATTGTATAAGGTGTATTATACTCTCTTTTTACCTCTTATATTTATTTATTTTTATTGCTTTATAAGAGTAGTATAAGTTAAGTATAAATTAATTCTCTTATAACGTTTTCTTCTTATTCTTTATAATTTTTATTTTTACTTTTACCTTAAAATAATTTTAAATCTTATTACGCGCGTTTCTTTATAATATTTATTTATTAAGCACTTAAATTAATCTTATATTAACCTAATAGAAGAAAATAATAATATAGCTAATACTATTAATACTCTTTTACCCTCTTTTACCTTACGCTTTAAGCGTTATTTAAGTAAATTTATTATAAAGAGTAACTTTAATAAAAATAAAATTTCTAATAATAAAAAGCTTATTAGTTTCTATACGTAGTATTATAATTAACTTTTAAATACTAGCTATTATAAATATATACCTAGTTTTAGTTTAGCTTATTAACCTTATTATAATACTTAAAGGTAATTTAACTAAAAGTTATATATTTACGCTATAAACCTTAAGCTTTACTATTAATAGAAGAAAGTTAAACGTATTATTACTTATAATAAATATATTACTATTAAGGCTATTAAGAAGAGTATTAACGTTAAAGCCTTTTAAGTTAAGTTTATACGTAAGTTTTTTTTTATAGTAAAAAAGTTTCGTTTTATACTTACTTATACTTATATTAATTCTAATTTAATTTAAATAATTAACTCTTTTATTAAGTTTAATTAAAATTTCTTATTTATAACCTAATAAGCTATTATTCTTAGTATATCTCTTACACTTATTATTTATTATAAGAGCGCTATTATTTACTAGAATTTAAGCTATTAAGTAATAATTACGGATTTTTATTATAATTAAACTAGTATTACTTAAGCTTTTAATTAGCTTATTAATAATTAGCGTTTTAACTATAAAGAATATATCGCGTAAATAGCCTATCTTAAAAGAGTAATTAAATCCATTAACTTATCTCTTATTAGTTATAACTAGTATTTTATTTACGCTTTTAATATTACTTTATTAGGGTTTTCTTTTATTCTTCTTAACTCTATTACTTATTACTAGCTTTTTAAATAGTTCTTTAATAACTCTAATAAGCTAATTTTAATTAAGGATTTTTATTCTATTAATTCTACTATACTACTAGTTATCTTTATTTCCCGCTTAATTATATCTTTATCTTCTATAACTTAATAGCTAATTACCTTTACTTCTCACTTAAATATACCTTTACCTTTTATAATTAGGTAACTAATTACGCTTATTTTAAAGCTATAATATCTCTTTAAGGGAAAAGGGTTTAATACTAATTAAAACTAATATTTTAATAACTTTTTATTAATAAATAAAAGTAAAAATAAGCGTAAAAGAAAGGCCCTTAATTATTTTTAAAATACCTTTAATTAAGCTTTATCTTATAGCTTTTTCTCTTATAAAACTAGCTTTTATACCTATAATACGCTATTTTATTAAAGTTTCTTATTACGCGCTAATAGTATTAATATTAATAGTTTTACCTTTATTAATATTACTTTAAACTTTTAGTTTAGTTTTAATTTACGCGCTTTTTATTAAAGATTTACTTATCTATTAAGTATATTAAATCTATTAATCTATTTAATTTAAGCTCTTTCTTATTTGCTTAATTTAAGACTAAAAATATTAATAGCTCTCTTTTAATACTACTTCTTTTTACTTTAATAGAGGTTTTTATTACTCTTTATTAGCAGTTTATTTTATCTTATATCTTAGCTAATAAGAATTATTTCTCTTTATTATTATTAGTTTATAGTAATTTAAATATTACCTTATATAAACGTCTTATATTTAAGCTAGCCGCGTATTAGCTCTTTTAATTATATTAGCTATTTATTAAATAAGGTGTTTTTAATTTTCTTCTTTTTTTTTTATTTTCTTTAATTATAATATTTATAATTAATTAATCTAAAAAAATTTACTAGCCTTTTATAGTCTCTTTACTTATACGATTTAAGGCTTTTAAATTATATTATTATTTTTATTACTCTTATTTTAATCTATTATAAGCTCTTATTACCTCTCTTTTTTTTTTTTTTTATATAAGTATTATTATAATTATAATAATTTAAGCGTAATATAAAGGTAATATAAGGCTATTATTTTACCTTACGTTCTCTTATTAGTTTTTAAAATGCTTTAATACTATTATCTCTTATACGTTTTCTAGTAGCTCTTAAATTAATTATATATAATTTACTTATTTTACGTAGGCTTTTTATTTCTTATCTTTTTTTAATACGTTTCTTACTATAAGAATTTTCTTTACCTTAAATTCTTTTATTAATTAACCGCTTATCTTATTATTTATTTACATTAACTTAAAGCTTAATTTAAAGTCTTATAACTCTTAAAATAAAAGTAAGTTATAAGTTATATATTCTAAAAGATTAACGTGAAATACTAGGTAAATATTACTTAAAACGTTTAGCCTTATTATAAGTAATATTAATATATTTATAATCTTATATTTTATTATAATTTAATTTAACTTTCTACTTAATTAATTTATTTTAATATCTTATAGGTTTAATTAAATATTATCTTTAATCTTAAACTTCTTTATTAGGCGTTATTATTTACTTATTAAGTTTTAAGTATATTATTAAGTAAATGTAATTATAGCTTAAGTTAAGTTTATTTCTTTTTATAAGTAATTAATAAATACTATTACTCTTCTCTTTATTAATGTTACGAACGACACTACACAAGACACGGGACGGGACCGCACCAGCTAGGATAGGCACGACCCGTGGGCATAAGAAGAAGGTAGGGGCACGTGACTAGCTACGTAACCTAAGAGGCGATTAAAGAGGTTAATGTTTAAATATATTAATTAGGGAGAATTAAACTAACTGAACCTTAAGCTAATTAATTAAGGTTTAAAGAGATTAATAGTTAAGCTAATTAATTTAGAATTATAATAGAGAGATAAACGAGTACTTAAGGAGAAGGTATTCCTATAGTTAGATAGTTTAAATCTCTATTAATTAATCTAAGTAATAGTTTTACTATTAAGAGTTATACTCTTAATAGCCTTATTATAATACTACTTAAAAAGCTACTCTATAGCATTTAACCTAACTTACTTCCTAAGAAACAGACCTACTATGCCTTAGAACCTAAGCTACCGTTACAATTAAAGTCTTTAATTTTTATATATAAGATAGCTTTTAAATTATAATTATATTAAATTTATATAAGGCTTTATTTAAGCTTTTTTAATTATAATTAAGTTCTAGTTATTTAAAGCTAATTAATAAGTTATAAGATATTTTATTTAATTAAATTACTTAAATAAAATTATAAATTAAAGAACTACTTATACCTTTTAATTTACGCGTTTTATATTATTATTTATTTATAAGTAATATATTATAAAGAGAAGCTAGGTTATCTTTATAAGTTTATAAAGTATTATTTGAAATTTATCAAGTTAATTTAACCTATAATTTATAATAATTTATTTTAAAAATCTATAAAACTATTACTAATATTACTTAAAACGCTTTACGTATACTTTAATCTTTATTAATATTATAGCCTTTAATTACACGTATTTAAATAATTAATTTATAATAATTATTAAGTATTTAACGTTTCTCTTCTTATAAGTAAAAAGGTCTATTATAAAGTTAATTAAGATTTATAATTAATACTTATTTATAATTAAAATTAGTTATAAGAGTCTTTATTAAAGCTATTTACTCTTATATCCCTTATAATAATAGTAATTATATATAAATCGCGTAACGTTTTAAAATATTTCTTTTTAGTAATAGTCTTATTAAAGTAACTTAAAGATATTATTTTTTTTAAGGTAATCTACTATTAAAAAGTTATATACGTATTATATAAGTATTATTATAAGTAGCTCTTACTTTAAGACTTAAGTATAGCTTTAAAATAATAGTATTTCGTGTTAAGGACTAGCTATACTATACTACTATAAGTATACGTCTTTAGAAAGTAAGAATAAACTTAAGAAAAAAGAGAAAGAGAAAGAAAGGTTTCCCTCTTTTTACCCCCCTTTATATCCCTACTTAACCCGTAAATTATTTAAGTTAGGTTTAAGTTACCTTTATAATAGGTTTAACTTAAGCTTAAGCTACTAGCTTAAGCTTATAATATACCTCTTTACTTACCTAGGCTCTTTTAATACCTAATTAATAGCTATATAAAGCGCGTTATACTCTCTTTTTACCTCTTATATTTATTTATTTTTATTTCTTTATAAGGGTAAGGTAAGTTAAATATAAAATAAATCTTTTATAATATTTTCTTCTTATTCTTTATAACCCCTTATTCTTACCCTTTTCTTAGAATAATTTTAAACCTTATTATACGCGTTTTCTTATAAAATTTATTTATTAAGCTCTTAAATTAGTCTCTTTATTCTCGCGTTAATTTAAAAAAAAGAAAAACAATAATATAGCTAATACTATTAGCGCTTCTTTACCCCCTTTTACTTTACGCTTTAGGTATTATTTAAGTAACTTTATTATAAAAGGTAACTCTAGTAAAAATAATATTTCTAATAGTAAGAAGCTTATTAACCCTTATATGTAATATTAAAACTAACTTTTAAATACTAGTTATTATAAATACGCTTTTAATTCTAGTATAGCCTATTAACTCTATTATAATACTCGCTAATAATGCAATTAAAAGTCATATATTTACGTAATAAATTCTAAGCTTTACTATTAGTAAAAGAAGATTAAGCGTATTATTACCTATAATAACTATATTACTATTAAAGCTATTAAGAAAAGCGCTAATATTAAGACTTCTTAAGCTAAGTTCTTACTTAAGTTTTTCTTTATAGCGAAAAAATTCTAGTTTATACTTACTTATACTTACGTTAATTTTAATTTAATTTAAACGATTAACTCCCCTATTAAGTTTAATTAAAACTTACTATTTATAGCCTAGTAGGTTATTATTCTTAGTATATCTCTTACGCTTATTATTTATTATAAGAGCGCTATTATTTACTAGAATCTTAGCTATTAAGTAATAATTATAGATTTTTACTATAATTAGGCTAGTATTACTTAAGCCTTTAATTAACTTATTAATAATTAATATATTAACTATAAAAAACGTGCTACGTAAATAGCTTATTTTAAAAGGGTAATTAAATCTATTAGCTTATCCCCTATTAGCTATAATTAACGTTTTATTCGCGCTTTTAATATTATTTTATTAGAATTTCCTTTTATTCTTCTTAACCTTATTACTTATTACTAGCTCTTTAAATAATCTCTTAATAATTTTAATAAGCTTATTTTAATTAAGAATCTTTCTCCTATTAGTTCTACTATACTATTAATTACTCTTATTTCCCATTTAATTACACTCTTACCTCTTATAACTTAATAGTTAATTACCTTTACCTCTCGCTTAAATATACCTTTACCTTCTATAATTAGGTAATTAATCGCGCTTATCTTAGAGTTATAATATTTCTTTAAAGGGGAAGAGTTTAATATTAATTAAAATTAGTATTTTAATAATTTCTTATTAGTAAATAAAAGTAAGAATAAGTGTAAAAGAAAGGCTTTTAATTATTTTTAAAATACCTTTAACCTAGCTTTATCTTATAGCCTTTCTTCTCGTAAAACTAGCTCTTACACCTATAGTATATAGTTTTATTAAGGTTTTTTATTACGTGCTAATAGTACTAATATTAACGGTTTTACTTCTATTAACGCTACTTTAAGCTTTTAGCTTAGTTTTAATTCGCGTACCTCTTATTAAAGGTTTACTTACCTATTAAGTATACTAATCCCGTTAACCTATTTAATTTAAGCCTCTTTTTATTTACTTAATTTAAGGCTAAAAACTCTAATAGCTCTCTCTTAACACTACTTCTTTTTACTTTAATAAAAGTCTTTATTACTTCTTATTAGCGGTTTATTTTATCTTATATTTTAGCTAATAAGAATTATTTCCCTTTATTATTATTAGTTTTTAATAATTTAAACGCTACTTTACGTAAACGTTTTATATTTAAGTTAGCTATATATTAGCTCTTTTAGTTATACTAGCTACCTATTAAATAAGGTGTTTTTTTTTTTTTATATTCTTTAATTATAATATTTATAGTTAATTAATCTAAAAAAATTTACTAGCCCTTTATAGTCTCTTTACTTATATAATTTAAAGCTTTTAAATTATATTATTATTTTCGTTACCTTTATTTTAACTTATTATAAGCTCTTTTTTTTTTTTTTTTTTTATATAAGTACTATTATAATTATAATAGTTTAAGCGTAACGTAAAGGTAATATAAGACTATTATTCTACCTTATATCTCTTTATTAGTTTTTAAAATGCTTTAATATTATTATCTCCTATACGTTTTCTAGTAGCTTTTAAGTTAATTATATATAATTTACCTATTTTACGTAGGCTTTTTATTTCTTACCTCTCTTTAATACGTTCTTTATTATAAGAATTTTCTTTACCTTAAATTCTTTTATTAGCTAATTACTTACCTTATTATTTATTTACGTTAACTTAAGGCCTAGCTTAAAGTCTTATAGCTCTTAAAATAAGAGTAAGTTATAAGCTATATATTCTAGAAGATTAACGTAAAATACTAGGTAAATACTACCTAAAATATTTAGCCTTATTATAAGTAATATTAATATATTTATAACCTTATATTTCGTTATAATTTAATTTAGCTTTTTACTTAACTAATTTATTTTAATATTTTATAGGTTTAATTAAATATTATCTTTAATCTTAAACTTTTTTATTAAGTGCTATTATTTACTTATTAAGTTTTAAACACGTTATTAAGCGAATATAATTATAGCTTAAGCTAGATTTATTTCTTCTTATAAATAGTTAATAAATACTATTACTCCCCCTTTATTAAGGTCTTTAATTTCTATATATAAGGTAGCTCTTAAATTATAGCTATATTAAATTTATATAAGGCTTTATTTAAGCTTATTTTAATTATAGTTAAGTCTTAGTTATTTAAGGCTAACTAGTAAGCTATAAGATATTTTATTTAATTAAATTACTTAAATAAAATTATAACTTAAAGAATTACTTATATCTTTTAATTTACGCGTTTTATACTATTATTTATTTATAGGTAATATACTATAAAGAGAAGCTAAGTTATTTCTATAAGTTTATAAAGTATTATTTAAAATTTACTAAGCTAATTTAATTTATAGTTTATAATAATCTATTTTAGAAATTTATAAAACTACTATTAATATTACTTAAAACGTTTTACGTATACCTTAACCCCTATTAATATTATAGTCTTTAATTATACGTACTTGAATAGTTAATTTATAATAACTATTAAGTATTTAACTGTAACGGTGGCTTAGGTTCTAAGGCATAATAGGTCTGTTTCTTAGAAAGTAAGTTAGGTTAAATACTATAAAGTAGCTGTTTAAGTAGTATTATAATAAGGCTATTAAAAGTATAACTTTTAATAATAAGACTATTACTTAAATTAATTAATAGAGATCTAGATTATTTAATTATAGGAATACCTTCTCCTTAAGTACTCGTTTATCTCTCTATTATATCTAGATTAAATAAATTCTATTTAATTCCTCGTATTAAATTAGGTTAATCCCCTTTAATCTATTAAGTTAAATTAAACTAATCCCATTTAATTCCCTTACGTAACCTGTAATTCTATTAGGCCTTATTCTTATTTATATGCTAGCGGCTTATAACGCTAGCTAATTACTTTAAGTACCCTTAGTTTATAATATAATACTTCTCTTTTATTAGTCTTATCCTTAAGGCTATTTCGTTTTATTTAATAAGTGTTCTTTTTCTTTCTTTCTTTTCCCTTTTTTCTTTCTTTATTATTCTTTTTATAATATCTTTTAATTATATTTTAAAATAATAATCTCGCCTTAACTAAAAGATTAATTATAAACGTCTTTTTAAGTTTATATTTACCTTTAGCTTTATTATACTTTTCTACGATTTGTATTAAAAAAACAATTAAAAGTGTATTATTATTAAAGGGAAAGACAAGTATAGTAAATATACTTTACGTAGTTATACTAGCTATAATCTAAGCGAAACGTCTTTAAATGCTTATAATTATATTCTTTATAAAAAGAATTATCTTAATAGAGAACATGCTTTAATTAAGAAGAATTTAAAGCGAGTAATAACTTATTTATAAAGAATTTATTATTAGGAGAAATTTTTACGATAAAAGGCTATAAAGATAATTACTTATAATATAAAGAGTTTAAATAAGTTAAAGGCTTAAAAGCGTTTAGAGTTAAAGTCTAATATACTTAACTAAACACTTAAGTTTCTAGTAAACTTAGATTTTCCTATTCCTAATAAGTTTTTATTCTCTAATAGAATTATTTAAGTAACGTTAAGTAATTCGTAAGATTCTTAGCTAGTTTCTAGGTGTTTTTAGAGTTTAAATATCCCTTTTTTTTAATAAGATAATAATAATTCTTTATATCTTCCCGTACTTTAAGTATTTATTTAACTTTATATTTATTAGTATCTTCTATTATAATATTTATAGTAATTATAAATTTATCTAGTGCTTTCTTTAATAGTAATATATAAAATATAAAATAAATTCTTATTTTATTTAATAATAATAGTTTATAGTTAATATTTAAGATTTTCCATTTAATAAGAAATAGTTTAATCTTCTTTTAATTAAGTTTATTATTAGGTCGCTTAATTTTAATATTTTTATAAATAAGATATACTTTATATCCCTTCTTTAGAATTAATACTAATAATCTCTTTTTATTCGCGTAGTATTTTATTTAATTCTATAGAAATATTTATTTCTATTATAAGTATTTTTATATTTCTATTATAGTTACTATATACGTTATAGCTATTAGCGCATTTATATTTTATATTATATATATCTTAATAATAGGGTTAAATCTATAATTTACTTTAAATAGTAATATCTTTATATTATTAATCTTAGAGCTATTATAAGCCTATTATACTAGTAGTAGCTATTTTACCTAATTATTCTATTAGTAGTTAATATAACTTCGTAAATATTATTCAAGTATTTAGTTTAAGATTTTTATTTATTTATTTAATTATAGGTAAAATACTATTAATAAGCTTTATTTAATCTTTATAGTTTCTATAAGGTATTTTTAAAAGTTTAAGGTAAATAATTTATTATAATTTAATATAAGCTTTATTAATAATCTATGTTATATAATAACTATTTTAAAGAATATATACGCTAAGTCCTTAGTATTACTTAATTTCTTATATAAAATATAATAGGCGTATTTTATAAGTTTATTTATAATAATTAAAATACTATTATAAGCTACTTCTATTATAGGTTCTTTTAACTTTAATAGTTTAATAATAAAGTCTATTATAATAGTTTACTATACTCAGAGCATTGACAAAAAAACTACACTACATGTAGTTTTTTAGTGTAGTTTTTAGTATAGTGTAGTTTTTGTAGTTTTAGTGTAGTTTAACTACACTACAACTACATTTGTAGTGTAATATGTAATTATAAGGGCTTTAAAAGTAGACTTATAAGCTTATAAAAATAACCAAAAAATACTGGAATTTTAGCTCATTATAATGCTATAAAAATATCCTTTATAAGTTAATTAATAAGTAAGATATTAAAGTTTAAAGAATTCTAAAAATAAAGATATTAACTTGATTTATTTTAAGTATTTAGTAAGAAATAAATGCTTTTTAAATGTTATTTATATATATAATATATGTAATTAATATAAAAATTTAAAATATATATTTTTTTTACCTTAATTATATGTAAATAATATTTTAAAATATTTTAGTTTTTATTTATATTTTATTTAATTAAAATAAATCTATAAAAATAAGTAATAAGTATTTTTATATTTTATATAAGTTATCCTAATAGCTTATTAATATAAAACGTATAACTTTATCTAATATATATTTAATAAAATTTATATAAATTATTTTATATATAATTATATATGTTTTTTAATTTAATTAATATATATTATTTATATTAAAGTAAAATTATATATATTATTAATTTATATATTATAAAGTATTTTATAAGCTTAAATATATATTTAATATAATTAATTCTATATATATAAAGATTAATATAAATATTAAAAACTTTATTCTTAAGTTTTTTTTATTCTATATATTAAAACTATTATAACTTTATGAAAAAAGGAGTTTAAAAACAAGAGTAGTATCATTTTAAAGCTTATAATCTTAACTATTTAAAAATATTAACCCCACTTAATTTCACCTATTAATTATAAAGATAATAGCCGCGGTATTTAGTGGGGCAAGTTAACTAGGGTAAAACGCTATAGCGTTTTACCCCACTTTAATAAAAAACGCTACAATTTCTATTTCCTAATATCTCTACGAATACTTAACTAAAATTTATAAGCTTATAACTAATTAATAGCCCTTAAAAAGCCCTTTAATTTAATACTAGTTGCATAATTATAAGTCTAGTATTCTAGGAGTTATATTCGGTTAAAGTTTTAAGATACAAAGATTTCCTGTAAGCTGCATATGCATGTTTTAAGTGATAAAACAGCATATTATCACATAATATAACGCCTTTAATGCATTGTAAGCACACCGGCTTTTTCAACTGTTTCACTACAATTACATTTTCTCGTAAAACTATTCTATTGTTTTCCGCACGAATATACATGTTTAAGGGGTAAGTTAGGCATTAAAAAATGCCTAAATTCTAAGGTTTCTAAAACCGTTTGTATTGTAAATTTATTCTATATATTGACTGTGTTCTCCCACTTTAAAGTTTAGAACCTTTCTTTTCTACATTAATCTTCTTACCCTTATAACTCTACGAATACTTAACTTTTATCTAAACTTTTTTTATTATTAGATAGCCTTAAATTTAGGCTATCTTATAAAAACTTTTTATTATTTAAAACCTACCTTTACAATGGATTAAAATCCTCTTGGAATTACACCTCTTATTATTACGGATAATTCAAGCTTTTCTCAGTAAACTTTAACTAAAAAAGACCATACAAATGATGAAAGCTATCAATTTCGCATAAAATCATATATTATTCAACATAACCTTTTTTCTTATAAGGTTTCAGTAGTTAATTTAGAAAAACCACGAGAAATCACCTTTTTTTGCAGCTAACTAAGCTGTAACTTTACTTTTACCTGCCTAGCTAGCCGTTTTCAATCCTCCAATGGTTTAGCACATTATAGGAAAAAACATCCTACTATTGCAGTATTAAAAGCCGAAGAAAACGATAAAATAACTAGTAAGTTACTTCTTTTATTATTTTATATCTTATTATATTATTATTTTATATCCTATTATATTATTAATTTATATATTTATAATATTATAAATTTATAATTTACTAATTTACTTATAAATAGTACCTGCTATTACAGAGTCACCTTTAATATTCGACTTTTTAACTAAATCTAGCTTTTCTAGCTTTTTAAGAAGCAATAAAAGACCTAGAAATAATACTATTACTAGTAGTAGTAATGGATTTTCTAAGGATACTGCTCTTATATTAGCTCTTAAATTTATACTTTAAAATAACCTATCTTTTGCTACTATAACTAGTGAAAGCTTTAAAAAGCTTTTAAGTTATTATTACAAGTAAGTTTATATTATATTATTATATTATTTATATATAAGTTATATATTATACTAATATTAAGTTATTTTAGCCATGATATAAGCTTTTTTCATTATAGAGGCCTTACATCTCACATGAAAATATTACATTCCGATATGAAAAAGAATATAATAAATAAAATTCAAAATCAAGTTAATAAAATGGGTTTTATATCTATTTAACTTAATATTTGGACTTCAATTAATTCTAAATTATATTTAGGGGTTATAGCTAATTAGTTAAACCCCTAATTTGACTTAGAATATTATTTAATTGGTAAGTATATTTATATTTATATTTATATTATTATTATTATTATTATTATAATTTAAAAGCTAATTATATATTAGGATTTAAATATTTACCTACTAGCTATACCGGCCATTTAATTAATTTAATTTTTAATGAATTATTAACTGAATATAATATAAACCCTAAAAAAATTATAAGGTTAGTAGTTTATAATTAATAATTATATATAAAATAATATTAATTTACTAACTTTTTAATTATTATAGCTTTACTAGAGATAACGGCTCTAATAATAACACCTTTTTATCTTCTTTTTTAAACTTATATTCTAAAAGGCATAAAAAGCCTTTAGATATTCGTTGTACAGCCCATATTTTAAATATAGTGGCTAAAGATATAATATCTATATTTATTAACGAAACAACAAATACCGAAAATATCGAAAATTATATAAATAGCGAATTTTTACATTATTCTACCGAAGAATTCAACGATTTATCTGCTGAAAAAAGAATAAAATTTAATAATTTAATTCCAGGTATTTATTATAATTTATAATACTTATTTTAAGTTATTTTATATAATTTAAGCTAATTATAAAATAGGAATTATTGGAAAAGTTAAAAGAATAGCTATTCTTATTAAAAATAACTAATAACTTTATTTATAATGATTAAAAGCTTTAAAAGAAGCTAAAGATAAAGGATTTATTACTAGAAATAGTAATCTTACAAAAATACTATTAGGTAAGTTATTAATTCTATATTATAAATATTATTTAAAGCTTTAAAAGCTTATAAATATTATTATTAATATTAATAAGTTATAATAACTAACTTTACTTATATTAGCAAACGCAATAAGATGGAATTCAACCTATAAAATGCTTTACACAGCTATTTTATTAGTAGAACCTATTAAAATATTACAAAAAAAACGAATTTAGCAGCTTTTAAAGATGCTAGCTTAACTACGCAAGAATAGGCTGATTTAAATACTTTAACAAGTATTTTAGAGATTTTTAATTAGCCTATAACACAATTATAAAGCTAATCTTATAATACTATAAGTTTAGTATTTTTTTTCTAATAAGAATTTATACTTTACTTTAAGATATATTAAAAGATCAAAAAAGTTGGCTTAAAATGTAAGTTTTATAATATTTATAATATTTATAATTTTATTTTAAATTACTAACTATTTTATAGTTAAATACTTATAATCCATTAGCTAAGGTCTTTATTTTAGCTTTAAAAAAAGGCTTACATAAATTAAATTACTATTTTCCTAAGGATATTAATAGTAATTATAATTTTTGGAAGCCTTATTTATTTGCTGCTATATTAGACCCTAGGCTTAATTTATAATCAATTAAAAATCAATTAAGTATTAATTCTAATACTATTAATCAACTATTAAAAGACTTAAAAGCCGAATATAAAGAGTAAGTTATAATTTATTATATATATATTTTAAATCCCTTAATAACTATTAATTAATTATATAATAGAACTTATTAAGAATATATAAAAGACCCTAAAAATAAAGCAATTCCTTATATAGAATTAGAAGAAATTTCTTCTAATTCTAAAAAATCGACTAAAAATATAAATAATACTTGAATTGAAGTTAATTTACAATAACCAGCTAATTTAACTTCTTATAATAATACTAAGCTTTAACCTAGCTTATTTAATAACTTATTTCCAAAGCAAAAAACTAAAGCTATTAAAAAAACTAGAAAAAATGAGATTTCTAGTTATTTAAAGCTTGATTTTAAAGAAGATACGGTATTTTTTATCTTTATAATATTATTTATACATTTATAATTATAAGCTAACTTTTAATAGTAAGATATATTTATTTGGTGGGCTAATTCCACTGAATCTTTCCTAATTCTTTCTATAATAGCTCGAAAATATTTAGCTATTCCAGCTACTTTAAGAGCTATAGAAGGGAATTTTAACCAGGGAACTAATATTATTACTAAGCGAAGAACTACTTTATTACATGAAAATATTCGAATTATTTTATTATTAAAAAACTGGGTTAAAAATAAGAATAAAAGGGTAGAAAATAAGAGATATTATAATTTATTTTTATATTCTAGTGGAAATTTAGAAGAAAAAGAAGAGGAAGAGGAAGAGGAAGAAGAAGAAGATTAGAATAAAGTTTTAACTAATTCTAATAAAAATAAGGATATTTCTAAGTCTAATTATATAGATATTAGTGAGGATATGGAAGAAGAAGAAGAGGAGGAAAATATTTATGATTCTGATACTTAATTTAATATTAAAAGGGTTTTTTTATTATTATTTTTTATTTTATATAAAAGAGTGAAATTTTAGCGTTATAAAAGTCTAAAAAGTAATATTTGAAGTTAATTATATAAAGAGTTATTTAAATTTATATTTTATATAAATTTATATATATAATATAACTAAAAGAATATAATCTCTTATATTTATAATAATAATTATATTACTTATAAGGCTAAAGCTAATATATTTAATTAAGAATATTATTTATTACCTTAATATATTACTTATAAGCTTTATATTTAATATTTTTATATTTAAGTTATAGGGTAATAAGTTAAATCTCTTTTTTTATAAAATATTTATATATAAATAATAGGATTTTTTTCCTTTATTAAATTAAGTAAATTGTAATTATAATTATAATATAAAATAATACTTACTTACCTAATATAAATCCCTTAAATTTCTCTTATACTTTCTCTTATTTTTATATTTTTATTACGTCTTTAATCCCTGTTTTTAGCTTATCTAAGCTAGCTAATCCCTGCTTACTAATACTAATATTAGTAAGTAAATTTAGCCCTATTTTAGCTTACTAATTATATTAGCTAATAATAGCTTATAAATTTATTAATACTACATATTACACTAATTTTTAAAATGTAATGTAGTGTAGTAAAACTACACTACACTACACTACACTAAATTTCACTAAAAACTACAAAACTACACTACTTTCAATGCTCTGACTATACTCTTTTAGGTAGTAATATTAGTTATAATTCTTCGTATAATACGTATTACGCTAATTTTACTTTATTACACGTATTATATTTCTTAATAACTTCTTATATTATTTTTTACTTTTTAAGAAGTTATATAATCTTCTTAGTCTATTAATTATTTTCCCTATACCCTAATATTCGTATAATAGGTACTTATATATTTTCTTAATAAGCTATTCTTAAAGTATACTAGAAATATACTATTATTTATTATATAAGAAGGTTTTACCTTTCTTAAATAAATGCGTTTTCGTTTTTTAATTATTTAAATAGCTATTATTATTAATATATAATATAATCTAATACATTTATATTTTATTTAGCTTAACTTACTATATTATATTAATTTCTTAGGTACCTAATATAAGGTTTTTATTTTTAATAGCGCGTAGTAAGAGTATATTACTTACTTACTTATTTAATTTTAAGTTCTCTCTTTAATTAAGCGCGTTTACTCTTTTATTTTTAAATTCTTTATAGTATATAATCTTAAAGTTATAATTTATAAGGGTTTTATACTATTTAATTTATCGTTTATTTAAATCCTTTATAATTAAGAATAATATAAGATTCTTATAGTTAATATAAACCTTAATTTAATACTTTACTCTTATAAGATAATATCTTTATTCTTTAAAGCACTTAATAATAGCTATAAGTTCTTTATTATAAATCCTATAATTAAGTTTAAGTTTATAAAGTTTCTTTAAGAAGAATATAATTAGATATAATCTTCATTAATTATCTTATTATTTAAGCTATTCGCTTAATATAAAGTTTAAGGCGTTTATTTTAAGCTTATAAGGTTTATTTTAATTAAGTGCTTTTAATATAGGTTTTAATATAACTAAATCTTTTATCTTTTAAAATGCTATAGCTTTTATTTTATTCTATTAAAAGCTAACTTCTTTCTTTATTAGGTTTATAAGAGATTATAAAATATCTTTATATTTACTTAAGAACTTATAGTAAAAGTTTATAAATACTATAAATCCTTTAACTTCTTTTAAATTCTTTAATATAAGCTATTTCTTAATAGTTTTAATTTTATTTAAGCTTATTTATATTTCTTTATATATAAGCAGACCTCTAAATGTATTGTATTTTTTGTATTTTTTACTATGCTGTATTGTATTGTATTGTATTGTAATATAATACAATACAATACATAAATGAAATACCTATAAATGTATTATTAGGATATATAATAATAAATTTTAAAAACTATATAATAATAATAGATTTTTTTCTCGTTATAATAATATAAAAATTATACTTAAAAGTCTACGTATTAATGAAATATTTTACTTTAAAAATAGAATAAATATAAAATATTATATAACTTTTTATATAAAATAAATAAAAAAATAAGGTTTTTTTAAGCTTTATAAAGACGTTATATTATATAAATTAAGTAAATATTTTTTAAATAATTTTTTTTACTTATATTATATATAAAAAAACTAAAAAAATATATAATATATATTAATTATTTTAAAAATAATATTAAATAATAAATAAAAATATATATATAATATAAGATAATTATATAATAATATATTCTTAATAATATATATTTTTTGTATTTTTCTCTTATTTATTACTAATTTAAATTATTTATTATACTTTATATTTTAAATATTGTTATTAAATAATATAAATTATATATAAATTATATATTATAAAATTCTTTAGCTTTTTTTATATTTATTCATACATTTTATAATTATAAAATATTTACATATACTTATATATATTATAATATATATATATATATACATTAAAAATAAATTCTATGACTTTTATTATACTATATATTTCATCTATTATAACTCTACGAAAAAAACGAATTATATTATAAGATTAGTATCATTTAAAAGCTTGTAATCTTAGCTATTTAAAAATATTATTTTTATTTACTTTTAATTAATAATTATAGAGATATTATATGCGGTATCTAGTGGTGTTAAGAAAGTGGAGTATTTAAGTTACCCCGCTTTAGGAAAAACGCCACATTCTATAAACTAGAATATCTCTACTAATAATAGACTGAAATAGATAAAAATAGAACTAATTAATAGCTCTTAAAAAGCCCTATCTTTACATACTAGGTGCATCTTTATACGTCTAATATTCCTAAAGTTATATTAACTTAAAGTTTAAAAATATAAATACTTCTTATAGTATATATATGTATGTTTTAGGTGAAAAAACGCCTTAACGTAACACAATAGAAAGCCCTCTATACATTGTAATCACACCGGTATATTCTACTGTTTTATAATAGTTGTATTTTATCTTATAAATTTTTCACCGATTTCTATACGAATATGCACGTTTTAGGGGTAAGTTAGGCATTAAAAAAATGCCTGAAATTTAAGGTTTTTATGACATCTTTCATTGTATTTAAACTCTATATATTAACTGTGTTATCCCTCTTTAAAGTTTAGAATTCTCTTTTTCTACACTAACACTTAAACACCTATAACTTAACTAATATCTTACTTTTAATAAAACTTTTTTTTTCACTAAATAACCCTACTTTTAGGGTATATAGTGACTACTTTTTTTACCTTAAAACCCTATCTTATTTATCATTAAAAATAGCTGAAAATCCCTTTAATTCTGAACCCGATTTATCTACGAATAATAACTCTATTACGAGTCTTTTAACGCTAAATCGATATTAAAATGACCCTGAAAATGATGAGGGCTATCAATTTAGTTCAAAATTATATATCTTTTAACATAATCTCTTTGATTTTCGATTATCAGAGATTAATTTTAATAAAGAAAGACTAATTCATTGTTTTTGCACTTAACTAGACTGTTTATTTACTTTTTATAGTAAAGTAAAGCGTTTTCAGTCTTCTAATGGTGTTACACACTATAAAAAAAACATCCTTCTATTGTAACCTTAAAAAACGAAGAAAATTCTAAATTAACGTGTAAGTTATTATCTTTAAACTATTCTTTTAACATATTAATATAATATTATAATATTTTAAAGATATTAATTACTAATTTATTAATATATAGTGCCTATTATTACGGAATCACCTTTATTATCCGAAATATCAGCTCAATCTAGTATATCTAGTAGTAAAAGAGGCAATAAAAGACCTAGAAATAATACTATTATTAGTGAATTTTCTAAGGATACTGCTCTTATGCTAGCTATTGAGTTTATGCTTTAAAATAACCTATCTTTTACTACTATTACTAGTAAAAGCTTTAAAAAGCTAATAAGCTATTATAATAAGTAAGTTTATAATATTATATTATATATTTAATAATATAATATATATTTAATAATATAATATATATTTAATAATATTAACTTATTTTAGTTAAGATACGAGCTTTTTTCACTATTAAAATATACTTTCTCATATAGATATTTTATATCTAAAAATGAAGAAGAATATAATTAATATAATTCAAAATCAAGTTGATAAATTAGGTTATATATCTATTTAACTTGATATTTGGACTTCTATTAATTCTAAATCTTATTTAGGAGTTATAGCTAATTGGCTAAACTCTGAATTTGATTTAGAATACTATTTAATTGGTTAGTTTATTATTTTTATTATATATTATATTATTATTTAACTTTTTAAACTAATTATATTTAGGATTTGAATATTTACCTAATACTCACACTGGAAGTTCTATTAATCTTTGTTTTAATCAATTATTATTAGAATATAATATAAAACCAGAAAAAATATTAAGGTAAGTTAATTATAAGGTTATTTTATGATACTTTATAATATTTTATGATATTTTATTAACTTATTTTAAATTATAGTTTTACTAGAGATAACGGCTCTAATAATAACACTTTTCTTACCTCTTTTTTAAACTTTTATACGGAAAAAAACCTAAAACCTTTCGATATTCGTTGTACAGCTTATATTTTAAATATTATTGCTAAAGATATTATATCTACGTTTATTACCGAATCAACAACATCCGAAAATATCGAAAAATACAAAAATAGCGAGCTTTTATACTTTTTAACAGAAGAATTTAACTAATTATCTTCTGAAAAACAAAAACAATTTTCTAATTTACTTCCAGGTATTTTAAGTTTTTTTTCATTATATTTATATATATTTTAAGCTAATTATTATATAGGAATTATTGGAAAAGTTAAAAAAGTAGCAATTCTTCTTAAAAATAACCAACAACTTTATTCTCAATAGATTAAAGCTTTAAAAGAAGCTAAATCTAAGGGCTTTATAGCTAAAAATAATAATATTACAAAAATACCATTAGGTAAGTTATATAATATATTTAATAGCTTTTATTTCTATTAAAACCTTAAAAATCTATTTAAAACTATTAATAATTATTACTAACTATTTTTACTTAACTTAGCAAACGCAACAAGATGGAATTCAACTTTTAGAATGATAAATACGACTATTATGCTTAAAAAAGCTATTATATTATTACAAAACGTTACAAATATAGCAGCTTTTAAAGATGCTAATTTAACAACGCAAGAATGGCTTGATTTAGAGACTTTATCAAGCATTTTAGAGGTTTTTAATGAGCCTACAAAGAAATTACAAAGCCAGGCTTATAATACTATAAGCTTAGTATCTTTTTATATCTTTAAAATATACTTTCTTCTTGAAAATATATTAAAAGATCAAGAAAGTTAGCTTAAAAACGTAAGTTTTTTATATTTTTAAACTTTTTATATTAAAATAATAACTATTCTAACTTATTTATAGAAAACCGCTTATAATCCGTTAGCTAGAGCTTTTATTTCAGCTTTAAATATAGGTTTAAAGAAACTAAATTACTATTTTCCAAAAGATATTAATAGTAATTATAGTTTTTGGAAGCCTTATTTATTTGCTGCTATATTAGACCCTAGATTTAATATTGAAACGGTTAAAACTCGATTTAATATAAATTCAACTACTTTACATTTATTATTAAATGATTTAAAAACAGAATATCAAGAGTAAGTATAAATAATTATTAAAAATAACCTTTTTTTTAATATTTTATAACTAATTATATCTTAGAACATATAAATTATATATAAAAGACCCTAAAAATAAGCTTATTCCAAATATAGAAATAGAAGAAGATTCTTCTTCTAGTTCTAATTTAAATAATCGAGTAATAATCGATTTATAATAACCAGCTAAGAAATTAACATCTTATAAAGATCCTAGGCCTAAATTAAAGCCTAGTTTATTTGATGACTTATTTCCTAAGCAAAAAAATAAAGCTATTAAAGAAACTAGAAAAAACGAGATTTCTAGTTATTATAAGCTTAATTTAGAAGATAATGAGGTATTTTTAACATTTATAAGCTTAATTATATAAAAATAAACACTAACTTTTAATAGGAAGATATATTTATTTGGTGGGCTAATTCTATTAAAGCTTTTCCGATTCTTTCAATAATAGCACGAAAATATTTAGCTATTGCAGCTACTTTAGGAGCTATAGAAGGGAATTTTAACTAAGAAGGTAACGTAATTAGTAAGCGAAGAACCTCTTTAATGCATTCTAATATTCGAAAAATTTTATTATTAAAAAACTAGGCTAAAAATAAGGAAAAACGAGTTAAAATAAAGAAATATTATAATTTATTCTCTTATTCTAGCTTAGATTCAGAAAAATCTGAATCAGATGAAAATTCAGCTTTTTCTGGTAGTGATAAAGCTATTTCTAAAGTTAAATTTGTAAATAGTACTAAAAATAGGGAAGAAGAGGAAGATAGTGATATTTATAATGCATAATAGCTTTATATTAGTATAAAATAAAGCTTTTAATATTTTTTTTGAATTTTATAATAATAAGAAGAACTTTAGCTTTATAAAGATATTTATATTAATATTATAAGTTATATATTTAAAAAGTTACTTGCATTTATATTTTTTTAAATTTAACATTTACTCTTAAGTCTTTTTATAGTATATTTTTAGATATATTATTAAGAATTAATTATATAAAAAATAGTATTATATTAATATAATTTTAAGGTTTATAATAATATATTATTTACTATTATATTTTTAATAATTATTAAGATATTAAATAATAAAGCTTAAAAATTTAAGTTTAATACTATATAAATTAAGAAAAAAGGACTTAAAAATAATAATAATTAAGTAATATAATTAATTAACGCGCTAATAGCTTTAAAGTATTTCATTTTATAAAATTTATATATTTAAAGTTTAAACTTTATATTTTAAATTTTTAATAATATATTTTAAATAATAAAAATATAAATAACTCTCTTATTATATAACTTATAATAATATAAATTAATGCATTTTAAAGGACTAAAATAGCTCTATTTAATAATATAAAAATATTTCTTATAAGCCTTATAATTAGCCTTATATATACAAGTAAAAAATTTACTAGCGTTTTTCCCTAATAATACATTTATAGGTATTTTAAGAATGTAATGTATTGTATTTAAATACAATACACGAAAATACAATACAATACAAAATACAATACACAATACACTTGTATTTACTATATCCGTAAGAGCTCTGTATATAAGCACGTACCCTAAAAAGTATATAGTATTCTAGTAGAAGTAGTATTTTAAGGCCTTAACTAAGAGTTTATTATTTTATAGAGTTTATAGTACCTTATATATATATTATTTGTGTTTCTTAAGGGTATTTAAATAAATAAGAATATTATTAAGGTATATAACTATAAATACTCCTAGTTATTTCTATAAGATTATATTAATTATTCTTTAAAAGGTTATTAATACGTTAATAAGCTTAAAAGGTATTACTAAATATTTATAGTATTCTCTATTAGTTTAAAATACTATTATTTACTTATAGCCTTCTTTTATTTGTATAAGGTTATAGGCTTTTTTTAAGTTAAGTATAATAAACCATTTAACTTTTCTAACTTTATCTTTAATTTCTATTATAAGTAATAATAGGTATTAATTCTTAATTATAATTTTATTTAAGTGTTAATAATTAATATATAATTATAGTTTTTTATTCTTCTTTAATACCTATAAGATTAGGTATTTTACTAAAGACTTTAATAGTCTTATATATTCCTTTTATAATATATCCTTTAAATACTCCTTAAGCGCCTTATTTTACTTAGGGTTTTAGGAATAAATTTTATTAAACGTTAATTTAATACTAGGCTAGAGTTTAATTTTATAATTCTAGTATAAATGCTTTAATAGTTCTATTTCTAGCTCTCTATTAAATAGCTTATTATACTTTAAGTATTTCTTAAAAATCTCTATTATCTTAGCTTTTAGCTCTCTAGTAATTACATATATTTCTAAAGGCCTATTATAATTTAAATAAAGTGCTTTTTATAAGTTACTCTTAGCTTTATAACTGTATTCTAGTAAATTCTATTAAAGTTAACCGGTTCTTTAATTAACTTATAAATTACTTACTTATAATTAAGGTATCCCTAATATAATATTATATTTTAAGATTACTATAATATTTAATATAACCTAGTATTTTATACCTTATATATTAACGAGAAGTTACGCTACTTTTATATTAACTACTTCTTAGCTATACTTTATTATAATTCCTTTTATAATTATAAGTTAATAAGGCTTATCTTTAGGTATTTAAGGTAATTATAATCTATTAATAAGATTTAGCGAGATAAAATTTCCTTATACTCCGCTATTAATTATTACTTAAATCTTTTATTTTATTATAATTATATTAATTATAAGGTATATTATATTATTAATATTTATAGTATATAAAGACCTATTAGATCTTCGTTAAGAAATTAGTTTTAATTATAATAATAGCTATTATTTCTTAATTTATTATTTCTCTTCTCTTATTATTTAACGCGTATTTTTAAGCGCTATTATTAATAATTATTCTTTAACGCATTATTAGAGCTTTCTTAGTAATTACTTAATCTACTATTTATATTAATTAAACTTAAGTTAAGCGAGTTACTTATAATTATATAGTTCCCTTTCTTCTTATATTATAGGGTTATAACTTTAATAGTATATACGTTATTCTTAGTATAATATAACTTCTTATTTAATATCTTTAAATTAGTTTATTGTAATTTTAATTGTATTATAAGGGTTATTCTCCTTTCCTTTTATTCTTATAAAAACTATTTACTACCTTACTTACTATTAAAATATATATAGTAATTATTATTATAATAGAAGGTTTAATTAAGGAGTTTATATTTAATTTTAGGTTCGTTTTTCTTAATTAAATAATTCTCTTCTTCTTAGATTTATTCTAGTAAAGGTTTACTTTTTAATAAGGGTATTTAATATTTCTAAAAGTTATTAGATATTAGTTAAGTTTTAAATTTCTAATCTTTATTTAAACTAATATTATTTATTAATGTAAGGTTTTCTTTTTTACTTATTATACTAAGATTTCGCGTAGGTAAGTTTTCTTAGTTTATAATATAAAGTTTCTTACCTTTAAGAATTAGCTTTTATAGCTTTTCTAAGGCTTTATATTTATTTTTAAAGTATGTAATCTTACTATAATTATAATAAGTCTTTCCCTTTTCCTTATTCGTAGCGTTAAGTTCTATAAGTCTAGTATAGTACTTATATACTATTAATATTTAGCGTAGCTTACTACTATTAGGTTTATTAAACCTAGTATATAATTTAAATTTCCTATAACTTTTTTCGTAATATCGCTTATATAAACGATTATTTATCTTAATAACTATTTTAATAAAGTTATTAAATAACTTAAAATAATCTTTTTAATAAATATTATTCTTTACTTCTTCTTTAAGTCCTTAATAGAAAACTTTTATTTTAGGTTTAGTATTTTAATTAAGTTTTACTATAATATACTTAAACTCCCTAGTATAATAAGCTATAAATTCAATTTACTTAAGTTAAGTAAGCTATTATATAGCTTTCTTATACTTATTAAGGTTTTTAAATATAGTAAGAAGTTATTCTTTAAAGGTTTTATAATTAAAGAAAATATAAATAACTTTTACTTTAACTTTAGCGTTATATTTAAAATATACGCGAAGAGTTAGCTTCTATTATTCTATTACTTTCTTAATTAAAAGGTTATTAATATAAAGAATCTATAACTTAAGCGTCTTATAAATTTTCTTATTAACTTAAAGGTAAGCTTAAGCTTATATAAGAAAGTTCCTTATATTACCCTTATAATTATTATATAGTTCTAGTTTAGGAAATTTTAGTATATTATAAGTATTTATAGGGGTTATAAGTATAGTTCTATAAACTACTATAAGTTTCTCTTTTTACTTGTTAATCTTTTTATAAAGGTTATTTTATTATTTAAGAAGCTATTAATTCTACTTCTTTATTTTAGTAATCTTATTATAAAGATACTTTATTATCTCCCTAGAATTAATAGTCTTTCCAGACCTCTAAATGTATTGTATTTTTTGTATTTTTTACTATACTGTATTGTATTATATTGTAATGTAATATATTACAATACATTACAAGATTAGAATACCTATAAATGTATTATAAGGCTATAAAATATTTAATATTATAAATAAATGCTTATATAAGCATATTATATATTAAAATAAAGCTAAAAATCACGTGATTTTAAATCTTTAAAAATTAACCTTAGAATGTGGATATTAAGCGAGATATTAAGCTTTAAAGTTATGTCTTAAAATAAAAAGTAAGTAAAGCGGGGCGAATTTTCAATTGCTTATAACTTTTTAATATGGTAACTTATAATAGTAAAAAGTGGGGCATCTTAAAGAGCTAATTTAGCTCTTTTAAATGATATAAAATTTCCCCTTATAACCCTTATAATTAGCCTTATAATTCTAAGTTAAAAAAACAAGGGTCTTTTTTACTTATAATACATTTATAAGTATTTTAGTAATGTAATGTAATGTATTTAAATACAATACACGAAAATACAATACAATATAAAATATAATACACAATACACTTGTATTTACTATATCCGTAAGAGCTCTGAGTCTTTCTACTTAAAGTAAATATCTTAGAAGTTATTATTACTTAAAGTTTTAAGGTAACTTATTAAATAGAATTAATTAAAATGTAATAGTAGCTTAAATTCTAAGGTATAATAGGTTTATTTCTTAAAAAGTAAGTTAGGTTAAATACTATAGAGTAGCTATTTAAGTAATATTATAATAAGGCTATTAAGAGTATAACTCTTAATAATAAGACTATTACTTAAATTAATTAATAGAGATTTAAACTATTTAATTATAGGAATACCTTCTCCTTAAGTACTCGTTTATCTCTCTATTATAATTCTAGATTAAATAAATCCCATTTAATCCCTCGTATTAAATTAGGTTAATCCCCTTTAATCTATTAAGTTAAATTAGACTAATCCTATCTAATCCCCTCACGTAACCTGCGATCCTATTAGGCCCTATTCTTGTCTGCATGCTAGCGGCCTATAACGCCGGCTAACTGCTTTAGGTACCCTTAGTTCGTAACATTAACGTCTCTCTTTTTACGGGTGAAAAGGTCTATTATAAAGTTAATTAAGATTTATAACTAGTATTTATTCGTAATTAAAATTAGCTATAAGAGTTCTTACTAGAGCTACTTACTCTTATATCCTTTATAATAGTAGTAGTTACATATAAACTACGTAATATCTTAAGATATCCCTTTCTAATAATAGTTTTATTAAAGTAACTTAAAGATACCGTTTTTTTTTAGGGTAGCCTACTATTAAGAAGTTATACACGCGTTATATAAGTATTATTATAAGTAGCTTTTACTTTAAGGCTTAAGTGTAACCTTAAAATAATAGCATTTCGTGTATAAAGAGAGTATAATCTACGATTTATTCCCGTATATTCGCTTTCTTAGGGAACCTTTAGGTATTCTCTTAAATAGCTTTAATTTAATATACTATTACTTTATCTTTACGCTAACCCTAGTCTTATAAGCTTTAAAGGTAATAGTTATTAAATATTTTTATTTTTAGTAAAGAATTAGCGGTTTTATTAGCCTTTTCTTTATTATTAGCGGTTAAAGCTAGATTACCTAGTAATATAAGTAATATATTTATCAGCTAAATAATACTATTAAAGTATAATAAAGAGGTATTTTAGTTCTAGTCTCTTTAAGAGAGTATATTAAAGTATTATACTTATATTTTAGGTTTATAATAAAGGTAAAAGTTAAATAAAGAAAGTATTTTTACTTAACGCGCTTATCTCTTTAATATTTTCTTTTATAAGGTAAAGTATTTTAGGTTTTTATAATTTATAAGAATAATAAATAATTATATAATACTTTAAAGTTCTATTAATTAGGCTTTTAAGTAAGAGATAATAGCTAAAAGTTTCTTATTATAAATAATATAATTTCTTTTTAAAGTTATAAGCTTTATAAAGTAATATACTATTAGGTAAAGAATCTTATTATTAAATTATAATAAATATCTCTTAAAAGCGTTAATTAAGTAATTTACTTTTATAATTATTTTCTTTATAAAATTCTATTACTTTAAAACTAAGTATAATATAAACGCTTTTTTTAAAGACTTAAAGGTAGTATTATACTTTTTAAATTACTTAAATTAAACGCCTTTTTTAAGTAACCTTAAGAGTAAACTTATAAGAGATAAGAAATTTAATATAAAGTTCTAATAAAAGTTTATAAACCTTAAAAATCCCTAGACTTCCCTTTAATATATAAGGGGTTCTTAGCTATATATTACCTTTATTTTCTTTAGGTTAAAATAAATCTCTTTACTTACACGAATAATAAATCTAAGATATTTTACCTTTTACACGTAAAAAGTGTATTTCTTAATATTTAAGTATAGCTTTATTATATAAAGTCTTATTAATACCTCACGTACTTTTCGTATATAATCTTTTTATAAGCTACTTAAGTAAATTAAAATATTATTTAAATAGGCTATTATAAAATCCCCTAGTATTTTTCTTAAAGCGCTATTAATATAATATTAAAACGTTATAAAAGCGCTTATTAGCTTAAATAGGTATATTAGTTACTTAAATAACTTAAACTTAGTTTAAAATACTATTAAATACTTCTCTTTTAAGGTAACTTAAAGCTTATAAAATATTAAACGTACGTTTAACTTTATAAACTACTTAGCCTTAAAAAGAGATTATAGTATTTCCTTAACTAATAGAAGTAAGTAATAGTTTTACTTGATAACTTTATTTAAGGTATAATAATTAACATAGAATTACTAGCCTTTACTAGGCTTCTTTATAAGTAAAACTAAGGCTACTATTAGCAGAGCATTGGAAGTAGTGTAGTTTTGTAGTTTTGTAGTTTTTGTAGTTTCGAATATAATAAATAATATTAAATCTAATAAAATACTTATAAGATTATAAGTTTTACGGATAAATAGTATGAATTTCATACTATAAGCTAACATAAAAAAGTGGGTCCTTATAAGCTCTTATAAGCCTAGAACTTCAAAAACTACAAAATGTAGTTTTTGTAGTGTAGTGTAGTGTAGTGTGTTTTTAGAAAATTACATAATCTAGTTTTTAAGCTTATAATAAGCTAGAGGGACCCACTTTTTTATGTGAGCTAATTGGTTATAATATTAGCTAATTTATGTATTTATTATTATAATTCAAGTATTTTATTAGATTTATTATTAATTATTTAAGCTTTTTTGAAAATTGAAAATGTAGTTTTCTTGTCAATGCTCTGACTATTAGTAAGAAACTCGCGCGAATTTAGCCCTTATTTATTAGGTCTATAACTTATTTCTTAATCTTTAGTAGGTGTTTACGCGGCATATTATAGAGTAGCGCTTATAGTAACCAGAGCATTAACAAGAAAACTACATTTTCATTTTTTAAAAAAGCTTAAATAATTAATAATAAATCTAATAAAATACTTAAATTATAATAATAAATACATAAAATAGCTAATATTATAGCCAATTAGCTTATTTAAAAAAGTGGGTCCCTTTAGCTTTTTATAAGCTTAAAAACTAGATTATATAGTTTTTTAAAAACTTACTATACTACACTATACTATAAAAACTATAAAATGTAGTTTTTAAAGTTTTAGGCTTATAATAGTATATAAGGACCCACTTTTCTATTATAAGCTTATAATTTTAGATTTATGCTAGTTATTCGTAAGACTTATAATTCTATAAGTATTTTATTAGATTTAATATAATTTTTTATATTTAGAACTATAAAAACTACAAAACTATAAAACTACACTACTTCCAATGCTTTGATAGTAACTTAGGGTTAGATTCGTTTAAACGCTTCTTTAATTAAATGTAATGGTTTAGCTACCCTTAATATAAGCAGAGCATTGGAAGTAGTATAGTTTTGTAGTTTTGTAGTTTTTATAGTTTCAAATATAAAAAATTATATCAAATCTAATAAGATACTTATAGAATTATAAGTCTAACGAATAACTAGCAGAAATCTAAAATTATAAGCTTATAATAAAAAAGTGGGTCCTTATATACTATTATAAGCCTAAAACTTTAAAAACTACATTTTATAGTTTTTATAGTATAGTGTAGTGTAATAAGTTTTTAGAAAACTATATAATCTAGTTTTTAAGCTTATAAAAAGCTAAAGGGACCCACTTTTTTAAATAAGCTGATTGGCTATAATATTAGCTATTTTATGTATTTATTATTATAATTCAAGTATTTTATTAGATTTATTATTAATTATTTAAGCTTTTTTAAAAAATAAAAATGTAGTTTTCTTATTAATGCTCTAAATATAAGGGAAGTTCGTTCGCTTTTTCTTAGTTAAATAGGTCCTAGAAATCCTATAGCTTATTAGGGAGCTATAACACTTATCCCCGCTTTTAATTTACCTTAGCTTCTTATACACGTAAGACTATTATTATTTTACGTAAGCTTATAGCTATAAGGTAACACTTCTTCTTCTTTCTTTAAGCCTATTAAATAAGTCTTATAAATATTAACTTTAATACTATTATTATAAGGTTTTATATCGCTTAATTACTAGATCTCTTAATTATTAGGTTACTTATAGTACCTATTATAAGCTCTCTTTTAGCTAGTTACACGTATATATTATAGCGTATTATTTAAGATATCTCTAGTATTATATCTTAGGTAAAGCTTAGTATTATATAAGCTATTATTAGGGATTTTTAGCTATTTATATTTATTATAAACTATATTAGGTAAAAGATTATAGAGTGTAACTCTTACTATATTACTTTACGTTACTTAGTTTTTACTACTATACGTATTTATTACTATTACTTTAATAAAACCTACTTAAAGCTTATATATTATATAAACTTTTCGCTTATTATTACGTAATAGTTATAACTTATATTTACTTAAGCGTTTATAAACTTTAAGAAGTTAATTAACGCGGGAATTAAAAGAGATAATATATTTATTCTTAACTTAATTTTCTTTAACTCTTATTTTTTAAATAAAATACTCCTTATTTTATAACTATTATTACGCTATAACGCCTCTATTAAGAGACTTATTATAAGAGTATATTATTTTTTAATTACTTATTATTCTTATTTAAGCTATTAATTATATCTTCTATTATAGCGTCTCTTATACTAAACGTTTATAGCGTCTCTTATACTAAACGTTTATAGCTGTTACGTAGGTAAAAGAGTATATTTAGCTATATAATACTCTATTAATTCGTAATAAATATACTTTCTTTTCTTCTTTTATTAATTAATTATCTCCTTTAAAATCTAATAAGCTCTTTTCTTTTAATTACCTTTAAGGTAGTTTTAACCCACGCTTTTTTTAGGTTTAGCTTAGAACCTTATTTTTATTACGTTTATTATTAGCGTGTTTTTATTTATTAATTATTTCGTTTTAAAGGTAACTTCTTTATTTTACTTATTTTAAAACTTCTTCTTTAATTATAAGAATTTAATATTAATAGCTACGTTATAAAGCTAAGCTATTATTATATTATACTTAAAGCGTAATATTTCTTTACCTATAATTCCTTCTTATATACGCTTATTTAAGGCTTATTATAGTTTTATAAGCTTTATAAAATTAGCTTATAATATTTCTTTAATAAGTGTAAGCTTATTCTTAAATTAAATAAAGAAGTTTATAAATAACTTATTTTAACGCTATTATATTTAATTTAGCTTAATAAGTGTAATTTTCTTCTAGTAAGGGTTTAAATATATAAATAATAGGTATTTTAAAAACTAGAATAAGTTATAGCTCTTTACCTTATTTAATTTAAAAAATAAGGCTACGTAGCTCTTAACTTTATTAGAGAGATTCTAGTAAATAAAAACCTATTAATTATAAGAGTTACTAATAAATTATACGTCTTTAATTAGCTTATATATTATAAGCTTCTTTTAGGCCTTAAACACGTTTTTATTACTATTAAAAGGGATTTCTATTAGAGTTAATTTTTGTTTTATTAAAGTATTATTATTAATAGGTATTCTTATAATAGGTATAGCTTATACTACCTAGTTTTATAAGTTATAGTATTATTTAAAGAGTTAATAAAGTCTTTTAGCCTAGGTATTTATAATCTTTTATAGCGTTATAAAGTTAAATAAGATACTTTTACCTAGCGTAAAGGTACTAGGTATAAGTAGGTTCTATCTTATATTAGATATTACTTTATTAAGGTTATTTATAATAAAGTTTATTCTTTATTAAGAATTAATTATATTATATTATTATAAGTATACGTTTTTAGAAAGTAAAAATAAACTTAAGAAGAAAGAGAAAGAGAAAGAAAGGTTTTCCCCTTTTTACCCCCCTTTATATCTCTACCTAGCCTATAGATTATTTAGGTTAAGTCTAAGCTGCCTCCGTAACGGGTCCAGCTTAGGCCCGAGCTGCTAGCTTAAGCCTATAACATTTCGTATATAAAAAGAGTGTAATTTATAATTTATTCTCGTATATTTACCTTTTTAAGAAACCTTTAAGTATTCTTTTAAATAGCTTTAATTTAATATACTATTACCTTATTCTTATATTAATCTTAGTCTTATAAGCTTTAAAGGTAATAGTTATTAAATATCTTTATTTTTAATAAGAGATTAATAGTTTTATTAGCCTTTTCTTTATTATTAATAATTAAAGCTAGGTTATCTAATAATATAAGTAATATATTTATTAATTAAATAATACTATTAAAGCGTAATAAAAAGGTATTTTAGTTCTAGTTTCTTTAAGAGAGTATATTAAAGTATTACACTTATATTTTAAGTTTATAATAAAGGTAAAAGTTAAATAAGAAAAGTATTTTTACTTAATATACTTATCTCTTTAATATTTTCTTTAATAAGGTAAAGTATTTTAGGTTTTTATAATTTATAAGAATAATAAATAATTATATAATACTTTAAAGTTCTATTAATTAAGCTTTTAAGTAAAAGATAATAGCTAAGAGTTTCTTATTATAAATAATATAATTTCTTTTTAAGGTTATAAGCCTTATAAAGTAATATATTATTAAATAAAGAATCTTATTATTAAATTATAATAGGTATTCTTTAAGAGTATTAATTAAATAATTTATCTTTATAATTATTTTCTTTATAAAATTCTATTACTTTAAAATTAAATATAATATAAATACTTTTTTTAAAAGACTTAAAGATAATATTATACTTCTTAAATTACTTAAATTAAATGCCTTTTTTTAATAACCTTAAAAGTAAGCTTATAAGAGATAAGAAATTTAATATAAAGTCTTAATAAAAGTTTATAAACCCTAGAAATTCTTAAATTTCTCTTTAACGCGTAAAGGGTTTTTAATTATATATTACTTTTATTTTCTTTAAGTTAAAATAAATCTCTTTACTTATATAAATAATAAACCTAAGATATTTTACCTTTTACATATAAAAAGCTTATTTCTTAATATTTAAATATAACTTTATTATATAAAGTCTTATTAATATCTTATATACTTTTTATATATAATCTTTTTATAAGCTACTTAAGTAAATTAAAATATTATTTAAATAAGCTATTATAAAATTCTCTAATATTTTTTTAAGGTATTATTAATATAATATTAGAATATTATAAGAGCGCTTATTAGCTTAAATAGGTATACTAGTTACTTAAATAGCTTAAACTTAATTTAAAACGCTATTAAATACTTCTCTTTTAAAGTAACTTAAAGCTTATAAAATACTAAATATATATTTAACTTTATAAACTACCTAGCTTTAAAAAGAAATTATAGTATTTTCTTAATTAATAAAAGTAAATAATAGTTTTACTTTATAACTTTATTTAAGATATAATAATTAATATAGAATTATTAGCTTTTATTAGGCTTCTTTATAAGTAAAATTAAAGCTACTATTAGTAAGAAACTCACGTGAATTTAGCTTTTATTTATTAGGTTTATAACTTATTTTTTAATCTTTAATAAGTGTTTACGTAATATATTATAAAGTAATACTTATAATAACTTAAGGTTAAATTTATTTAAATACTTCTTTAATTATATATAATAGTTTAATTACTCTTAATATAAGGGAAGTTTATTTATCTTTTCTTAGTTAAATAAGTCCTAGAAATTCTATAGCTTATTAAAGAGCTATAACGCTTATTTTTACTCTTAATTTACCTTAGCTTTTTATATATATAAAACTATTATTATTTTACGTAAGCTTATAGCTATAAGATAATACTTCTTCTTCTTTTTTTAGGCCTATTAAATAAGTCCTATAAATATTAACTTTAATACTATTATTATAAGGTTTTATATTACTTAATTATTAAATCCCTTAATTATTAGATCGCTTATAGCGTTTATTATAAGCTCTCTCTTAGCTAATTACACGTATATATTATAGCGTATTATTTAAGGTATCCCTAGTATTACGTTTTAAGTAAAACCTAGTATTATATAAGCTACTATTAGGGATTTCTAGTTATTTATATCTATTATAAATTATATTAAGTAAAAGATTATAAAGTATAACTTTTATTATATTACTTTATATTACTTAGTTTTTATTATTATACGTATTTATTATTATTACTCTAATAAAACCTACTTAAAACTTATATATTATATAAACTTTTCGCTTATTATTATATAATAGTTATAACTTATATTTACTTAAGTATTTATAAACTTTAAGAAGTTAATTAATATAAGAATTAAAAGAGATAATATATTTATTCTTAACTTAATTTTCTTTAACTCTTATTTTTTAAATAAGATACTCCTTATTTTATAACTATTATTACGCTATAATATCTCTATTAAAAGACTTATTATAAAGGCGTATTATTTTTTAATTACTTATTATTCTTATTTAAGCTATTAATTATATCTTTTATTATAACGCCTCTTATATTAAACGTTTATAGCTATTATATAAGTAAAAAGGTATATTTAATTATATAATACTTTATTAATTCGTAATAAATACACTTTCTTTTCTTCTTTTATTAGTTAATTATCTTCTTTAAAACCTGATAAACCCTCTTTTTTTAATTACTTTTAAGGTAGTTTTAACTTACGCTTTTCTTAAATTTAATTTAAAACCCTATCTTTATTACGTTTATTATTAATATATCTTTATTTATTAATTATTTTATTTTAAAGGTAACCTCTTTATTTTACTTATTTTAAAACTTCTCTTTTAATTATAGGGATTTAATATTAATAATTATACTATAAAGCTAAGCTATTATTATATTATACTTAAAGCGTAATATTTTCTTATTTATAATTTCTTTTTATATATACTTATTTAAGGCTTATTATAATTTTATAAGCTTTATAAAACTAGCTTATAATATCTCTTTAATAAGCGTAAGTTTATTTTTAAATTAAATGAAAAAGTCTATAAATAACTTATTTTAATACTATTATATTTAATTTAGCTTAATAAGTGTAATTTTCTTTTAATAAGAGTTTAAATATATAAATAATAAGTATTTTAAAAACTAAAATAAGTTATAGCTCTTTACCTTACTTAATTTAAAAAATAAAGCTATATAGCTTTTAACTTTATTAAAGAGATTATAGTAAATAAAAACCTATTAATTATAAGAGCTACTAATAAATTATATATCTTTAATTAACTTATATATTATAAGCTTCTTTTAAGCCTTAAATACGTTCTTATTACTATTAAAAGAGATTCTTATTAAAATTAATTTTTATTTTATTAAAGTATTATTATTAATAGATATTCTTATAATAAGTATAACTTATATTACCTAGTTTTATAAGTTATAGTATTATTTAAAGAGTTAATAGAGTCTTTTAACTTAGGTATTTATAATCTTTTATAATATTATAAGGTTAAATAAAGTGCTTTTACTTAACGTAAAGGCGCTAGGTATAAGTAAGTTTTATTTTATATTAAATATTACTTTATTAAGGTTATTTATAGTAAAGTTTATTCTTTATTAAGAACTAGCTATACTATACTATTATAAGTATACGTTTTTAAAAAGTAAAAATAAACTTAAAAAGAAAGAGAAAGAAAAGAAAAGGTTTCCCTTATTTTACTCCCCTTTATATCCCTATTTAGCCTATAAATTATTTAAGTTAAGTTTAAGCTACCTTTATAACGGGTTTAGCTTAGGCCTAAGCTAGCAGCTTAAGCCTATAATAGAGAGAGAGTATTAAAAGTAAGAAATTAAGTTAAAAAAATGCTTTAAGTAAGATAAAAAATAAAAGAATATTAAAAGTAAGTAATAGTATCTTAGGTAAAATACTATAATAATAAATATAAATTAATATAATTTTAAAATGAAAGTTTAATATTACTTTAAATTAAAAATATAAGATTTAAGTATAAAAAGAATAAACTAATCTTAAAGTATATTAACCCTTTTTAAATTCTTAATTAAGTTAAATAATAAGTATATTATTTAATACTTTTAACCTAATATAAGAAACTTTATAATATCTTTTACGTAAGCCTATTAGAATAATAGTATTAATATAAAGGTACTATAAATAAGTTAAAAATACTCTTAATATTAAAGCTAAAAGATAATAAGAACGAATAAAAGATAAAAAGTATTAAGAATTATATTTAAAAGAAAGCTTAATTATATTATCTTATAAAGTAAAAGAAATAGCTATATAAGTATAACTAATAGCTTAATAGTAAAGACCTTATAAATACGCTTAATATTATACGTAATTATATTATATTACTTTTAATTATAAAAAGAAATAAAATTACGTAAGAACCCTAAAAGAGAGGTTAGCTTGGAAAAGTATAAGAAATAAATGTTAATTAAACTAGTTAAATAATATAAGTAAAAAGTGTAATATTAAAGTTAATTTCCCTTTAAAATAAGCTAAATATTTTAGGTTATATTAAACTTAAAATAAAGAAATTAAATATTAAATAATTAAGCTTTAATATTAAAACTAATACTCTTATAAGCTTTCTTTTTCTTAAAACCCTTAATAATATTATTTTATCTTAGCTTAATTAAAAACGTTTTTATAATTTATTAAGCCTTTTTAGTACCTTTAAACCCCTTTAAGTATAAAAATAAGCTATTATAAAAATCTATTAAAGTAATATACTAAGAGTAATAATAAATAAATTTAAAAAGAAAACGAGAAATACACTTAAAAGTATATTTAAAATAACGCTTAATACTTTAAAATAAGAAAAATTAATAAGAAAATTCTAAAGAAATTAAATTTAAATCTTATATATATAATATTAATTAAAAGTAAAAATTACTTTTTTAATTAAAACTTAATTTTATTAGCTTTCTTTATATAAATAAAAAGACTTTATAATTTAAGTTAAAAATAATTCTAAGAAAGTATAAACCTAAGAATTACCTATAATATTACGTAACTTATTACTTAAAGATAAGCTATAATTACTTTAATAAGCTTTTTAAGTTAATAAAAACTTAAATATAAGCTAAAGTAAAAGAGTAAAAATCTTTATATAAATATTATAATTATAATTAAAATTACTTATAAGCTATTTCTTTAAGAAAATAGCTTAAATAAATTTTAAGACTTAAATTAAGTTAAATAAATTCTTAGTTATAAAATTATATAATATTTATCTTTAATTAATAATAAAATTAAGAAGAAATTAAATCTAATACTTATATAAATATAAAGACCTCTTTAAAAGGTATAATAATTATAATTATTCTTAACCCCTTTAATAAAGTAAATATAACGTAACTTAATTTTAATTAAAAGAGTAAAGTTAAAATTAAAATTAATCTTAAATAAATACTTACTTAAGTATTAGGTTATATAATAATAATACTATTAATTATTATTATATATATTAGAATCTTTTTATTAAGCTTTAATATAAGCAAAAATTTTTAATATTACGTTATTACTTTTATAAGGTAAATTAAACTTACCTCTTATTATTTAAATTACTTAAGCTTAAGTAATAACGTTAATAGGCGTAAAATTAAGCTAACGTAAAGTCTTTTAAGTAAAAACTTATTTTAATTTAATATTAAATACTTTAATAATATCTCTCTTTAAGGCCTTATATTTAATTAAAGTTTTAAAGGGGTTATAAGTTAAAGTTTAATTTAATAAAACTATAAGTATAATAATTAATAGCTTTAAGAATAATATAATATTTATAATAATTATAATATTCTTTAGAGTATTACGTTAAAATTAAAATCTAAGAGAATAATAATAAATTACTTATTTTATTTAATAAAATTATTTGAAAAGGTAATTTAATATTAAATTAAATTCGCCTTATTAAAAGAAATATACCTATAAAATAAGTAAAGAATATTAATACGTATTACCGTTAAATTAAATACGCTTTTTTAAGTATAAGAGTAAAGAAACGTAACTTACACTTAAATTAATTATAATTTAAAGTAAAAGTTAAATGTAAAAGTATATATTAAAGAAAGTAAAGAACAGAGCATTGACAAGAAAACTACATTTTCATTTTTTAAAAAAGCTTAAATAATTAATAATAAATCTAATAAAATACTTGAATTATAATAATAAATACATAAAATAGCTAATATTATAGCCAATCAGCTTATTTAAAAAAGTGGGTCCCTTTAGCTTTTTGTAAGCTTAAAAACTAGATTATATAGTTTTCTAAAAACTTACTACACTACACTACACTACAAAAACTACAAAATGTAGTTTTTGAAGTTTTAGGCTTATAATAGTATATAAGGACCCACTTTTTTTATTATAAGCTTATAGTTTTAGATTTATGCTAGTTATTCGTAAAACTTATAATTCTATAAGTATTTTATTAGATTTAATATAATTTTTTATATTCGAAACTACAAAAACTACAAAACTACAAAACTACACTACTTCCAATGCTCTGGTAAAGAAGAGCGTAAAAAAAGCTAAGTTAAGGTATTATAAGAAGGCTCTTAATAATATACTATATTATATAAATTAAAATAGCTGTATTTAAATATAATAATTAAAAGGGTAAAATAAAACGTAACTAAGAGTAATAAGAGTTAATATAAGAAACCTAATAATAATAATAATAGTAAGATTTAAGTTAAAAATAGGTTAAAATTAATAAATATATACCTAGAATTTACGTTAAAGTTTTATTAATTATAATAAAATATATTTTAATTTAATACACTTAAATAAACTATTATTAATTTAATAATAAAATAATTAATTAATTATAACGTTAATATAACTTTAAGTTAAAAATATAACTTATAATATTAGCGCTTTATTATACTTAGACCTCTAAATGTATTGTATTTTTTGTATTTTTTACTATACTATATTGTATTATATTATAATGTAATATATTACAATACATTACAAGATTAGAATACCTATAAATGTATTATAAGGCTATAAAATATTTAATATTATAAATAAATGCTTATATAAGCATATTATATATTAAAATAAAGCTAAAAATCACGTGATTTTGAATCTTTAAAAATTAACCTTAAAATGTGGATATTAAGCGAGATATTAAGCTTTAAAGTTATGTCTTAAAATAAAAAGTAAGTAAAGCGGGGCGAATCTTTAATTGCTTATAACTTTTTAATATAGTAACTTATAATAGTAAAAAGTAAGGCATTTTAAAGAGCTAATTTAGCTCTTTTAAATGATATAAAAATTTCCCTTATAACCCTTATAATTAGCCTTATAATTCTAAGTTAAAAAAACAAGGGTCTTTTTTACTTAAAATACATTTATAGGTATTTTAGTTATGTAATATAATGTATTTAAATATAATACACGAAAATACAATATAATACAAAATACAATACACAATACACTTGTATTTACTATATTTGTAAGAGCTCTAATTATACTAGAAGAAAATATAAATAAAGTATTATATTAAGTATATATTTAAAATTTAAGCTTAATAAGTATTATTATAGTTTATAAGCTAAGAAATATACATAAATTATAAGCGTAAATATTAAGTGGTAGCTAAGTATAATAAAAATATAAAATATATAAGAGCTAAAAAAAGGATTTATACTTAAATAATAAGAAATAAAGCTATTAAAGAGAGAAAAAGAAGAGAGATAAAGCTAAAATAAGAAAGAAAAAAATAAGAGATAAGACTAAAAATTTATATTAAAGTAAACTTATAATTACTTTTACTTTAAATCTATAAGTTAACTCTTAAGATAATTACGCCTATTAAAATAAAGAAAAGAACCTATAAAGCTCTTCCTTAAAAAATACTAGACCTTAATTAAGAGCTCTATTAAGAACAGAGCATTGACAAGAAAACTACATTTTCAATTTTCAAAAAAGCTTAAATAATTAATAATAAATCTAATAAAATACTTGAATTATAATAATAAATACATAAATTAGCTAATATTATAACCAATTAGCTCACATAAAAAAGTGGGTCCTTCTAGCTTATTATAAGCTTAAAAACTAGATTATGTAATTTTCTAAAAACACACTACACTACACTACACTATAAAAACTACATTTTATAGTTTTTACAGTTCTAGGCTTATAAGAGCTTATAAGGACCCACTTTTTTATGTTAGCTTATAGTAGAAGATTTATACTATTTATTCGTAAAACTTATAATCTTATAAGTATTTTATTAGATTTAATATAAATTTTTATATTCGAAACTATAAAAACTATAAAACTATAAAACTACAAAACTATACTACAGTTAATACTCTAATTAAGAACGAAAACGAGTAAGAGTAACACGTATTAATAGGGTAAATATTATAGTTAAGTAATTAAAAGTAATAATTATAACTTAATAAAATAAAGGTATAAGACCCTAAAATAATATCTTAAAATATAAGAATAGGAATAAAACTATAAGAACTTAAAGAAAATAATATTATTACTCTTTTTTCTATTAGGTTTTAATAAGAATAATATACCTTTAAAGCTTACTTATATTAATAATAATTAAGAATAATTATATTAAAAGAAAAGAATAATTATAACGCGTATATAAAGTTACCTATAAAGAGAGATTAAATTAAATACTACGTATAAGAAGTTACCTATAAAGAGAGATTAAATTAGGTTTACTTATATACTAAAATAAGGTATAAATTCCTATTAATTTTAGTTTAAATTTTATAAGTATTATTACGTGAGAAGCGAGTATAAATTAAGGCTAAAACCCTTAATAAATAAGTATAAAAAGAATTAATTTAAATATTAAATAATTTAAATAAGTTTTAGTCTTATATTATTAAAAGACCTAAGAATAAAGTTCTTTCCTAATTCCTTACCTAATCGTCCTATATCCTAGGTTTATCCTACTAAATGTAGTATAGTAAAATTACACTATATTACACTACACTAAATTTCACTAAAAACTATAAAACTACACTACTTCTATAGCTTTAGGCTTACGTAAGCCTCTACTAGAGTAGGTTAAAGGGGAGTAGGTAACGTATTAACTAAGTAATTCGGTTAATTAAAGTCTATTATATTTTAAAGCTTATTAGCTTAAGTTTAACCCTTTAATACTTTATATTAATTATACTATTAGCTTAAAAGCTTTAATTTAAGCTTAATTAATAATTAAGTGTTTATAAAAGTAATATTAGTATCTATTAAGTGCGTAAACGTAACGAAACGAGCATTAGAATAATACCTTAAATGCTTGGTTATCTTAAGTGGAAGTTATAGGGGATTTAAAGTCCTCCCGGGCTCATAACTGTCACACAAAAAACGGACGTGGCCACGCCACAATATTTTGTGTGTTATACACCCTTATATTCTCTGCGACATCTTTTGTTCCCTATTGATTGCATGCTCCACCGCGCCCCGCTAGTCAATCATGACTACGGAGTAAAATCGATCAATCAATTGAGCCACTGGCTTAGGCGCTGTGGGGCGCTGACGAGCCCCTCAACTGCCATCAATCTGTCGCAGAGAATATAAGGGTGTGTAACACACAAAATACCGTGGCGTGGCCACGCCCGTTTTTTGGTATTTTTTCGTGTGACACAATCTGCAGGTCTGCGGGGAACCAGATTAGCGGTTCATCAGCGCATCCGTGTTGAATCTTGGCGCCAAACTCCAGAGACCATCCGACGTATGTCTAGACAACGCGCAGCAGATCCCTCGTAACGGAGGGCACGTCGGAAAATAGGCGAATGGGCTAGGCGCTCTTGTCATAAATGCTGCCATGATGCGGCGGTTGCCGAGGGCGTTTTGGTTTAGGACGTTTGATTGGCTGGTAGCGTTGTGGTTGCACAATCTGTATTGACCACATGTGCACCTTCCCATTGAAATTGGAAACTTATCGCCAGACCTCTTGTTCTGGATCCCTCCCTCGACTTGCCCGCATTATCACTGTGATCCTCAATTTTTCTTGTATCTTGTTATTTTTCTTCTTAAACGAAATGACGACCGACGCTGCGGTGGCCAAGGAGGGCCTGGTCATTCCTGTAAGTGGCAAGGCGATGGGCTTGGTAGCATCACCATCCAGGCATCCGCTTCGCTCTGCCGCCACTGATGATTCCTTTTTGCATACTAAACTCTGCTCCAGCTCATAGACTTTTCCAAGTTCCTCACCGGCACCCCTGATGAGCGAAAAACCACCGCCGAGGCTATCCTCCATGGCTTCCAAACTGCAGGCTTCATATACCTGAAGAACCACCCAATCCCGGCCGAAGTTCTCAGCCAGACTTTCGACCGCTCCGCCGATTTCTTCGCCCTCGACACTGACGCCAAGATGAAGTTGGGTTGGACCACGCCCGAAGCCAACCGCGGCTACTCCTCGCCAGGTCGTGAAAAGGTTACCCAGCTGGAAGACATCGCCCAGGTGGACAAGGTCCGAAGCGCGGCACCAGATTTGAAGGAGAGTTTGGAAATTGGCCGCGATACCGACCCAAATTATCCTAACCAGTGGCCGGCTGAGGACGGCAGACTGAAGGGTTTCAGGACAGACATGAACGACTTCTTTAGCCAGTGTCAGAAATTGCATATGGAGGTCATGAGGGCCATCGCCTTGGGAATGGAAATACAAGAAGATTTCTTTGATCGGTTTGTGCATGTGGGGGATAATACGCTGCGGCTGTTGCATTATCCGTCTGTGAAGGCAGATGTGTTTAGGATCAATCCTGGGCAGGTGAGGGCCGGTGAGCACAGTGTAAGGCTCAAGGCCCATCCAGCTTTTGTCCTTGCGGTTTCACCGTTATGAAATTGTGTAATACCTCATTAAGGGGAGATCTCACTGACCAAAATATAGGACTACGGCTCAATCACCCTGCTCTTCCAAGATAGCCGCGGCGGCCTACAGGTCAAAAGCCCAACCGGCCACTTTGTCGACGCCACTCCCATCCCAGGAACCATTGTTGTCAATGCAGGAGATCTACTGGCTCGCTGGAGCAATGACACCATCAAGAGCACTATCCACAGAGTTGTCGAGCCACCCCGGAAGGAAGACAATTCCTACCCTCCCCGATATAGTATCGCGTAAGTATTGATGCCTCGTAGATAATGTGACGAGGGCCGGTCTTGTAAACTCCAGCACAGAAGCTAACTTTGCTTCGAAATAGGTACTTTTGCAATCCGAATACGGAAAGCTTTATTGAGACCTTGCCAGGGACGTATGCTGCGGAGAAGGATAAGAAATATAAGGGTGTGAATAGCGGCGATTATTTGGTGCAAAGACTGACCGCCACGTACTGATAGTATAACTTTGGGTATTGAATTTCTGGGAATACACACCACTTGCAAGATTCATAAAGATTATTTCGCCATGATGCCTATGGATTGCTTCGCCTACAGCGGTTATGAGCGTTACAGCGCAGCCAATAGCAGCATAGCCAAGCCACACCTCCAGCCTTCGGCAAGAATACATGAAGAGGGGTGAGCATGATCCCATGGTGACAAAATGAAGACTCATATTCATCCTTGGTCAATGTCATGAATTCATGACCTTTATAGTACCGACCGGTGATATCTGGTGATGGTGTTTATCACGGGCTCATCGCATGACGCGAACAACCTGTTAGGCTGCCCCAGCCGACACATTGACAACTTCTTTACCCGAAATGCCTTGGACTACCAAACCCGCAATCAATGTCTACGATTCGCGCAGCTCATATTCCCCGAGGAACCCGTTGGTGAGGCCGACACCCAAGGCGAGTGCTCTTACACTGTCGCCGTCTCGACGACTCACCTACTTCAGTTCCGCCCGGGACGATTCAACCTAGATATGAAGATATACAAAGACGCACGACATGTATTTCAACACCTCGTTTCCGAAATGACGTATTTGGGCCCATTCAGCGGCATCCCGTCATCCAGAAGTCCGCACATCAATCCACCATTGCTGCACGTCTACCTCATGGACAAGGTGCCCGGCGTCACACTCTCCAGCATTCTGCAAATACACGACACCCCCAACAAGGAGTTCCGCCATAACCTCATCCGAGGCATGGCAGCCATCTTTGCGAAATCATATCACCACCGCGTGCCCTCTCGTCGCCGCCACCCCCTCCCGGCAGGCAAAGGCATCCAGGGACGAATCGGGTCCTCTCTCCGATGGCGGGCAAACCTACTCACAAGCATAGCAGACGCAAAACTATCCCAGGAGGCGCAGGCGACGAAACACCACCTCGGTCACATTGAGCGCTTACCGTGGTGCTTAACACACGGGGACCTCATACAAGTAACATCATGGTTGATGCACAGACGGGCCACATCACGGGCTTACTAGACTGGGCCGAGGGCGAATGGCTGCCGTTTGGCATAGGCATGTACGCCATGGACGAGTGTTTAGGGCAAGACGACGCAGAGAAGGGGTTTGTGTATTTTGACGATGACGCGGAGCTGAGGGCGTTGTTCTGGAGGACGTTTCTGGGGCTCTGTGAGGGACACACGCCGGCACGGAATGGCGTTCTCAAACTGAGCGAGGTGGAAATGGCGAGGAGATTGGGACTGCTGCTCTGGCGAGGCATAGCGTCTGACGACGGGAGGCTGGATAGGTTGGTTGAGGCGGGGAGGGACGACGGCGAGTTGAACAAGTTGAGGGTGTTGCTGGATGCGCCAAGCTTGTTGGAGAGCCATCTCCCGTGAGGCAGGAAGGAGCCGTCAGCACGCAGGCCCCCGGGACCCCACCTGCCTCGGCCCGCCAGCCCGTCATGGCGTGCCCCAACATTCTGCTCCCAACTCCAACACCAAAAATCTCCCATCACCACCACAAACACCACGCCAGCCAGCCCCCAATTGCACCACGCCGCCATGGCTGACAAACCCAAGCCCGCCGCCAAGCAGGCCTCGCCTCTGAAAGACGCATACCTCATCCTCTACAACTTCGCATCCGCAGTTACATGGAGCGTGGTACTCGGCCGCACCCTCGCCGTGCTGTACCTGCGCGGCCCGGCAGCCGTCTACGCCGTCGTGGGCGAGTGGACGAAATGGACGCAGACCGCGGCCGTCGTGGAGATTCTGCACTCCCTGCTAGGTATATTGCCCCTGACTTTTGCACAGCCCAAAAAATAAATAAGTAAATACAAGCAGACCAACTCACAACCCATTTAACCCGCAGGCGTCGTCCGAGCCCCCGTGTCCACAACCATAATGCAAGTCTTCTCGCGCCTTCTACTCGTCTGGCCCGTCGTAAACACGTGGCCATTCCTCGCCCTCTCGCCCTTTTACTCCTCCATGCTGATCGCCTGGTCCGTCACCGAGGTCGTCCGCTACAGCTACTTTGCGCTGTCGCTCGCCGGCGCACTGCCCTCGTTCCTGACCTGGTTGCGCTACAGCATGTTTTACATTCTGTACCCCATGGGCATCACGAGCGAGTGTATGCTAGTTTATGCGGCGACGGGCCCCGCGGCAGAGATGAGTAGCTTTGCGCCGTGGGCGCTCTATGCCGTTTTGGCTATTTACCTTCCCGGTACGTTTTTTACACTGAGGTGGTTGTCCTGGGCAGCGGTTTTTTTTTCTTCTTCTTCTTTTTCTATTTGGGGCTAACGAGTTGACAGGGTCTTATATTCTGTTCACGCATATGATGAAGCAGAGGAGCAAGGTTCTGCGTTCGTCCAAGGCCAAAAAGGGTGACAAGGCGCAGTAAGCCTGGACGGGCTTTTTTTTTTCTTTTCTTTTCTAAACAATGTCCTGAGGATGCGAGCAGTTTAATCCTTGCGTGAATGGTGTATGGTACGGGGTATGAGAAAAAAAGAAGGCATTCTGGTAGAACGGAAAGGGGCCAAATCCGGGTTGTGGCAATGGATAAACGTAGATAGACATGTACATTGTAAATTATAATTGTGATTATCGTAGCTATGAGTTTGGTGCGATTTTCTCTGTAGTCTCTCTTTCTTCTTCTTCTTTTTCTGCCCCTTTGCCCTTCTCGTCCACCTCTGCACTTTGCACCCTCTCTGGTGTTGTTGTCTCTGTCGAGTTCTCATACCAATCGTTCCGTGACCACTGGGCAATCAAACCAGCCGCGTCGTGGGTTAGCTTTTCATACCCAGGGTTCTCCTTTGGCTCAAACATGGCTATACAAGTCCTGTTAGCGAGATGTTCCCATGACAGCAGCCCCCCTTCCTCAAGGTAGAGACTTACTCATATGTGCCACCGTCTCATCTCCCGCTTCATCGTTGACCGCCTCGATCCAGTCCCCCGCATTCATCGTCTTGGGCAAGTTACAAAACGTCCTGTCCTTGCCCAGGACCGTCCCAGCCATGCTGATCTTCTTGGAAGACGCACCCTTGCCCAACCTCGTGTACAGGTTGGCAAAGCCCACGCCCAGCTCCTCGTGAAGCCGCACCACGAAGCCCACGCGCTTCTTCAGCTCCTCGGCCCTCGCGAGGCAGCCCACAAACTCCAGATGGGACGACGCCCACGTCCACCCCTCTGCGATCTGGTCCCTGTTCATCCACGCGGCAGCTCCGCCGGCGGCCACGGCGCTCGCCGCGCCAGCGTACATGGCCACCCTGCCCCATTTCCGCCACGCGCTCGGCGGCGCGGCCGGCGCGGCAGCGGCAGCAGGCACCGGCGCCTCGCTGGTCTTGCCCGCGCCGCCCCAGAGCGCCGTCCTCAAGCCGCCAATCTGGGAGATTGTCGACGCCGCCGTCTGGTAGTGGCTCTCGGCGCCGTGGGCGACCACGCCGGGCGATATCCCGAGGTAGGGCGTGTCAAAGGCCAGCACGCCCTGGACGTAGGGGAACATGAAGGCGTTGAAGGCGGGCCTCTCGCCGTCCGACTTGCGGATCCCGTCCTCCGAGTAGATTGGCTTCTCCGACGCCAGCGCGATGAGGAGCTCGGCGGCGACTATCCCGCCCATGGAGTGGCCGACGAGGATGGTCCGGACCGAGGGGTCGACCGTTGGCGACGCCGTGCCTGACGCTACCTCCATGTCTATCACCTTGTCCTCCAGCCTGGGTGTTGTCAGCCGTCTCACTCGCCTACATTGGTCTGCATGTTCCCGCCACGAGAGACATGACAACTATAGAAAAGGGGCCGGGGATGGTAGAAAAGACGAACCAGCTGCGGAATCGGCTCACGCATTCTCCCAAGTCCCCTCTCGTCTCGTACTTGGGGTACACCAACACCCGCACATCGACCTTGGGTAGTTTCTGCGCAACAATGTCTCGTAGGTGCTTGGTAAACTCGTAGTCGTCTCCAAAGGTTGACTCGCCGCCCTGCGAGGCCATGCGTCAAGTAAGTCCTGTTGCACGCAGTCGCCACCATGGCGGCGGCAGCACGTGAGCCCACGTACCTTGAAGCCGTGGATAAAGCACAGCAGCAGCGTCTTCTTCATTGTGCGATAGTATCGTCGAGTTGAACCCGGTTCAGACTTTTGAAACGACTCATTTGTTCTGTGCGATGCATGTGCTACCACGGCCTGGGGTGTCAGTGGCGACCGGCATTTCTTGATTGTATTGTGGTGGGTGGATCAAGATGAAGTCGAGTCCGAGTTGTGACAAGTCGAGAGTTGCGCATTACTGGCCACCTTGGGTTCCCGCCAACCGCCACACCACCCAACACACCACCACGCACTTGGGGCGGCCACACGCTCCGGCATCAACCATTGACCACGAAGTGACGTAGGAAAGATTATTGGTTTTGTTTCTGCTTCCTAGGCCTAGGTAACTTACTTTTGGGGGGGGTTTGGCTTGTTCGCGTCGATTCAATGCCGAATTCTCATCACAATTCATGTGCTCCACCCCAACATCACCCTTTCGCATACTCGGTCACATTAAACTTGGTTTGTACAATCTTCGTCGATATCTTCTACTAAAATACATTTTTTACTCCATATCTAAACATGCCTGCCCAGATCGAGGAGTTCCGAACACTCTGCAAGCAACTTCGTCTCTGCCTCGACTACTGCATCTCGTCCCATCGTTTAACCACCATTTGCGTACGCTTGGTATTTGAATCCGCCCTAGGCCGCTCCATCCCTTTGATACACGTTTATAAACTCCCTAGCCAGATAAACGCCGAGAAAAAAAATGCATCTGCCAAACAACTGCACAACAAAAAGACAAAGCCCGGTTGCCAAAATGACCATATGAAACAGATCCGTCACGCTGCATCATCAGTACTTAAGGATGCAAGCTGAGAGTGCTATTAATATCCTGCACAGGTCGCGGTGCTTCCTATCCCTGCTCCGTCACGCCAAGTCGAGTTTCATCGTGTGCCTCATTCCTCGTCGCTCTGAGCAGACGACTTGGCGCCGTTGACAGCCTCACTAGCGCGCGCGCTGCTGGAAATAATCTTGATTCTAGTACCGCCGCTTGGCTGTGGTGTGCTTGCTCCTTGGCCCGATGGCGCAGCAGATCCGGCCTTGCTGCCCCCTTCTTCCAGCTCTTGCAGTTCGGGGTGAGCTTCTAATTCCTCTTGGAACTTTTTGTTAAAGAATTCCTGCGCAATACTATTAGATATGGTGTCCTGGAAATTCCATCTTGTACTGCTTTAAACTTACCTCCATAGTCTTGGCATCCTGATAGAGAATGCTGCCGTCCTCGTTGTAGGTCTGGCAGTTGCGGATCATGAGTTGAAAATCTTTTCGCAAGTCGCTAAGGCTAGAGTATTCTTCCTTTTTGATACGGGTCTGGATATGATTCATGCAGATGGGATTCTGGATAATCACATAATAGTCGGCGTAGTCCCTCTTGGGCGGTAGCTTGATGAACGGGCCGATGATTAGGCGCTTGCCAGCATCCGACTCGTCATCCTCAGCCGGTGGTTCAATGTCGTCCACCTCCAGGTTCATCAAGGCATCGTAGAGGGCTCGCAAGCTCTTTTGCAGAACCTCACGCTGTTGAGGACTGACTCTGGAATCGGCGGCAGCTGAGCCACCCTTGCTCGATCGGCCTTGAGGACCCCGTCGCTTCTTGGCTGGGGGTTCTTCATCGCCATCCTCCGCCTTGCGTTTCTCGTTCTTGCTACCAGGTTTGCGGCCACGCTTCTTTGGAGTCTCAATCTCTTCTGTGCTCGCGCGACTAGCTGAAGGTGAGTTATCAATCGAGTTCATAAGCGCCATCTTCTTGAGCCTGTTTGCCTCTCGCTTGTCCTTTCGGGCTTGTTTACGGGCGGCGGCTGCCTCGGGTGAATCCTCATCATCGTCCACAGCCAGCAACCATTGTTCTTCTGTTAAGCCATCATCATAGCGCACCTTGGTACGTTCACGAGCACCACGGCCAAGTACAAGGTCCTCAGTCTCTTCTTCAACCACATTGCCCTCATTCAGATAGATTTCAGGCAGCTCATCATCCCCCATGAGTCTAGGCTTGACCTTTGCACCAGCAGAAATACCATAGACAGGGTCCCGAGCCCGCTCCTCATCAATCTTCTGGAAAATTGCAATTTCATCATCGCTACGTGCAAGCATCATATTCAGTTCCTCGTCTTCCATGTCATCCTGTTCCCCGCTTTCAGCCATGTCTGCACTCTCAAGCAGGGTTCGAAGCATAGCGTCACGGTCAGTTTCTGAAGACTTGTTATCGAATCGACCGGCTTGAATGACCTTGCCGTCCATATCCAACTTGAATCTGGCACGCTCCAGGATCTTCTCTTCGACAGAGTTTGAACTGATCAATCGAAGAATTCGCACCTCGTTCTTCTGACCGATACGATGGGCACGATCCTGAGCTTGAAGATCTTGGTGAGGATTCCAATCAGAGTCGTAGATGATGACAGTATCAGCGGTCTGCAAGTTGAGACCAAGACCACCAGCACGGGTGGAAAGTAAGAACATGAAGTACTTCGAATCAGGGGCATTGAACTCTTTGAGCAAGTCTGATCGTTCGTCAGATTTGGTCGTACCATCAAGACGCAGATACTCGAATTTTCTGTAGCGCAAATAATCCTCCATGATGTCCATAATTGCCGTCATCTGGAAGAACATCAGGACGCGATGGCCCGTGGCCTGGTACTTGGGCAGGATACGGTCCAAAAGCTCGAATTTACCAGCTGTTCTCCACAACAAGTCGTTGCTGATGCTCATTGGATTCATGACATTCTCAACTTCATCAAAGACAAAGGGATGGTTACACAACTTGCGGAGCTGCATAATCATGTTGCTCAAACCACGAGCATTGGTCTTTCCACCCTTGCCATCGCTCACCACCAGTTTGTTGTGTGTGACCATTTGCTTGTACAGCTTGGCCTGGAGGGCGGAGAATTTGCACTTGATGACCTTTTCAGTCTTGTCGGGCAGATCCTTCTCCACATCCTTCTTCAAACGTCTAAGCAAGAATGGTCGCAGGACCTTGTGCAAACGACGAATAACGAGAATTTGCTCTTCTTCGGTGAGCTCCATCTTATCCTGACCACCGGTATTGGCAAATGGAGTATTGAACCACTCGTCAAAAGTTTTGACAGACTTGAAAATATTCGGCAAGACAAAGTTAAGCATAGACCACAACTCGGCCAGATTATTCTGAAGAGGAGTACCTGTGAGAATCAGACGGAAGCGAGTTGTGTAGTACTGCTGGATAGTAGCACTGAGCTTGGAGTTGCTGTTCTTCATACGATGACCTTCATCGATAATCATGTGGAACCACTTGATTTTGCTAAGAATCGGCCGGTCCTTGATAATGTATTCGTATGTGGTCAAGAGAACTTGGAATCGGCCCTGTCGAATCTTCTCCTGCTGTAGTTTTCTGGCGTTTGGAGGTCCCTTGTAGACGATTCGGCTAATAGACGGCGCCCACTTTTCAAATTCGAGGTTCCAGTTGGTGAGGGTACTGAGAGGCACGATGACGAGGTAAGGACCACTCTGCAACTTGCGCTCAATGAGATAGGTGATCAAGCTGATGGTCTGAATCGTCTTTCCGAGGCCCATTTCATCAGCAAGAATACCATTGAGGTTGTTGTTGTACAAGGATATCATCCACTGTAGACCCTTGATTTGGTACTCCTTCAAGGTACCACCAACCAAAATGCTGGCCTGCTCAGTGACTTCTTCTCTGATTCGATGGGCAACAGCATAGTAGTCGATCTTCTTGCCACTCTCCTCTTCGTCGTCGTCGCTCTCTTCTTCAACAAAAGGCTCCGCATCATCACCGTAGGCCTCAGCAGCATGGCGTTGCTGGGCCTTAACCGAGGACGCCAATTGGTGCAAGAAACCATCAGTTTGCTTGAGAAGATGCGTAATACGAGTATCCTTGGCCTGGTCAAGCAACTTGAGATATGCCTCTTCGTCGTTGGCCTTGAGAGCCTGCAAACGCTGCTTGGCCGTTCTCTCGATACGTTTCTGTTCTTCCTTTTCAATATTAAAGTGTTGGGCATACATGAGACGGCTAAGCTTGTGTGATTTGGTCTTCTGAGAATTAGCACTCTCTTGGATTTCAGCGCGGTGGTGACAGATGGCACGCAAGAAATCGCTGTGCTTCTTCTTCTCCCGATTCTCGCGAGCGTCACGCTGTTGCTTCTCAAGCTTCTCAGTGATGCGAGCCTCACGAACATTCTGCTTCTTCATTCGGCGGTAGTGACTTCGGTTCGTCGTCATGGCCAAATTATCATAATGCATCATCTGTCGACCAATTTTTTCGCGCAAAGCCCTCTGCTTAGCATACAAAGCAAGGCTCTTCATTTCAATTATGGCTTTTCGCTTCAGTGTGTCATCGGCCTCGACAACCTCCTTTGTGGAATCCCAATGAGCCAAATTTGCCGGCAAGTTTTTGAGCTGAGAATACCGTTGGCTCATTCGATTGAAGATGACAACTTCTCGCTCGTATCGAAGGTGGTCAAAGTCAATACCAGTTGGGAAGACGCCAGGAATGAACCATCGGTTCTTGCGCTGCGCATGGTCGAGGTATTTTATCGAGGGTCGAATCATACTCGTGCCATACGGCGATTTTACAGTCTTATACGTGTGAGCTTTGGGAACGGGGGACTCTTCTTCGGTTGCCATTTCAGGCCCTGCTGAAGGTGCCTTTTCAGCATCTTGACTCGGCTGTGCGTTCTTAGCAGAGCTTGATGTGGTATCAATGGCAGTGGCCTGCCGACGCTGTCTTTGGTTGAAGATGGCCTGCTGCAACTGAACAGACACACCAGCGTTCTTGCCCAGAAGCTTGAATGCGTGGATCTGCTGCCTCAAAAGAGCAAGCTGTTGCTGGCTGAACTGAGTTGAGCCAGAGCCCGGCGTAGGCGGTGCAGTGGGAGCGGCGGCGGGTGTCTGTGCCGAGGTAATGGCAACTCCTCCTTGAGGGCCAGCGTTGGGTTGCGTTGATTGAGGAGTGCCTGGTTGCGGTCGGCCGGTTTGTACACCATTTTGCATCTGCTGCTGCTGTACGAACTGTTGTTGGTTTCTGCGCATGTTGTGTTGTTGCTGGAAGCTCATCAAGAAGTGGGAGGCCTTGATGTATTCGGGGTCCGTTGGGGGGACGCCTTGCTCTTTCATCTGCTTCAGCTTCTATATATGCACCAATCAGTATCCCCGTCATCAAATATCGTCTGTCTGGCATCGAGATGGTGATCCAGTGTCGAACAAACATGCTCAATACATACCCTGAAGACTTCCTCGGCTTGTTGCTTGGTTGCGCCGGCAGGCATCGGCGCACCTGGGGGTTGCACCGCAGGCGGAGCTTGCACCGACGCCATGATGGAGCTGTGGTTTTTTTAATCGTCTGTGCCGAAAATATACCCCAATGGTCAAACAATGGTGATTTCGGATTATTTACGGTGCATGACGATGGTGAACTGGCTGTCGATGGGAGTGGCGCGAGCACAAGTAGCAACTCGAGCGTTTCACGAACTGGTCAAGAGGGAGAAGTCGGGCCAAAAGAAAAAAAAAACGAAAGCGGAATGCGAAGAAAAGAAAAATCCAAGGTCGCGTCAATACTCGGCGAATGGAGCGCTGCGCAGCGAGAGATTTTATCTAAGCGAATGTACACACGTCGTAAAAGCGTGTTGCAAGTCGTTTGATATCCGCTACAGTCGCGTTGGACGGGCTGTATGTCGGCCGGCGAGGCGTGGGGGTGGAAAATAGACAAGGGAACCACCAGACGTGAGGCCAGGAGATGGCGAGGGAGTGAAAAAGTGTGAATGCAGTGACGCGGCGCGTCGGGGCTGGTGCCTCGAGCGTAGAATGCGTGCAAATCGCGTGCAACACCAAGTTGGCGAGGATTGGAGATGGCTGCGGATGGTTTGCGAGGGGACCTGGCGATTTTCGGGATGCGCGCGCGCTTCCTCGCTGGTTGATGATGGGGAGTGGTGAAGACAACGGACAAGATTGAGCGTGATGGCTGGTGCGGTCTGTGGACGCTTGGCCACGGTAAATCTCAGCACGCCCTCTGCGCAGGCAGAATCCCGCCACTCATGCTCGAGGGCGACACTGTGATTGGTCAAATGCCGTCACGTGAAGCCTGAAAGGCCATGGAGAGGTCAAGGAGCCGCCAATCCCCGGTGTATTAGGTAATCCACTGAGGACGGAAGACGGACTTTATCGAGTCATGGAGTGTCCGTTGAGAGGCATAACGGAGCCACCTCCATGCCAAGGCTACATTTCTGGTTCTAAAGGTCGGCCTAGCTGCTCTCATACCCAAAAGTTAGAAGCCAAACCCGGCAACAATATGTACTTGGGTCAATACATGAAGCGCTAGGGCTGCTGGCATCCAAGCGGTTCGTCTACGCCATCATGCTGCATGATGAGACACACACATCCTTTTGCGTCGTGCATACATACTAAAAATGGCCGAGCAAAAGCCAACTCGGCCAAATTAGTCCTTGTGGACCTCCCGTTGCCAGTACGGAGTAGTGGCGGGGATAAGCGCTCGCAGGGGTTCGCGCTTAATCTTTGAATCAATTGATTCCAAAAGGGTGTTGTCGCACTACAGTCTGTAGTATAGTGTATTTGCCCATCTCTAAGTATACACTGATATTAATACCGCAGTATTGGACCCGAGAGCGCGATAGCCAGGTACCTGCTCCGGATAAGTACTTCTGGCACCTCGCCGTACTTTTTCACCTCTTCACCTTCTTCTTGTCCGGCTTCTCCTCCTCTTCGTCGCTCAGCTCTGCGTACTGTGTCTTGGGCTGTGTCTTACTCCATGCTTTGGTAAAGATCGGGTCATTTTGGGCCTTGTCGGCATACTTCAGTAGCGCCTCCCGAGGATCCTCATGTAACATGCGAGCAAGTGGGATGTTCTCAGCAACATGCTTCTCGTCTGGTTGATTCTTTTGAAATGGAGTTTGCTGAGGGACGTGGGGTCGGCGTGGATCCTTCGAGCGCCCAGTCCCAGTCACACCCGACTTCTTAGCACCAGGCAGGGCACCAGGTGTGATAATTGCGTCTCCAGACATGCCTAGCCCTTGATCCATCGTCAAATTCGGGTCATCGTCGATATGTCGCTTCTTCGGTGCTCGAGACATGACCTCCACGGCACCGCGGTTCGATGTTGTTGGGTTATACAAGACGTGCGTTTCAGCATTCGCCGAACCTGTAATAATCTGGTTGATCCTTGGATGCCAGTTCACGGTAATCAAAGCCGACCCGGGTGTTATAGGAGTCACGTGTTCAGCCCGAAGGTTGCCAGGGTTTAGAATATGTAAATGGCCTGTCTCCGAACCGGTAATGATGCTGGTGGAGTTTGGCGAGTATTGAATATTGCTGGTCGGGAATTGGTCCGACGTAGATGTATGAGAGACGCTGACAAGAGGTTTGGTGAATTTTCTGGTATCCCAAAGCTTGATCAGATCGTCGCCTCCTCGTGTAACTACCATGCGGCCATCAGAAGAAATATCAATGCCGCTAGTCCAGGTATTTGGCTTGTGGGCGTTTTGGATTTCACCCGCAGGTCGAGTGAACGGTCCATTGCCGCCGTACATGACCAAGGTCCCGTCGAGCGCTGCACTCACGAGCACATTATTGCCGCCCTGAGATGGCTTGCCCCAGGCTACCGCTGTCATTTTTGTTCTGCCAGCTGAGCCAGCAGCTTTAGACTTGAACACCACTACCTCCTTCTGAGACCGCTTATTGTTGATGTCCCATATCCGTAATGTGCTATCCGTGCCGGCCGTGATGCAAAGATTCTTGTCTGTCGGGTGCCATGTTCCGCCAGTGATCTCTGAAATGTGTCCTTTCGTGTTGTTCATGTCTCTGAGATACATGTCTCCTTTGACGAATTCAGTGAGGATTCCACCATCTCTTGACATGATTTTGGCCTGCGGGTGTGCAGAAACACATAGGAAAACGCCTCCGGAAAGCTCGTTGAATTCCACGTGGTGGATAGGGTGCGATTCAGCGGTGGCTGCGGATTTCTTCGTTTCGTAAGGGTCAACGGTCTTGAATGCTCGTAGTGTTGTTGGTGTCATGGAAGCAAAGTCGTGAAAATTAATCACACAATCCAGGGAGGCTGTTAACAGTCGACCTCCAGAAGGATCCAAGGAAACCGTGGTGACCGCACGGTTGTGTGTCTTCAAAACAAGTTCGTGCGAGACTGGATACTCGTCTCCGTCGTCTGAATCGTCCGAATCGTCATCGCTGTCGTCACTATCACTAGAACTCCCTTTGGGCTGGGGTTTCTTTCCCTCCGATATCCTTGCATCTAGGGCACCAGCACGGGCCTTGCTGTCCGCGTTCCTCTTACTTCTGTCGATCTGGGCCGCAATGTTCGCTTCTTTGGACTTCTTGCCAAACGAGGTTGGAAGGAAGGCTCGCATGGGGTCATCCTCTGCCAGGTCGGGAACCTCTATTTCGAAGTCATCGTCGCTTGCCATATCTAAGACTTCACAGCATAGCTGCGAGTGCTGACTTTGGGATGATTTAGGAAGTGCGAAAGTTGGAGCCTGAGATGCGAATTCCTTTGCGACTAGAATCCCGCCGTCACGTGTGGGGCCAACTCGGTACTTTTCTGTGGTGCGAAGTCTATTTGACATCGAGACTCTGAATATTCGGCATTGGAGAGCTAAAATCGGCATACTTACTAACCATAGTTGCTCAAGATAAAAGCTCAATACATTAATTTTTTAATTTTTCTTTTCTTTTCTTTTTTGACATATCCAAATGATCGTGCAAGCACCACATCAGGTTGGGCTCAGTGAGAGTAACACAATGTGTCCGACTCTGGTCTTGCCCAAGCCAGAGAACCGCAACAAACCACGTAATACACCATAAAGCTCAATACATGGTTCGATTTAGCAGCACGCCAGTCTCGTTTCGCGCCCATATGTCCCCGTCGACTTCGTTCTCTCACCCCCCTTACTCCGTAATTAACCTAGTCTCTAGCCTCCAGTCTGCAAACAACATTGAAACCCTTGCTGCGACCCGGCCATCATGATGCTTTTTCAATCAAGCACCGCTTTCCTTTGGGACTCATCAAAAAATAGATGGTCTCAATCATGTCATCATCCGACATTCCTTCACGCGCAGATATATGTGCAGTCGGAAATTCCTGGAAGAAGCGTGCCGTGGCGAGCCGAAGTTCGATATACGCCAAGTGCAATCCTATACAAACTTGAGTTGGTGTCAGCGGTCAATTCTTGCTAATAGGCAACACGGGAGTTGAAGGACATACTTCTTGGTCCACGACCAAATGGCATGAAGGCCTCCTTCATAGCTTTTGTTGGTGACGCCCACCGATAGGGATCAAACTCGTCAGGATTTGGGAAAATCTCTGGATGCCGGTGCATCGTGTACGCTTGGGTGGCCACCGTGGTACCACCTGGGAGCCAGTAACCCCCGAGCTCTACTCCGCCTTGAGGGACCTCCCGAGGAAGTGGTGCTGGAACTGCGGAATAGAGACGAAGCGTCTCTTCGATGCATTGGCTTAGGAAAGGCAGCTCTCGCAGATCATGTTCGGTGAAGTCATTGGGCAACGTTTGAAGCTCTCTCACAAGCGCATCCCGGAGTTCAGGTCGCCGGCAAACGGACCAGAGCAAATAGGTTAGGGAATTCGATGTCGTATCACTGCCGGCTACAATAAAAGACTGTGCGTTTATGACGATCTCCGAGAATGACAACTTCTCATCCTCTCTGGCCTTGAACATCTTGGTGACAAATATTTGCTTTGGCGCTTCTGGGTTTTGGTCAATATAATACTGATAGCGCTGAAGAGACTGTTCAGCATAGCCTAGAATGCGTCTGGCTTGTTGAAGGTTCTTCTGAAAGATGGGCAGTGGATATTTTCTAGCCAAAGCAAGTACTCTTGGGAAGGTGACTCGAACGGCAGATAACGCTCCAACTCCCTCCAAATCGTGGATGTACTGGTTTTTCTACCGCACAAACCGTGTCAGCGTCCTTTCAAGTCGACAGCGTCAAGAGTTTGGCTTGATGCCGGAACGTACCTCGCCTTTCTCCAACATTTGGAACGACTCGCCAAAGGCAAGCTCGCCTATGACATCCGTTGTCATAAAAAGACTCCATTTAAAGACATCCGCAAAGCCTCGAGTTTCCATGTCCTCCTTCATCCTCTGAATCGCCAACTCTACGCGAGAGGTTATTGCTGGGAGAAGCGACTTCAACGACGACTCGGACAATTGTGCGGACATGAGTCTTCTCAATTTCCGATGATAGTCAACATCGGCAGTCGTAAAGATATTCGCTATGGACTGTGCAGTCAAGTGTCTGTAAAATATGGTTTTGCGAAACGTCTCTTTGGTGCTGTAAATGATCTTGGTTGCATCGAGATCGGCCACGGAAACCTCATTTGGTCCAATCCGAACATACGGGCCTGATTCATGAGATGGTTAGTCCCAGTTCCGACATGCGAGTGACGGGATACGAAGCAATACCGAATTTTTTGTGCAAATTGTGGACATAGAACACTTTGTTCCCTTTGTAGTAGTGATATTTGGCAGCCAGGTCTGTCCACTTCGAATACCAAGGACCGGGCAGCTTGGAAAGGGGATTGGATAAACCGGAATATATAAACTGTCATCCATGGAGGTTAGTATGTTAACAGAAGATGATTGGCATTTATGGTTTGTGCTAACATATAATACCGTTACAACCAGAGCGACGCCGACCAGTTTGGGAACATGGTCTACCACGCGAGACTCCATCTCTTTGGTCTGTCTGGGGTATGGCTTGGAGATTTGGACCAGAGCTCGGCGAAAGAAGATGGGCAAACAAACAGGTACCAGACCTCCGTCCTGCTCATTCAATTTATAACTTGTTTCTACCGATCCATCAGAGGTACTGATGCGTCACCAAGCTGCATCCCGTCTGAACCACCCACTGCCGTCCTTGCCGCCACTTACACAGTTAGGCAGGCTATCGAATAGGATGCGCGAGATCCGAATGCAAACGAGTTTATTCGGCCGCAAATCGTAGCTTGCAGAACCGGTATGCTATCCCATGTGCCTATGACGGCGGGAAATATGCTGTCTTTCCGAAAGAGCGAAGGCCGGTTTGCCTCTCAAGGATCGGGTGTTCGGGGGGCGTCACTGACCGACCTGGTCTGTCCTTCCACTCCGATGTAACCCTACATGGGATTACTCTGCAGGAAAAGGACGAGAAATACGGGGAACGATGCAAATAGTCTGGTGCTGTTTGATCAAGGTTTCTTTGGCGGGGACTGTAGAACGGTGTGTGTATGTGTCATTTGTTAGTACAACATATTTCATTACGGCCGGGCAATCGGCCGGTTCAACTTGCACGAGCTACGCGAGCCCAAGCTAGACCCCCCATTCCCAACGTTTTGCATGAGACATACCATGTTGCCACGTATGTTGTCTTTTATTCAATTTCACGGTCTTAAGCGGTCTGTAAGGGCAACAAGGGATCTTACTGGTTCATCGCTGGGCAGTACAAGCTTGTGGCATGTGCTGCATTTCTACACCGTCATGGACTCATGGTCATGGATAAGCTTGACAATGCAGCAACACCAGGCCAGGAGAGCCTTCATACTGGACGTTATTGTTACTTGACCGTGACTTCAGAGGGACAAAAGTGCAGTGAACCCCGTTGATTTGCTGCCTTGAGTATATTTCGACTCGTCGGCGATCTATCGGGCTTGGTTCAAGGGCGTATCACAGATGCAACACTACCGCAGGTCTTCTCGTCAGAAGCTTCAATCCGAAACAAGAAAGCGTGCAGAATATGGCGTGCTGCCGTCAAACAGCTCTGCAAGCCGACCCTTCAACGGTGCATTTGCCATTTCATGCCATCCTCGCCCATCCTCGCCCATCGGTTGTCTCGGTCCTCCGACCGTACATCAACAGAATGTTCTTGGCTCCCAAGGTCATGTTTATTCCGAAGCAACCAAGCTCTGTGCGGTGAACACGGGACACGAGTGGATACCATGTACGTGTACGTACGGAGAGATGCACCAGACGCGACATAGACGTCAGTCCCAGGTGTAAAACTTACTACTTAAGTAGGTAGTAACCAACTTTCTACGACAGTTCATATAAATGACGAGTAGCTGGCGCCTCCGCATGACAAGACACCTTTAGCCTGCCAACATGGCTTGCATGAAAAGAGCGAAAACAAAACAAATAAGAAGCAACTTGGCCCTCACATTTGAAATATTGTGGCAGGCCCGTGCAGCTATGAATGCGCAGAATGCAATTGAAAACATCGAGACACAGACCACTCAACTGGTGGTATATGGGTCCTAGTGTTTCTGCTTCCCCTTGGGCTCTTTCATGATGGAATAATGGCATCCCAACAAGAGACACGGTCTCGATGGAAGACAAGGGACGTTATTCACACATATCAAGTAATTGGATAGGCTGCAGAAATAAAATCAGCCAATATTTTAAGCTTATGAGTCTGGTGGCATAGCCGCTTACAAATGAGACACTTGCCAGGGCTGGTGCGATACTCTCTTCTGATTGGCTGCTGCTGGCTTCTGTCTCGGTGTAGATCGCGACGTCGGACACGGCTGGCCGTTTTGTTCTTCTGCTCCTCACTACCACTCGGCCCAACCGTCCTGCGCCACAAGGATGCCTCCTGATCCAGTCCTAGACGAGGAAGACGAGCAATATGCTTCGTCCCAAGACTCGGACTTCGCTCCCGATGAAGCGCCCGAGCCGGTGTCCGACCAGTCCGATGCCGAAGACGCAGAAGAAGGCGACAAGAAACGAAGGTCATCAGAGCCAGACGGACAGGCTCACGACGATGGTTACGATAATTCTGGAGATGAAGCCATCATAGCAAAGGGCACTAAAAGGCGGAAACGAGCAGAAGAGAAGGGACGCCCCATTGACGAGGATGAAGGCGGCGAAGGAGGATTGGTCAAGACCCGTGCTCAACGTGCAGCCGAGTGAGTACCTTCCCAGCCGCTCCATTCTTTTGCGAATGACTGCAAGCTAACCTTTTTTTTCTGAAGAAAGGAGGAGCGCAAGTACGCCGTAAACCATGGTCCCGTCACAATCGACGTTGATGCCTTGTGGGCGCAGATGATGTCCGGCGAGCAAATCAAACCCAGTACCCCGCCAGTCGAAGCAAATGGAGAGCATACAAAGGAGCCTTCCGACAACAATGCCGCTCCAACGGCCCCGTCGGATGACCCCCAGTCAGACACTATCCGCATAAAGCGCACATACAACTTTGCCGGTCGAGTTCACACCGAAGAGAAGGTTGTGGCCAGAGATTCTGCCGAGGCGAAGCTATATCTTGCGTCCCAGGGCCAGGACGCACTCGACGTCGATTCATCACCAACAAAGCGCGCCACAAGGAAAGCGTTCCGCTCTGCGTTTGAGCCTGTTGTAGACGTCAGGATGGGACGTGCAGACTTGAATCTCGGGCTCGCCGCAAGAATTCAAGCTGGCAAGGAGGCTCGAGCCAAGAAGCTCAATACAGTGGAGAAGAGCAGAATGGACTGGGCGGGATACGTTGACCAGGAGGGAATCAAGGACGAGCTGGAGTTGGCGAGCAAATCGAAAGATTCCTACACCGCTCGACAGGACTTCTTGGCGAGAAGCGAAGCTATACGGGAGGACGATGCAAGGAGAGCCAGAATAGCCGGCAAATCATGATTGAGTTAATGGAGGCGCGATTGCATATTCGGGCGTTTGGGATGATACCATGGAAGTTGGGGTTCTCGGTTAGATGGGTGGAATACAACGGTTCCTGTTCTTGGTGTACAATACGGAATGAAGAGTAATGGTAACGGGCCTATGTGCCAAATATGCTGCTCCACTACCTGAAAATTTTCAGAATAAGTATCAACTAATCCAACTCGTCTTCAATACTAGCTAGACAGTGTTGTGTTCTCCCCGTACTTCGGGCAGGCCTAGCAACCTACTACATATTTATGTCTAAGTAGGTACCTAGTGGCAGTGGGGCAAGCATCATAAAGTCAATCCAATCCCACCGGTTGACCGCTAAGGCTCCCTACGCATAAGGCTGAACAGCCTCTCCATAAATTTATGACATTTTCACGCAACACCTCACCATTACCTCGACATACCACAGCACACGACGAATGACATAATGGCCGTCCTAGGCAAGCGCAAAGCGCCCGCGTCATCAATATCTGAACCAGACGCAAATGAATTACTCCGCCGACATTTCGAGGCTAGGTTCCAACCACTCGAAGAAAGACCTTCCAGCACAAAGGCGGAGCAACAAGCAGCTGAGGGCGACAGTAACGAGGACTCGGAATGGGGCGGATTGTCAAACGACGATGCCGCTGATAGCAATGATGAGGAGGAATTTGATGACGCCGAGGATGTTTCCGAACACGAGTCCGGCGATGACGGTAGGCTGTTTCGTCCCCGTCCTCGCAACTCAGCGTGCTGATGGTTGATCGACACAAAGATGCACCAACAATCGAAATAATCGACCACTCGACCCCCCAGCTCCCCAAAGAGTCAATGCCCAAGCGCGAACTCAAAGCATTCATGGTCAGTCCCCTCTCTTCCTTTGCATCACCCGCCAGAGCCCACTGACGCATCTCAGTCGTCGCGGCCCCCGGACCAGACCGCAACCCCCAACCCCGTCCAGCCCGCCGTTTCCTCCAAGTCGTCCACCCTCCCCGAGGACGCACCCTCGCTCCTCAAACAAGATCTTGAACTCCGCCGCCTCCTCGCAGAATCGCACCTCCTCGCCCCCCACGCCGCCACCAAATCACTCTCGTCCGTGTCCTCCTCCAACGCTGCGCAGCCGAAATCCTTTGCAGCAGGGCGAACAAGGCAAAAAGCGACAGACCTACGTGTTCAAGCGCTTGGTTCGAAGGTGTCAATACATAAGCAGGACAAGATGCCGATGCATATGAGAAAGGGCATGGCTGCGGCTGCGGATGCGCGTGAGGCTAAGAGGAGACGGGAGGCCAAGGAGAATGGAATCATTCTAGAGAGAGAAACGGGAAAGCAGAGGCGGGCCAGAGGTCGCAGAAGTGACGTTGATAGACCGGGTGTGGGCAGACTGAAGGGTGCTGAGTTGCGCATCAGCGAAAGGGACGTCAAAAGAATTGAGGGTACCCGGGATGTATTTGGGCGCAAAGGGAGAAGATAGATTGCAGGGAGTGTAAATCGAGAGCAAATCTTAGTATCACTACTTGGGGCAGTAGTTCGCAACACTAATCTTGGGGTAGATTTTTCCCAAGAGTTATGCGACTATGGAGCGCTGTTTGATTGGCACAACGTGCATCCAAATCCACAAGAAACAGAAAACTAAACTGAACAAAAAACAAAGACTTCATTTGGTTCATATTTTGTTCGTTTCAATTGAACTACAACAGCGCGTCCAAAGGCATCGCCAAGGACTAACCTCTAAGTTTCGCCCATCTGCCCCACCGGTTTCGAGTTAAAAGCGATAAATGTACAAAGGCGTCCTATCCTGTGTCTCCATCAGAATAATATAATCCCCAGTTCTCCGTCTGAGTCTTTTTAAACGATGGTTTCATCCTTATTCGTTCAGCACACTGAGCACACATCTATGGGTTGTCTCCTCCTTTTCCCACTCATCAGACGCCGAAATAAGAATAAAAGGGGGAAACAGAGGAATAATAAAGAGTAAAAACAGATCAATGGAAATGATATGCAGTAGTAGCTGACTTGGGGGGAATATTCGAGTGATTCCTCACATAAATAGCTGAGCCAAAAACCCCAGAGAGAGTCATGTAAACAAAAAAAAACAAGGAGAAGTGCCGAAATGTATCATGAGATTATCAATCTTTTTTTACATCATGCCACTGGCGTTAATCGTAGCTGGTTGGCTAATCGTCATTGGCATGCTGAGGGTTTGCAAACTGTTGAAGGCCTGAGGCTGGTGCATGGCGCTATTGTTGGCGTTGCTGATGCTATTTGAAGATGAGACGGATTCATTGGCAGCAGCATTGAGAGATGTAGGAACGTATGCAGCCTCAGAAGTAGGAGATGCCTCCTCAACAGAGCCCAGTTGATCCTCACCCGAGTATTCCTCTTCCTCTTCGGCAGAGAGATTGAAAGAACCCTCGCCACCATCTTCGCGGCTGTGGGTACGTTTGTGCCTGCAGGTATACGAGTTAGTAAGTGTCTCCCCACAGAGGTTCGGCTCTTGTAGCTAAATGGCTATGTAGAGTAGACTTACTGTGCAAGATTGTCGGATCGAGAGAATGCTTTGCTGCAATGGGGACAAATGTAGGGCTTCTCTTGAGTGTGCGTTCGAACGTGTCTGGAACAAGGTTAGGATTTCAAAAAAAATTTGCCCCTGCTATGAAGAAGTTGAGACTTACCTCTTCAAATGCTCGAGACGTTTGAAGAGTCGACCGCAGGTTGGAATTGGGCAAGAGTGAGACTTATGGGGGTACGGGCCCAGCTCCATCACAGTAGCTGAACGAGCCCTTCGAATGACGCCGCTTGGGCCAGACAGGGTGCGGCGGTGGTCTTTGATGACACCGTCATGAGAAAGCTCGTCTCCGAAGCCTGGCTGAAGGGTCATGGGGTTCAGTGCCGGGCTCCCATCCACGTTGGACAGTGGTGTACCATGTCGAGACAAATCGACAACATCCTTATGCTGATGGCTGCCCATGGACATACCAGATGCACTGTAGGAAAGTCCGGGAGGAGAATTATCAGCCGACTCCTCACCTTCGGCCACAGGGCCTACAGATGCTGAAACAGATCGTCTCAAATCAGACGGCCTGTGAGCCGCAGTGTTGGGGACAGGCGCACCGGGGATAGCTGAGATAGACGGCGGAATCGAAGATCGACGTCGTCGTTGCTTGTACGTCGGGGAGCCTTCAATGACAGAGTATACATTGTTTGTGCCGTACGAACGGGTGAATTGTGATCCGGCCAGATTTGAAGGAGGCAGCTGAACCATGCCATTGAGGCCATTCACGCCAGACAGATGGTCGGGGATAGCAGAATACAATCCGGTCTCCTCATTAGCAATATATGCAGGCTCTCCCGTCATACCCAGAGCTTGCTGAGGTGGGGTAATTGGCTCAAAAGAGATGCCTCGGTTGCTGTAGTCCTCGTACTGAGAGGAAACAAAGGATGGAGCAGGAGAGTACTCTAAACCGTAGGCAGGCATGGACGCATGTCTTTGATGGCCGTGTGCGATCGGGACGCCGTTTTGGTTGTACTGAACACGGGTGAAGTCAGGTTCTCTTTTGACATGAGCAACTTGTTGGGGAACTGCGGCAGTCATCGGCATAGCTTCGTAAGAGACCATGTGGTCCATCGGTTCACCCATGGCCGCTGCCATGGTTTGAGGCATCATGCTCGGAGGTGGCATAGAATCCATGGCCCTCATTACAGGGGAAGTCGACTGACTCTGAGAAAACGTTGTAGCCTGCTGGGCATTGAATGAAGACGAGTTGGCTTGTTGCGTCTTGGTGAGTTGCTCGTACAAGGACTGAGATGAGTCGTATTGGAAGGACAACGCAGGCTCGCTGACTGCGACTGTGGTGGCTTCCTGGCCCATCTTCTCTCGCTTCAAGTCCCGCTCAAGGGCGTCCAAAAAGAGGCGGTCATGTGGAACACTGTACCAATAGAAAACCTTTTGCTTCTTTTGTGTCCGAATGCAATTATTCTTGTAGAGGAAGTCAAGAAATGCGCTCTTGGGTTCCTCCAAGGACGCATCGGTGCCAGACTTAAGGTTTCGCAAATCAGAGAAAATACCCTCCTCAAACTTCTTAGAGTTCTTGACAGGGCGGCCAAATGCCTGAAATCTGAATGACAGGCATCGTACAATGTCGGTGCCAGAGATATGAAAGAGATTGTTCCACAAAACGCAAGAGACATACTCGCCGGTGGGCAGTAAAAATCGGCGAATGTACTGGTCTGGCTGCCAATCAACTGGCGCTGAGATGAGAAAATATTTTACTGCAAACATCGGCGGTTAGTAGATACAAATGACCCAGGGAACAAGGAACCCATCCAAAACATGGTTGCTTCAGGCTGCAACATACAATTGTCTACTTGCTGAAGTGCGACCTGAGCATCGTGCGGCAATGCCTGCTGCGCTTCGGTACTCAGCATAAAGGTTTCTGGCTTTTGAGGTGCCATGGTGGCATGTTGTGAGTACATCGTGTCAATGTGTTCCACCGATTGTAGAAACCAACGCGCTCGTCCCAACCAGCAATTTGAGCTCCTATTGATGATTGGGTGTCGTCACAGAGTGAGTGTAGGTGGTGATAGAGATTACAATGCAACCAAATTCACAATCTAACACCGGTTGTATTGTTGCGGTGTTTCAACCAACAATCGCGTTTCGGAGGGTGAAAGTAATGCTCAAGAGGCACTGCCTTGATTGGCAATTGTGTCGGCTTCGCGACTGCAACGAGGAAATATTCGAGACCAGCCCGGATAGTCGAAATTGATGGTGCACTCAATCGAATGGACAGCTCAGCCCAGCCACTGCATCAAGCGGGTTTGAGTCGGGCGCGATGAGTTGCCTTGTTCTGGCCGTCGAGGCAGGACGCCGCATTCAAGGGCGGCCGAGGCCAGAGATTAAGCACGAAGCCCGGATCGAAGCGAATTAAGGCTGAACAAGAAAGAAAGCAGAGCCAAGAAGATGCAAGACACACGAGGTCACCAGGCCCGAAGATGGATATCCGATATCCCGTCAAACAGCCAGCTGGATTCGAAGCGGAAAAAAGGAACGACGGCAGGGGAGGATCGCGCCCAGTGACGACCGTGTCTTGAAGACGTAAAGACTACGACGGGTTGGACGGCGCGAGGGACGACGTGGCTCAGGAAATGGAAAAGAAAAGAAAAGAGACGACCCAAGGTCGAGAAAGGGAGGATCAGAGGGGCGGGGGGGAAGGAGAAGAAATAAACGTAGGAAACGACGAAGAGGAGGAATATACGGAGTACGAGAGCGGACGAGAGTCGGGGGGGGTTTATGGCTCAAACAAGTCGCTCGAGTGGTCGCCCAAGCACTCACAGAGGCCGTGGCGTCGGGGTAAGGCGGCGGCGGCCGGGAGCCACAGTCAAGTGCTCAAGTGCTTAGGGTTCGAGGAGGGGGAGCCATGAGAGCAGGAGACCATGGGAGCATGGGAGCATGGCATGGGCCCGGGAAAAGCACCAAGAAGTTCGCCTCGGGACCAGTTGGCGGAAGAGGGGACTGAGCGACAACGACTTGGCTGAGCGGCCGACTGATGGAGCATCGAAACTTGACGGCACATCGAGTCAACGCGGGCTGACTTGGCTAGCTCAGGCACAGGCACAGGCGCTGGCAAGGGCTGACCGGGGTCAACATGCTAGCGGCACAATGAGGAGACCAGTCGAACTGACGGGCATCTGGGCCTGGCAGGGCATGGCGGGACCGGTCTTTGGTCCAACCCGTTGAGCGAACAACATTGAACGGGCAGGCTTGATCCCTCTGATGGTGTGGAGACAACCGGTGGGCTGGCGGACGGATGGACTGGCAGCTGGTGCGCGAGAGGATTGCCCGCCGCTGAGTGGACGAATCGAACTCGGATGGAGACGTGGGACTGGTGATGGGGCAATGCCAATGGCCACCACCGTGGACCATGGCATGAATTGGCTCTGGCATGGGCGGCGCGCGGCACAAAGAGAGAGGCAGCCATGTTGTGCTGCGAGTTCAGGTACAGATTCATACTGCCATTGTCCGATGTTGCCAATGTATCCTGACGTTGTAAAGTACTTGAGCTTCTAACTAATTCACGTACTGACGGGAACTGGACGGAGAACGGGAGCATCGCCCCAAGGGGTGTGCAAAACTGGCTGCAATTTTTGGTCCCGATGCCAACATTGAACCAAATTTTATTAACCTCACCAGCATGTCTCGCCTCACCCTACTTACTTGTAGGTGCCTACTAATAAGTGCTTAGAAACCCGCGAATTGTCTGGGCTTTGTAGTGGCTTGGAGCCTGTGCGGCGTGCGGCGTGCGGCGTGCGGTGTGCGCAACTGTGCTTGACTCCTTCCGTCCCTCTGTCATCAGCCCAATGTTCCTTCCGTCTCTAACTTGGACTTGCTGACATTCAATTACCTCAGGCACCCTCACGTAGGCATGTGCGGATATGTAGCAAATCCCTCCACCTCACCTAACTTTGGGACGCTGTCAAGAGTCGTGCTCAGCATCGAAATGTCCTGGCGCGTCAACTCTCCTTGTTTTTACCTTTCGCCTTCACCATTCCTACTGCACCGAATACAGCCTGTTAGACGCACAGCTTTATCCGGGATCTCGTTGCGAGTGGGGTGGATGAAAGTCATCGTCTCAGTGGGGTGTTTTAATGCTTCCTCGAATGCCCAAGCCTTTTGGCCTGCTTTCCTACCCCCCTCCCCCCCTTGCCGCTGCATCATGAAGCTGGCCAGTGCTCTTCTGTCACTACTTATGCCCATTTTTGTCACCTTCTTGCATCTTTGGCAGGCGAAAACACTGCATGACGCTGGGCAGTAGACTCCGTAAGTTGTACTCTTCGCCATACTGTACGTAGTATTATTTTGACTCCGTACATTCTGACTTACAGTATGCACGACAGAGGCAGACTGTGCCTCCCCACTTGCACAGAACTCCAGGTAGTCGATGCGTTGCGGTCTCGAGTTGCACATCACCGGATCCTTTTACTCGGAGACCATCTTCATCCACCTACTTACTTAATAGTAATAAGTAGCCAGGCAAGCTTGACAACTACGAGCTATATCCAGCTGTATCCAGAGTTCGCAGTAATTCCCGACCGTCATTGCACAGATCGATGCTACTCTCGGCCATCCAGACAAATGAAACATGATTTAGACTTGCGCACCCATGTGTTCCCCCTTAGCCGCTCAGGGGTCCACACCTTTCACCATCGGAACCAATCGACAGCACTGAGAAGACAAATGGAAGAACCATCCTCCCAGCTAATATGAAAGCTCGCGTCTCTGTACCAAAAGCACGGCCAGGCAAGACACCCTCGTTGACATTGATTCCTCCAGGAAGGGAAAACGCCATCAGGACGCCCTATGTTGCGAAACCTATGCATCCATCGGCCGTCCTGGAGGGCCCATCCGACGAATGCCTTGGCAGTCGGCGGTTCCTGAGACTGCCGTCCGAGCCAATCCACTGCTCAGGCAACGAGACGTGATGACTGGCTGAATCCAACAGCCTCCAGTGAGGGACTCTACGAACTAGTTACTACTACGGAGTAGAAGTACTGCCATTCATTCTCGACCCCAACCAGTGTGGTTCTCCAAATGCATGATAATAGTACCGACCTTGACCTGGTTTACTGTGTCCCTGCCTGGTCAACATTAATCGAGCAAACCTTGGCCTCCGAGCGTAGCAGCATATGACAATACTAATATACTTGATGCGGCGAGTTTGGTTCCTTCTGCTCCACCGATCGATGTACAAGACCCAAGGTGGGCACATTACACGAATTAGGCCCAAGCGGCCAAAAAAAAAAAAGAAAGAAAGAAAGAAACAACTTGTTCATGGCAACAGGACTGCATGAGGCATATGATATGTACCAGGTCTTGCGACCCGGCCTATACACATATACCTTACCGATATCCAGAATTCAAGAAGTTATGGTTCTCTAAGCACATTAACACCGAGCGCTTTTTCGAACATTCGTAGCCAAAGACGACGCAACTTGGAAGCCGCTACAGGAGTCGGAGACACCAATGGAGTGCTCAAAATGACATCTAAGCCAGGACTTGATCACAACCAGCATTGGCAACTAAAAACAAAATACGTATATGTTTCCAAGTCAATCGGTCATGTTTCCGCACAGCAGAGGTCAGTGCAACGTTTATTTACGGCTGCCCCGCTGTTGATTTCTCGCCAAACGATGCGAACGGTGAATGGGCAATGGCAGTCTCACTGACCTCTTTCTCGCAATTTCGGATACGCAGTACACGGACAGTCGAGATCTAGTGTTACTGCGAGAAACTAGACTCAGCTCTGTGACTTCTCCGTACTCCGTACCAATGCAAGCAACAGTGGAGCACATGTGGGCTTCATGCGCTGCGCTTGCCGCTGCTTTATTGGGGCTACACTGTAGTAACTGAGAACCCCTTTTCCAAGTTTCCGTCTTACAGAAGCATTCAGGCCTTTCAACATAGGCAAGTAAGACACCTAATATGATATTGTCCGCAGACTCCCTCTGATGAATTTCTAGCCAACCCAGCCGAGCCGGCCAACAGCCTTCCCTTGCTTGCCTGCATGTTGACAATTTGCGAGACCCCTTGTCGAGTCCAGGTCGAGACCAATAGCCATTTCGACTGGGCACAAATGAGCACTTGAGGGCTATGTTGCTCGGCCTGCTAAACATGAAACATGCCTGGAGCACCGCTTCAGAATGGTCTCCCGTTTGCGATTAATGGCAATCTGGCTCTGGTTGGTCCGCAGATGTCCTCTCACACCCCTTCAACGCTCCATTTCCACGCACCTGCATATGGGCCCTGTCATAAACTGGAGCAGCTAGCACCCATATCCTTACCTCTGGGATGGAAGGTTCGGCCGACAGAGCCATCAGTAGGGCATAGTACGGAGTACGGCTGGGAGAGTTTGGTTGGCAACAGCATCTATGTACTATGCTAACCATGTATCGTGGGAGAAATACAACTCTCTGTGTTCGGCTGTTCCATAGTGAGACCGTATTTACATTATTCGTGAAGACGCATCTCAAGGGCCGTTTGACCACTATGCCGAACCACATGCATGGTGTGACGCTTTGCTCAATAATTTGGGCCGATGCACACTTTCATACCCATCCAAGTCTCGTCACCTATGCTGGGAAGTGACTGATCACCATGCTCTGGACATGGTCATTCGTCACAGAATCCGGGGCGGCAGAACTGTATGCATGATCGGTCCATGAAGGACGATGAAGGGTGGCTTGCATTCCATCATCGCTCGGTTGTTTGAAGCCAATGCCGACACCACCATGATTCACCATTTCCTGAGAAGGACAAAGCACACGGGAAACCCGCCAACCAGGGCGAATGAGCTTGGCAAAAGCACCCAACAGCTGGTTTAATTGGCAAAAAGGTGGATTTGGGTTCGACCAGCGCGGTGTAGGGTAGCAGTTCTTGCCAACAAAGCACGGCGTCTGCTGGACCTAAGTAATAGGCTGAGGAGATGGGTTCGAAGCTGGTTCATGTAGGCAAGGCCTGGAAGCCGCAGATGCCTTGTTTCGGGATATCATTCGAATATTTGAATTTACTGCTTGATCGTCCCGTCTAGCCGACGAGACTCAAAACTGGAACTGGGACTGGGACCGGGACTGGAACTGGGACATACCTGGCATTGTGACGAGGCTGGTCTCTATCTGGATACCTGAATTGGAGATGACACTCGTTGAAAATGCTTCGTGGTTTCGTTTCCTGTCAAAAAGTCTGACCATCATCGACAGGGATTTTCAACAGAACTCAAAATCGAGTTGTGAGTAGCTGCCGATACGGACTAAACTGGGTCGTCAAGATGACATGCATCCGCTGCAAGACCCCTTGGGCAATTTAAAACGACTTGTGGGTGCAGCAACGCCGACAAGACTGCGAAGCCGCAAGGCGATTGGAAGAGTGGCTAAAACGCAAGGCTGGAAAGTTGCAAAGATATCGGCACAATCCACAGCATCGAAGTCTGTGGGCTGCCACTGACGAAAGGATTCGCACATCCGTGCCTGGGGAGATGGACATGCCAACACCACCGCATTACTCCGTATCACGCAACGAGGGAACTCGCCAATCTGAGACCCAGAACGATGACTGGTAAATTATGATCCACACCTTCGAATGGAAGCGCCGTAAACTCGGCCAGCCAGCAGCCAGCCGCCTCCGGGGTGGACTCTAATAAGAGGTTAGTAACAGAGCCAAGCAACCAAGGCGCCGTTTCAGAAGCTGAGGGACGCTGAGGGACGCTGAGGGACGCTGATCTCGGGCCAAAATTAGGCTAAGCTTAAGCTGAGGGAGCCAATCAGGCAGATGAAAAGCTCCCCTGCAAGCGACTCACAGTCGCCATAGCCAAGGTACGCCCACTCGCACAATGTTTCTTTGCATCTGGATGGCGGTCACGGGTCGGATGCCCTTTTCGCCTGTTGGCGAGACGGGCAGTACGAAGAGAACAGCCAAGAGCTTGCTGACTACTCCGTACTGCACGGCTTTTGAACCCCCGTCGCTGAAAAATGTCAGCCGCGCCTGCCATTGGCCTGGGGTGGAGGCCCAGGACCCGCGGAACAGCCAACCAATCGGCTTTAACCGCCGGTATTCTTAGCAGCACGCTGGGCCGAACAGATATCATAGGCTGTGGGCAGCCTAGAAAGAAAGAAGGAATGAATGAATGAGTGAATGAAAGGAAAGAGGACAGGCACCGCTGGCGGCACTGGTAGCAAAGGCAAAAAGTGCCGCCGGATCATGCCATCCAGTCCATCTCACCTAGATTGGGCCGTACTCGCCGCAAGAATCAATCGACGCTGCATATGGTCGCAGGCACCAGGAATAGCAGCCGCAGTGACAACGACTGTCGACATCGGCGACCGATTTCATGACCACAGATGCACAAACACAGTGTTGACAGGTTGCGGTAGGCAGAGAGGCGACAGTCCTGTCTACCGTGTCACAGTCATAACCGGGCATTCCGGCAAGACGGACCAGCCACCCCGCGAATATACAATATACAGGTGACTACGGGCCGGAGGACGGAGTAGGGACCATCAGATTGGGACAAGGTCCAAGAGCCGTACGCGGGGATGATACTCGGTGCTCGCGGGCAGCGTATTCTATTCCCACATGGCCTCGCCTCATCGTCGCCTCAGGCCGGTGTGGAGACGGACCAGACAAGACTGAAAAGACCGAAGAGGCATACTTCGTTGACGCTTCTTCCCTGATGGACGCCACACCGTTTTCAAAGTGGAAATGCCTTCGACTTTTGCGGCGCATTTCCACCGAATCCGAACAATGCGCCGCTTGCCTCTCCCGAAGCTCATGCAGTCGGCCAGATGCCAAACCAGCCGGCTCCGCACCGTGAAATGACCGACTACTGTGCTGCTTTGACAACCATTTTAGCTTCAAGCCTCAACAGCCTCTGGAGTCATCTGCTAGTCCCTTGACGGCGTCCTACGACAGTCCGTCATCGCCAACTTGTTTCCCGAGCTGCGCGCCATCGCCTATCCAACACTCTAGCAGCGTCCTCGTGACGTCTCTTGATAACCGGTTGAGCCATCAGTGCGCCATACTCCGCCAGGTCCGTGGTTCTAACCAGATGCCGTATCGAGTCCTGTCAGCAAGGCTGATACAGCCTACTGCCAACCTGAAACAGGCCCAAGCTTCCTTTCACGTACTGTACTATACAGGACAACACCGAGTTGAACATCTCCACCATTACCAGTCTTGGACGATGACTATCACGCTTCCTTCTGGGCAGCTAACTGTTCCTTATTGGCGTGCCTTGCATGAACTCCAAGTCTGGCTGACAAGCTGTGTCATGCACTCGGTGCCACTTCTCTTTTCCTCTTGACGGCAACGTCTTGATATTATGCAGCTGTGCTCCCTCTAACTCGGCCAAGTCACCTGTATAACCTTACTTGCCACTAGCGAGAGCAAGAGTCATGCGTAGCCCGGCCTGTCAAAGTCCGGCTGTTGCAAGAGAGCCACATTGTCATGTGAGTTGCAGAATATGAAACCCGATACCCGCGCTTTCTAATGGGCTATGAAACAGAGAGGCCGTAGCTTCGTTCTAGAAGAGCCTAGGAGCAGGAGCTGTCCGAATTCGTCGACCTCAAACTCGTCGACATGGCGTAAACGTCCTCCGGAAACACAGCAGAATGGATCATAGCTCTCATCCGAACGTATTCTGGTTTCACAAAGTTGCCTGGCCCGCTCAGCATACAAATCAAGACTACAGAGCTTTTACGACCACCTTGGATATATCGTTCTCGGTGACCGGATGGATTTCCTTGATGCGCTATTGAAGGTGCGATGAACTGGAAGTGGATTGCTCTTGTGACGGATGAGCTGGTGGCGTAGAAGCTAGGCGCTGCACGACGTCGACCTTGACCTGTTTCCAAAACAAGTTGTTGTGCTTTCGTGTAAGTGAACCTCGTGTACGCGAACCGCGGGTTTTTGTTCCGCGGTTTGGGTACAGCTCACAAGGCAGCTTATTGTTTGTATTGCCCCCTCTTTCGATGACGGCCAACATGGAATGCTAGTATAGCGTCCATAATCTCCCCTTGCTGTCATGGTCATGCCGCCGCAGACTACCATCCTCTTTGAGAAGAGATAGACGCCCATCATTTAGTCCGCTGAAAGACCAGGCGGAGCTGACTCCTGTAACACTTAGATATGACGAACAGCGAATAACTTGGCCTTTCCATCTGCACTATTTTCATCTCGGGGCTTAGCCTTTGGTCGTTGGGTGCCTATTACCCGCATAGCTCAACCCACGGACTTGAAAGTCTTGAACTGCCGCCCCTCACTCTGTTATCAACGTCCCCGCATCCTGCAATCCCGCAGTTTCGACTAAGATGGAATATGGGCACATATGATATCATGGGTGATCATTCACAGAGCATTTCATGGGTGGAATTTGTACAACGCAGACGATAGATAGAAATGACAGTACAGTCACCGAGTTTACCTTGCGCTTCATGTGAGAACGACGTTATCAGTCTTGTGTCAAAGATGCGGAGGCATATATCTGAAAAATGACGACGCAGAGGCTTGCTTCACCATGTTGCGAATGGGCCATGAACCAAGCTCAGAAAAGATGGTAGCCGCTAGCACAGAATTCTATTTTTTTTTTTCCTTCTTTCTAAAACAGCATGTCTATGCCGAGCCCATTTGTCGTAACGCATGACAGCATCGGTCAAGTGCTGCCGTCGCAACCAGATTCAGTGGGCATCTGAAACGACTCAAACATCGACGCATCCCTGGATGTCAACACACAGACATATACGACGAGCAATGTGAGGCAAAGATGGAGAATATAGCAAGGGAAAAAAAAATATGGAGAGGGCATGACACTCGGAATCGTGGATGGACCTCTTGGTTCATGGGCGAGCGTAAGCGATGTTGCGTACTTGTCCCCAAGCGATTCCGTATCGTGCCGACCGAAAACTTGAAAAAAAGGGTCGAGTGTCGGGCCAAGATGGCGATGTTTTAGCAACAGCACTACGTACGGAGAATATCGAGCGCGGAGAGCCCCGGTGACGGTTGGCCGGCGCAAGCAAGCATTGAGCGTCCGTCGATGTTCGGGCGGCCCAAACACGCTGTCCCGGCTACCACGTGTGCAAAATGCACCCAAGACAAGGTAGTTGAGGGCGGCAGCGTAAAAAAACGAAGCCCGATTGCAGGCGTGGCCGACGCAGATGAATGAGTCGTAGAAACAAAACTCTTTGGCCTGCCATTTATCCGACGCGGCACCCTGAAGGGAGGGAAGGAGAAGAATAGAAGACGCGAATCGGATGGGACAGGCTTGTGTGCAACAAGACGGAAAAGAAACCGGATTTCAGCCCTCGTCGCCCAGCCAAGTTGTGCTTCTTGCTCTCGCATAGGCGCTTTGCAAAATGCCCTCTCCCCCCCCAGGGAATCTACATCTCAATGCAAGAAGTACAAAACATGTCGTCAGGAGGGGACAGAGAGAGAGCAAAGCACTACTGCAGGAACCCCCTCGTTTCATGGCCATCTATACTCTGCCTCGGTAACAAGAAAAGGGTCTTCTTGATTACTATTTTTTCCCTTTTTTAAGTTTTCTGTAGATTCATCTTCCCACTTGGGCGTTACTGTAGACGCCCGCGCCTGACGACCTCCTGCGTCTATGCAGCTTGGCAGAGATGGGCTGAAACAGGGTCTGGTGAAACGGAGGTGATGCGTCGTTTGGGATTGGCCGTTTTGGGTGGCGGGTTGAGGGTGCTGGGTTTTCAGAGCGAGAGGGGTAATGCTGTGGCTCTGTGGATGGAAGGGTTCTCGGTTGTTGATCTGTCTTATGCGAGGGCCTTGTGTGCTGGGATGAAGCTTGCTGAGGGCGGGGACATCGCCGACCTCTGGTTTCTTTTTGTCATGGTTGGAGTCTGCGTGGCCGTGTGCTTGTGGGTGATTGGTGATGGGCGCTTGAACTTTTGGGGGGACGGGCGGGTAATTGCTTTCGCGGCGAGAGAGAGAGAGAGAGAAGTTGAGCGTCGTGATCACTGGCCTCTTTGCCGCTGGTGGAGTTGATGTTCGCCCTGGTTACATGATGCGTGTTGCTGGAGGCCGCTCACTCTTCTTCACTGTCGAATATTCATCGCAGGCCTTGCAGCAAGTAATGATGTAGATATGGTGACGGAAGCCCCTTTTTTTTTTTTTTTTTTTTTTTTTTTTTTTTGGTTTTCGTGGTAAAGATGAGCCTTGGCCGTCAACTACGAAACTCTTCAAGCTCTCTTCGATTTCATATATCGGTAGTGGAAATCAGGATGATAAAATAGCCCTGCTCGTTCACCTAGAAGGTCTATAGGGTAGGCCAGGAAGGTATTGTATAACTCGATAGTTCAACTTGCATTCATATCTCCGTAGCAGCAGGTGGCCATTATGGTCCGGAATCAACCTCGAAGCAAACTTGATCAGTGTGCATCATTATACATGCCATAACAGCTTCGCAAGCTCACAATGAAAACTGCCAATCACCCCTAGGAAACCTCACATCAAGTGGCTAATCAACCATATATGATATTGTCTTGCTCACATGGCATATACAGCACGCTACGCCCCCTACCCTATTCTTTCACCATAATCTTCCTCATGCTCCCTCTGTCCAAGACAATAAAGCAAAATTGTCCCCCCAACTCCACGGCAGCCATGCACCAGTCCTCCCCCGAGTTCTCATCATCATGAAGGGAAAAAAAAAAAGACATAGCCGGATCCAAGGGAAACCCCAGCGTACAAAGCTACCACGCGTGTCTACATCTCACGACCGCGCCTCCTCAAGCTCCAATTCTAGTTGTCTAATGCGCTCACTCTGATCCTGCGATCCAGAAGTGTTGACTTTTTTCTTCAAGGACTCGACTTCGCCTACTAGCTGGGTGATCTTGTCGTTTTGGACAGTGATAATCTTGGCCTGGTTCTCAAGCAACTGCTTGATCTGGTCCAGGGAGGCTTCGACGCCAACAGACGGCGTGGATGAGCGTGGTACGGCAGCAGTGGAAGCCGTAGTAGGGGTGGGGGTTTTGGGAGGAGGTGCTACCTTGGCTGGTTCGGGAGCAGGGGCAGGCTGCGTCTTGATAGGAACGGGCAGAGGCTTGGGGTCGTTTCGACCAGCAGCTCGCTGCGTTGGTCGTGAGATTTCCTCGAAGCTGGATGTCTCGTCTTGGTCATCCTGATCATCCCCTTCCGTGTCCTGGAACTTGTTGGCCATGTTAGAAATGGAGGCCTTCTGGTCGTTCATGGTGGGCGGGGGACCACGAGAAACAGGTACTGGTTTCTGGGCTTCCTGCCTAGGCTCCTCCTTCTTAACAGGAGCGGCAGCAGGAATAGGTTGAGCGGGGGGCTTATAATCAGATGGCACCTCCTTAGGAGCGCTGCCATCGTAGATGCTCTCCAAGTCAATCTTGGCTGGTATCCCGGTCTTGCCTCTGAGCCACTCCTGTGCGCCGACAGCAGGCTTGGTGCCAACGGCGGGAGGGAAGATATCAGCCTGGAAGGTTTCGGCGCGGCGCGGAACGGTGAAGGAAATGGGCTCGATGTAGCTGTCGTTGACGGTCTTGTAAGCTCGCATAATTTCATTTTCGTGGACCTGCATTCGTTAGCACGTTGGACGTTTGCCGTCTTGTTCTGAGAGTCGGCAAAGCGTACATTGATACCACGTCTGGGCAAGAAAGCGATGCCTCGCTGAGGATCAGGAGACTTGTATTCGCTGAGGAATTCGAACTTGTCGTTTTCATATTCGTAGTAGCGAATGTTGCCATCACTAGGACCACGTTAACAGAGTGATGTCAAATCTATATAGAGAAACAAGTGCTTACCCTTTGCCAGCAAGGTACAGGCAGTTTGATCCCTCATCTACTCAAGTCAGTACTTCCCACTTCCCACCCAAACAACAGGAAATACACCATGCTTGTCCAAGACCTACCCCAGAATGGCATGCAAACACCAGAAATGGAATCCAGCATAGTGAACCCGCCAATCGGCTCCGTCCTTCCCGGTTCCCACAGGCCAATTTGTCGCTCACTCATTCTCGAGAAACCGGTAGTAGCAAAACGGTTGTGCTCGCCCATCCAAACAGCTCTGCTGTTCTTGGCGCCACTATGACCAGCAGCCTCGTGGACCGGCTTCTCCTGGCGAACATCCCATACTCGAATCTTCTTGTCGCGAGAGGTCGTCACGAGCATGGTACCGCTGGCGTTCCACGAGAGACTCTGAACAATGTCGCTGTGCTTCAGGGCGAGAGGAGCCTGGCCAGTACCAACGTCCCAAATCTTGATTGTAAAGTCGCCCGAGGCGGAGGCGAGGATATTCTCGGCGGCGGGGTTGAAGAGCACCTGTCCGACTTTCCTGTCCGACGATAAGGGGTCAGCAGCGTCTGCACTTATCGCCCATGTGCCCCCATGCATAATTCACTTGTCCCGGCGTACCTTGAGTGACCAGCGAGCTTGCCCACAGGCGACACATCAGTAATGTCTTCGGCGTCAGTATGCAGAGTAAAGTCTCTGGGGACCTCCCACACAAACACCTTGCCATCCTCAGAACCGGAAGCGATAATACGATCGTTGAACGGGTTCCTAAAAAAGACGTCGCCGTCAGGGTTGTCCGCAATGGGAAGTCCTTTAAGGAGAAAGGGTCGCAAACCAGTCCGTGTCCAAAACAGTAGCCGTGTGTCCCCGGAAAAGAGGAATCTGGTCGGGCAGCTTGCCCCTCTCGTTCAGGGGGATCACGGCAAAGGCACCACCGCCGGAAGAATCCCAATTGACGGACAAATACTCGGGGTTAACCTGTGAAAGCACCAATGGTTAGCCATAGGGGCTCGGCGCAGGCAGCACAATGCTTGTTCCGGCATTGCGCAGCAAAAGTCAGCGCTTGCGCCGCCGCTTTGTCTTACCTTTACAAGGTTGGTATCCCACGCATTACGACTAATGTGCAGGTTATCGTAGCAAAACTCCTTTCTCGTGGGCTTTCCAAATACATGACCTGTATTGCATCGGTAAGAGTCAGCTATGCCTATTTTTCAAAACAAGATGTCGTCGTGGTCGGCAGGGTCGTGAGCGAAGGGCAAGCAAGGTAGTGAAGTAAGTAGGCGTAGCTTGACATACGGTACTTGGAAGCCCTCACGAATCGGCCGGCCATGATGTTGGATACTGCTGCAGCACAGCTGCAAGGTTAGAGAGGGGGGATGTTCGAAGGGAGGAAGTGAGATGACGAGAAGGGCGTGCGCGTGAGGATTGGAAATTAGACAAAGGTGTCAATCGGAAGTGTTTCGCCAGCTGGTGGAGGTGGACTTGAGGTCACAGGACGGCGGGCAGGGTGACACCAGCAAGGTACATGTACATGTACGCGTACGAGACCCAGGGGGGAGCTCGGAAGTGGGAACAGTCTGGTGTCAACGTCCAAATACCTCCAAGTACCTACTACTAGGTGAGGTAGGAGTCTGGTTCAATGTTGCAGGGTAACACACTGACAGGTACCCGCCAACCGCCTAGAGGCACCAGACTTCAAATGTTGACATACTGTACTTCAATCTGGGGGGCGTCGGTGACAAGTGGCCAGCATTTGAAATACAGACCAGACCAGACACTAGATGGATTGATGTCTGATTCCAGTCCGCCACCGCCAGCGTCTACCTAGTTCTTATTATGTAATAGACGTATAAAGCACAGCAATCAAGAATTACACAGAGTAATACCAAGTACTATTATCAACAGCTCGAGAAATGGGCTCCGTCCAACCCAGTTCAACCAGCACGCCTCCTGGCTGCGCCCCGTTAACGTCGTCAGAATAGAGCGAACATGACTGTTGTATCAACACCCGGCTAGATTATGAGTATGTACCTGATGGCATCACCAAGTTCGGCCTATCGACGACTATCATGACAGCTCGTGGTCATGCTCTATTAACGTCATCAGAATGTGGCTTAATGCCTGGTGATGCTATCAAGTACATACTCATAATCTAACCGGAAATTGATACAACAGTCATGTTTGTTCTCCATCCTCACCTTCTACCAACACCAAAGCGCCCGTGATCTTGTTGGGGCAGGATCTCCGCATTTGAATGGGCACTCGTGTATTTGCCTTTCTCGAAGCCCTTTATCCCACCGGGTGTATTCTCCGTCGCACAAATATAACGCCTTTTCTTGTGGATGATTTCCGTTATCGGGACTTTATCAGCAAGCACCTCAACGAGAGTGTTGGCTCAAAAAACAGCCTGTTCGCCTCTTTTTTGGTAGTATGCTTGAACGTGTTTGCTTTTTTTATTGATAAAGCGACGTCGCATACTAAGACGAGAGGCAGGATCTTCAGGCTTTGTAGTCGATGCGTATGGAGAAGGATGTACTTGACCAGGATCGCGGATGTCAAAGGTCATCCACATTTTGTAGTTTCCCTCATCATCCTCCTGCAAGTCTATATCATCATCAACTTCTACTCGGCATGCGCCTAATTCGGCTCGACGTAGGTATGAAGTCCTCTGAGGAGGGGGTAAGAACAACTCGTAGTACTTCCCCCGGAATTTGCTAGCCTCATCGCTCCAGCCGTGCATAAATCCCCGAGCGCCGCCTTTTATTTGACCAGATCAGGTATCTGGCTGTCGCGCTCTATACTGTACTATACTAAGTATATTAGCGTATACTTCTTCGTGGGCAAATATACTCTGCCACAGACTATAGTACTGCTGCCGTGTACTTACTTGGTAACCTCAAGGAGCGCCGATTTCGTATGCCTATCGTGCACTTGCTTGGTGAGTCCAAGGAGTGCCGATTTAGTAGTGCTGTTGTGTACTTGCTCACGTTCAGCCGCTAGATGATCCTGTGCCGCGTCTTGTTTCCTCGCGGTGTGTCTTGGAGCTTTGAAGTACTTTGGTCTTCTTCTCGTGTAGACGGGTGAACATTGTCATCATCTTTCTCCATTGAAAGACAAGCTTTATTTAGATCTAGGAACTCGAGATCGGGATGGATTTTGACACTCTGGAGACTCGTATGAGTAAATATTATATCGTGAAAGAGGGTCTCAAAAGCCAGATTACCTCTCTAACTTCCTCTGTCAAAGCAAGCCAATCTTCTGCGTAATGTGCAGGTGGCTGTATGGATGTGATGATAGTGGTCCTCACAATAAGCCTTTTCCGAATGACGACGTTACTCTTCGGTTGGTAATTACGCAAAGTACGGCGTCTCGCTTTCGTTTCCTACCTGCATGTGCTGTCATTGCTAAAGTGGTGGAGGCGAGTTGGCCAACAATTGGTAAAGAGCTAAAGCCAAAAGCAAGAAAGGAAAAAAGAGCAGGTCCACGGGCAATATATAATAAGTTGGGCGTAGGAGAGGAGGAGTCTACCAGTCAACGAGCATGCCGACAAACAAGTGTACTCGCAAACGCGGACTCCAGCAAACGCAGTATTCTAGCAACCGAGTCTGCCAGCAAACGGAAGATCCATCCATCCCATGCGCCGGCTGAGGAAGCTGCGAATCTGCAGGTCACGCCATGTGGCATGTATGCACTGCGAATATTATGCACCGCGGATTTCAGTGACCATCCACCAGCCCAAACGCTTCACCTCTCAAGAGTAAAATGAGATTTTCACAGACACTTGGCGCTGTGAATGAGAGCTCGCAAGTTAATGCCATGGCATCCCGCACGCCCTACAAGACCAAAGCAACTTCAAATGATGAAATAGTTCGAATACCACCCGTAAGAAGGCCATAAGAATGCAAAAAGTGCTCTTGAAACCATGACATCGCAGCCATGGGATTCATTGTTGTGGGCAATAATAAGCCATTTTATGAACTCTTCACCCCACCGGGATAATGGCCGGAAGAAGCCTCCGTGGCCTAATGGCTAAGGCGTGAGACTTCTAATCTCAAGATTGGTAAGTGATCCTGTTTCAACAGAAAAAGATAAATTATGCTGACTAGAATAAAGCGGGTTCGAGTCCCGCCGGGGGTTATTTTTTGGCCTTTTAACCCTTTTCCCCCCTATTTTTTGCTAATTTTTTACTATTTTTAGCCTTATTATATAAGATTTTAGTACATCAATTTTAGCTCAATTCTTTTTTTTTGCCCCTTTCTGGGTCTATAATTAGCATATCCCTCTAAATGTGCGAAGGTGCGTTTGCTGTATAATGTATTAGTCCCACATTTCTGTAGTACCGAGAAGGTACCTTTACAGTAACAAAATCAAGCTGGTATTATGTCTTTTAGTGATAAATATAAGGTAGTATTTTATTTGTATAAAGTTATGAAATACTTTTATTATCATGTAATTTCTTCGTAAAATTAAGTATACTTAAATATAAGCTCTCTTAATAGGTGACATTCTAGTTTGGTACAGCAGAGGGATAATGAGGCCTCGCGTTATCTGACAGAACAGGAGGTCGGGCAGGCAAGACAACCAGCCCCACGTTTTATACCACATGTAACAAACGCTCATCGCCAACCCTAACCCAACCCTAAGAGCTGCTATCAGCTGCATTAAAACAGGGGCTAGTATCGGGTGAGCACCTCGACCTGATACCATGTCCTCATATAATCGAGATGCTGGAATCTGCGGCACACAATTTCTGATTTCTGGTCAAGTCACGCAGAAGCTGTCCATTATACTGCACCGAAATGGATGGTCCACGTACTAGCGACACCACCCGCCATGACACTCGTAAAGCCAATATTCGCGACCGACAAATCCGCCAGACATTCCTCCTCAAAAGTTTGACTACCTCCGTCCAAGTGCCTTTTAATCTCATAAAGATGCATCACGACTTCATCATTTGTTGGAAAGTCCGACCCTTTGTGCGCGAGAACATGCCGAACGCAGTGGGTGCATCTCGGTGACGCTGTGACTGGTCCAACCTTCACACTCATTGGCGTCAAGGTAGTGCCTCCATTACGACTTATATTGGTGAATACAAAATTTGTACATACAATCCTGTCATGCCGCCAAATAAACCAAGTCCACAAATCAAATACCGGCGACGCCGCAAACATTCTCAAGGCTGCTAAATGCCTCGCATTGTCCCTACTGTGCTTCAGTCACTCTCTACAAAACGGCCAAAATAGCAAAAAGCTTTCCAAATGCGAAAAGAGGCCAATAGCCTTGAACAAACACTCAACACACAAAGCACGTAAACCGTATATAACTCCAGGTTCCCGAACCTGTCGTGAGCCCGTCGTGAGACTTGGTGTGAGTCTGTGTCTTCGTTGCCTCATGCCATGCGTGTCTGTAAAACAAAGTCCGTAAAGGAAAGAAGAAGGTATAAAACAAGAGGCTGAGGGGTTTGAGTCTATGAGACCGCGCTCTTTGACCGCGAGTGTACACGTCGGCCCTCTGCCTTGCGGCGGAGCTGCTCCTCCCGCTTAAGAACAATCTCACACCACTTCGCTCGTGATCGAACACCGTTCATCTCGTCCATAGAACTATCTCGTCCAAGGATTTCAGACAAGACTCGCATCCACCCTTCCTTGTCCTCAGCAGTGTCGGCGTAAAAGTCGATTACTTCGCCATTATTGAACCGGATGCGGAAGCCTTCCTCAACAAACATGTAACCTTCTTCGTCTTCTGCAAATGCAGATCGTCGGCGCCTGCCACCTTTTCCAGCCGTCTCCTTCTCCGTCAATGCCCTTCGGTCATCAATTAGTCTCTTGGCATTCGAGAGATTGATGGTGGCCCGCGGTTGTCGAGTTGCCTCATGATAAGCAGTCAACTTGGTACCAACCAGCTTAAAATACCGTCGACGCCAGTACTAAAAGTAACACTGTCAGCTACACTTCTTTTTGATTGACTCCGGAATGGTTGCATTTTAAACTCACGGGACAGTCGCCTCCTTGTTGGCTTAAATGGCCTTCCCAGTTGCGAGAAAGCCGTTCTTCAGCAGCCTTGAGTTCCCGAACACACGAGTTCATGCTCTTGGGCATGTCATCATCCGTTGAATTCTTGGGACGAGGTACGAAGAGCAACTGAAGCTCAAGCTTTCCAATTTTATATGGGGCGCGCCGAACAACCGCCGCCGCTGCGTTTCCACGCTTGCTCTTGACACTGCAAGCAAAGCTCTCTTCCTCGGTGGCCCATTCGTTGAAACAGGCAATCTCAGCCATGTATGGTCGGCCAAAGCATCGGTGCTCGTGTTCTTTCAAGCAAACGTATGATCGAGCAAAGCTACCATCCTCGGCGGTTAGAGGAGATAAGAGCTCATATCCTGATGGAGAGCAGTTCCGCTGCCGGGCGAGCGCCTCTCTTTGCTGGCGCTCTTCTTCCTTTTGTCGGAGTTCCATCTCTCTGCGCTTCTTCGGAGATGCAAACACGCGGCTGAAAGTGGAAGTCTTGGTCTTGACAGGCTTGTTTGCTGTCTGTGCATTCAGGTATGCGGGTTTCTCTAGCTTGACATTGAGCGTCAACTGGAATTCCAAGTCGTTTGGCACCACCAACTCAAACTCTTGTCCAATGGGGGCATTTCTGGCTAGTTCAAGCCAGGCTGTGGTGACACAGTGGACGCCGTTGTCCAAAGTGAGGCTGAACCAAGTTCTCTCATTCTTTGGCAAGGGAAGATCCAGGTCCTTGACTCCCATGACCTTGACAAAAAGTCGGCCCCTCTCACCGCTGTCAATGGTAGCGACTTCGGACTGAAGGTCTTCCTCAAGCCCATGGTTGATAGTTGTGGCATTGCTATCCCCGCCAGGCAGTGGTGGAATAGCATCGCTGGCGCCGGTGATACGCTTGCGCATGCTGCGTGGGCGAGTCTCTCCGTTCCACGGCTCTACCACCCAGGTTTCTGGGCGGCCTTGCTTGACGGGAGAGCTCTGAGCAGTTCTCGCCCTGCTGTGGTCGTCGCCGTCTTTGTCGCTGGCCGTAATAACCTTTGTATTTTGTCGCATGAGATAGCCTCGTTTTTGTGCCTCAATGACACGTTCAAAGTCTTGATCAAGGCTGAGGCCCATATCAATGTCTAGAGTAAGGCTGCGATTTTTGAAGCTTGGGTGACGTGCGATGAACTCGTCTTGCTCCAACAACCCCTCGATACCCATATCCCGTGACATGCGGTTGCGGTGTTTCTCAGGGATGGGTGGCACCTCGGGCACCTCACGACTTACCTGTCTGCGAGCTTCGCGCATGGCAGCAAGGTCCGAGGGGGTATTGGAGAGTCGAACCTTGAGCTTGGCCCCAGAGGCTTTGATAGTGGCAATTTTCTCGGGAATGGCAGGAGGGGACTCGGTCCTTTCTTCCTCAACAGGGTGGTGAATGACTGAGCCAGGACTGCCGGGCTCGTCTGCAAATTCATCATCAGGCCCACCCCAGCCACTGCCATCGTACTCTGGTTTCGACATGCGTCGAGTAGGCGTTGCGGGTCGTTTGGGAGGCTCAAGAATCTCTTGCTTAGTGCTTGTCTCACTCTCATGTATAGCTTCGTGCTTGACCGGCTCTTCAACCGCCTTGGGGGACCTGAACGGGTCATCCACCCCATCGAAGCCCAGTCCAGTTGTGAAGGGTTCTAGTTTCAGACGATGGTGGGGTGAGTGGTCTTGCTTCTCAGAGGTTGCTGCAAGCTCCTCAGTTTGCTGCGTAATCTGGGGCTGCTCAACGTATTCTTCCTCAGTCTGCGCTCCTTCTGCTACATCCTCATCGAGGGCCAGAGTTTCTTCCTCGTAGTAATCCAGGACATCCTCGTCCTCACCGTCTTCAGAATTTCTTGTGATGATGACGCTTGCTTCCTGCTCATAGTCGGACTCTACCAAGGAATCTTCCGTTGATGGGATAGGAACGTCCGGATCCAGATTCATAACGGACTCTTCTGCGTGCGGCAACAGACTCCTCTGGTGGCTGGCTGCGGGAGACGAGAAGTGGTGTCCAGAGCGGTCATCAACGGCGTTGTTACCGTTTACACGGCGCATAATGGATTCTCTGGAGATTTTGGGTGGCGTTTGAAAGTCTATCCCCGAGATATCTCCAATGGTATCATCGACCTCGAGAGCCTCCAGCGCCGTCTCGGACTCGGCCTCGGAGTGTGGAGTTCCGCCTCTCTCACGGCCGGCCCCACGTCGCATTCTACGCTCCCGCTGCTGCTCAGCGGCGGTTTTGCCGTCGGCATTATCGTCTGAGAGCATCATAAGCTTCAGCCGCTCCTCCAGGGTCATCTTTTGACTACCAAAGCTCTGGATATCAGATTTGGATGCGAATGCGGGTGGAGGGACGGGCAGGCTTCTGTGCGAACCGCCGAGCATTCTCTCTGCCGTCGCGGATAGCCCGGGAGAGGCCCGGTTTGAGCCTGAAGACTGGCTTCTAGAGTGGCCTGCGCCTGGCAGAGGAGGCAGTGGTCGATGGTCTCCGTTGGAGGTGGCAGAGTCAGAACGCTTGTTGGTAGGGGTTGTTCGACCGGTAGCCGCCATCATTGAGCCAGGCTCCGGTATTGGGCTGCTTTCAAACTTGCTGGGATCCAGAACGCGGTGAATCACGGGGCTCTCACCGCGCCAGTCGTCGGGCCCAACAACAGGAGTCTTGTCAGTGTCTTCAAGGGACTCGTCAAAACTTTCGTCCTGGACGTCGACATGGGCGGGGTCATAAAGGTCGTCGTCGTCGTCGTCGTCGTCGTCGTCGTCCTCAACTGAGTCGTAGCTGCCCTCTCGTGAATTTGTTCCGATAGATGAGAGGTCCGGTGTGGCCATTTCATACTCATTGATCTGAGGCGGCGCAGCGTCAAAGGTGACACTCTTGTGATGCCGGCTCAGGTAGCGGCCGTCAGGAAGTTCCTTCTCGCTCAAAGACGAATGCCCGGACCAAGTACCGGCGTCGGGGTCAAATGTGTTCTTGTTGAATTTGGTTGGTGAAAGAGAGGACTTGGTTGGGGAGGCCTGGTCTTTGCTTGGAGATCTCGCTGACTTTTGAGTAATCTCAGGCAGCTTAGGTGATATCTTGGACGGGCTCATCATAGACAGACTCGACCTGTTGTCGGGTTCTTGAAGATCTGAGTCTGAGGAGCGAAAACCACCAGAGCTCGACGAAGACGTAAGGACGCTTCCTTGGACCTTTGCCAGGGGTCTCTCAATGTGCGGGATTCTGGTAGGGTCATATTCTTGCTTCTGCTCCAGCGCCAAGATGTTGCTGTTTCTCACACGGGACGCCCTCTGGAGGCGCTCAATGGAAGAACGGCGGTTTGGCGATGGCGAACCAGAACAGGCGCCATGAAGCATGTTCTCAGAGTTGCGACTCTGCCAGAAGAGTCTTGGTGAAGTGGAAGAATCCAGCGGTGAGGACTGGAATGGCGAAGAGTCGTTGCCGGGCAGCGCAGCCCTCTATATCAGAAGTGTTAGAATAAGAGATGAAGACAGTAGGAAGTTAATGGAGACGGGGGGAGACTGTGCGGCATGAAACCAAATGCACGAAGCCGCGAGAACCGGTGGGGAAAGGGGGGGGGGGATCAAGTGGTAGGACAGAAACACAAGAGATCATTCAGATACCAGAGACAACCAGCCACATCAGGGGCGCATGAACAATAGTAGTTGCAGTAATGGCAGGTGATCTGGGGGTTGGGAGTTTTTGTGGGAGGCATGTGCATGGGCATGCAACCAACCTTGGGAGAATACGGCTGCCAGCTTGGCGAATTTCGTCTCTTCTCCGCTGGTGATATCTCGCTCAACGGACGAGGAAGCGGGCTGGCCATCAACTTCTTTGGCGAAGATGTTGGCGTGTTCTTGGCGATGCGAAGAGGATGCACCTGAGATCCGAGCGTTAGTGTGATGCGAAGGAGCAGATGCAAAAAGGGTCAAGTTTGCCATACCGGTTCGGTGGCCATGGTGACCACAGCTTGGTTTGTTCTGGTGTTGCAGGGTCAAACAGTTGAGGAATGTGTCGAATCGCAGAACGGCAGCAGAGTAGTGCGATGTGGACGTTTGGAATGCTGTTGAGCGGCTTGGCCAAGTTGGTGTTGTGGGAGGATTCAAAACACACAACATTAGCAAACAAATCTGGCGCAATACAAGCTGCTTCGTTGCCTTTCCACTGCAATCAATGAGGCTGGACGAGGCGACGCGAATCGACCTGCACGATCCGACTCGTCACGATGCGTCGACGGGGGAATAGCGAGGCGGACTGACTGGGAAACGGCCAATCTACACAACTTCTCGCAGTGTCATCCAAGAATGAATGACGCTGACGATGAGGAGTCGGGCTGACGAAAGGAGAGTGGCAGCACTTAAGGAATGCAAATGATTGATAGTAGACGACATTGTCGAGGCGCATGATTGGCCTGGGCTGGATAAACAGTGCCGGGGGGATTCGAGGGGGGTTGTCCCGGCAACCGATGGTCCCAGCGCCGAGGCAGCCATGAACCCACCAGAGCCCGCCATGCAACCCGCCATGCACCCGCCATCGTGCCACCGTTTAGCACCTGCCGCGAACGGCCCCAGCACTTGAGGGCACCTGGTGGCCGCGAGCAGCCCCGTGACGCCCTACAACGAACCAGTAGCACGACGTCGCAGGGAACACACACTGGCAATGCAGAACGCACAGGGGGGGGGGGTCGACTGGTCCATGTTGGGGCCTTGTCAGCTGCAATCCGATGGCTCCAGTGCAGTCTGACCCCGCCGCACTTGCATCTCGAGCGCTAGACGCCTGCAGCTGGAGACTTGAAGCTATTTATTCATCGCCCCATGAGCCCACGACTCCATGGACTCCATGAGCGCGCCATCCTGGTTCGCTGCCATTGACTTCCTCAAGTCTGGTACGGTACGGAGTACTCCGTACAAACACAATACTAGACTCATAATTAATACTCCGTACCCGCCATCGGCATCTTGATCATCCCCCATGGAGTCGCCATGGCAGCGAAGCCCAGATAAGCCAGGGTCTCCAGACACGACATGGGCAAAACAATGGAATGGAACCCGCCCACTGCTGTCTGCACACTGGTGGGACATGGTCAATTGATGGCTCGTATGAACCCGTCTGTGATGGATAGCATGTATGCAGCCTGCCTCCTCCTGCACGTCATTGCTGACGGCTGCACATGTGCCATGGGGGTTTCCGATGAGGAGGTATCAATTCCTGTCTGGATTCTGGAGAGCCATTATCTTTGTTTCACATGGTGCATATCGCATCGTGCATGTCGTACGGAGTAGACAAGAGCCAACGTTAGAATCAAGGTCTCTCTGCCCGATGATCGGCACTTTGTGTCCAACGTTGGCTTGTTTCAACTCTGCCGGGAACTGGGAGCAGGTCAATGGCAAAATACCTCGTATATGCCGTACGAATCGTCTCCTCCGCCTGTTCTCTCCACTCCTACCATTGATTCAAAGCCTTGTAACCTTGTCATCGTGCAGTGGTGCACAGAGATTGGCGATCGGAGCATGTTGAAAACTCGGTATGTGTTTTCATTAGTGCCCTGTTCCTTGGCCAACGGCCCATGCAAGGAAACATTGTGTAAACAATTGTTGCCGTTGTCGTGGATGCCTCAGCCACCACGACATGCGGAAAAAAAAAAGGCGCGCATTCAAATAAAACAACCTTGGGCTCTGTATCAGAAGCAGCGATGAAGAGAGAAAAAAAAAGTTCACCTGCGTTTGCCCCCACCAAAAACAGGTCTTGCACTCTTGACTATTTAAACGTATCAGTGCGGCGACTCCCGCGTCTTATGAGACGGCTCATTATTCTTTGGGCAAACCACCCCAAACATATCATGCTCTTGAGTCATCCTTTGCATATGTTCGGAACATTCCTCTTCTTTCTATTGTATTTTACTCCTCCTGCCTTCTATTCCAAGCCACGCAATCATCAAACTTGACCCCGTTTCCACCAAAACAGTCCAGTGCACTACCAATAGTCAAGTCGACTTTGCCCCCGCTGAGCCGCTTCACGAGATCCAAGTCTTCCAGATTCCGCCCTCCACCAGCATAAGTGACGGGGATAGAGCACCACTCCGCCAGTCTCTCCACTAGCTTCACGTCTATGCCCTTCTGCAGGCCCTCATTGTCTGCCGCATGAATCAAGAACTCGGAGCAATACGGCTCCAGGGCTTTGATAGATTCTGGTTCCACGGTCAGCCAAGCCGTCAACAAAGTCCGTACCCTGGAGTCCCATTCCCGGCCAGCCACCTACCTTGATTGATCTCCATGTCAGTTATTGTTTGCCATTTGTCCATAGCCACAAACCATGTCGCTTCACCGCGCCGGCGACAACTCAAGTCAATGACTAGTCTGTTCTTGTCGCCCCCCAAGGCTCCCAGAACGCCGTCTAGTCTTGACTGGCTAAATTTCCCTTCCGGGAAGAGATAGGATGTAATAATGACCTGGTAGTGTTCCCATTAGCCTCCGATATTGCGAATTGTCTTCTGCCCGGCTCATGGAACCAACCTTGGAAGCCCCCGCGTCCACCCACTCCTTTGCGTTCTTGTCATTGATTCCGCCGCCTACTTGCAAGTGACCTGGCCACGCCTGCAATGCCTGCTTGGCAGGCTCCGTGTTTCCCGGCCCCAGCATGATGACATGAGCGCCCTCGAGGGAATTGCTCCTGTACAACTCTGCAAAGTGAGACGGAGGGTGTTGTGACACATAATTCGTTTGCAGGGCCGACGAGGCACTGTCGAGAGTCCCGCCGACAATTTGTTTAACCTGGCCGGCGTGCAGGTCTATACACGGTCGGAATCGTGTCATTATAACGGTTAAGCCGCGCTCAAGGCTCAATTGATGTAGTCTTGCTTGAGTATGGATGAGTTTTCATGCTCCGATGTGGATGGGATGAGATGAAGTTGATGGTGGGGCAGGTCAAAGTGACGCAACAGCAGCCGTTCGTCTCGGGAAGGAACTGGACCACGACCAACCAGACACTTCCTCTTTTACCTTTTTTTTCTTCTTAAACTTTAACCTCGTACGCCGCGTTCCAGTTTCAGAATCGAATATATTGATTATACACTGTAGTATAGGCTACTGTCGCTTAATGATTACCTTTAAAATTTTAATCTTTTGAAATCACCTGCATGACACTTCTCCTTTTCCGTCTAGTCCAGTCTGTCTACATTTTATCACGGCCATACTTTTCACCTACTCTAATCCAATTCCACAAAGCTGACAGAGAGAAAAGAAGAACCATTCGGGAAATGGCACGTCATGAAATCTAAGCTGCCTCCTTCCTCTTTTTCTTCTCATCGTGAGCTTTTTGCGCCTCCTCCTTTAATTTTTGGTCATCTGGTCGACTCAACTCCACCTGTGGCATGAGGAAAAATGCCAGGACAAATGCAAATGCGGCCAATGATGCGCCGATGATGAAAATAATACGGAACCCTCGTTGGTATGCCGGGAAAAGGATAGCCCTGATACGGTCGGCTTCTTCTGGAGATACTTCTCGGAGATATTCCTGTGGATTGCTGAGCAGGACTTTGGCTGCCTTTGCATCCAGATTGAGGGATGAAAATGCTCCAGCCAGAATGTTGTTGCTGCACACTATCAGTACGTTGGTATACAGTAGGGAAGGGGTTGATGTGCAGGTTTTGGCTCACATTACAGTCCCAGAGACTGCAAGTCCAAGGGTTGACCCGAGATTTCGGACGAAACTATTCCACGCTGTTAACATCTGCCGGTTTAGGGGGCGGGTTTTCCCAATCTCTTCTTTTCTTTTTGCACATACTTGCGAAATGAAGTGACGATTGCCATGTCGCGCCGCTCAACACCGGCCTGTGTTGCAATCAATGCCCTGGGTGAGTTAGATGCGAAACTCTATATATATGTGTTAAGTTGCGGCAGAACCAACTTACGGCTGCAATGTGTTGCCAACTCCAACACCAATCAGTATAGAGTAACCAATCTGTTTACCAAGCCCGGTGGTTTCGTCCAAAGTCGACATGAGACCAAGGCCAACGGCCCAGCATACCCAGCCAAATAAAATGCATTCCCGGTACCTACCGATCCAGTGTACAATCAAGCCGGAAAGAGTGCTGCTGATGGTTTGAATGATGGTGATGGGAAGAAGAAGAGCCCCTGACTTTGTGGCAGAGTATCCATACACGAGCTGGTAGAACGACGGGACATAGTACACTTGCATGACAAAGTTCCATCCGTTGATGGCCATTGTCAGGCATGCGCCATTGACGATCTTGGACTTGAAAATATGGACTGAGGCATGTCAGCGGCTCACGAGGCGAAAATTGACAGAAAGAAGCGGGCCACTTACGAGGCACAAGAGGATACTTCGGTCCTTTCCACTGCCACAAAACGAAGCCAATCGAGACAAGCACACCAATCACCATGGTCGTGATGACTTGCACGGAATTCCACGAGTACTTCGCGACCTCCCCAAGTCATGCCCAGAATGAAGATGGTCATGCCGGCGAATGCCAGGAAAATTCCGCCGAAATCGACAGCCTTTAATTTTCTGAAGATGTGTTAAAAAGGAGAAGAAAGTAGACAAAACCCTGGGCTGGACTATCGCAGCACAAAAAGACTTACAGCTTCCAATCTCCCTGGACCTTCTTCAACGGCATGAAAAAGATGACACAGCCCGTCGTGAGGGCAGTCAATGGAAGATTGAGACGGAAAATCCACCGCCATGATTCAGAGGACTTGGACGAAAGAGCACCTCCGATGACGGGGCCAATACCGTTTGCAATGGCTACAACAGCACCCTTGACACCTTCATCAGCTTAGAAACGAAGAGCAGGCTCGGCTGCAAGGTTTCCTACCAAAATCCCTTGGTACTTTCCTCTCTCTCGCAAAGGCACGACGTCACTGACAATGAGCTGCGCGACAGTCATCAAGCCACCGCCTCCAATGCCAGTAAAAGCGCGGAAGACGGTCAGTTGCAGCACGGATTGAGCAAGAGACGACGCCAAAGATCCGACAAAGAATATGGCGAGCCCAGTTAGCAGCACCACTTTGCGGGACCAAATGTCGGAGAGTCGGCCGTATAGCAATTGTCCCACGGTAGACGTTCTATTCGTCGCATTAGCGAACGGCATTTTTCTGCACGTCGTAGAGGTACTTGCATGAAATAACCACTGGCAATCCATGATACTTGGTCTGTTGATCCCAGAGCTCGCCCTATGATGTACAAACTTGTCGCGAGGGTGGTCTGGTCCATCAAAGCTAATAGGTCAACGCTGGCACAGGCGAGAAAGATCTGTGGCTGTCAGTATGAAGTCGACAGAGTGAAATTATTCCAGAGAGATCGGTCCGTATTACCGTAACGATTGTCCGCTTGGGAACATAGTTCGTCTGTTCGTTGAACCGGTGTACCTTGGCGACGTCGCCGTCGCTATCAGACGAGGCAGACGCATCGGCAGATGGGCTTGCTGGCACATCTACCACTACGGCGGGTTCCTGTGCCTGGGCTGACGACTCTTTGCCCATTATTTCCGATTCGAGGTGGCAAGATGCTGCTGGTTTGATCAGTGGTCATCGACTCATGCATGGCCTCTTGGAGCGAGGTACGAGAATTTGAACTTGGAGACCAAGTCGGGCTTGCGAGAGGGACAAAGCAAGAATCGTCTCGAGCGTGGCCAGGAATGAGTCGGCCGGGTTTTGCAAGCAGCTTGAAAAGCTTATCGATTACGACAAATAAACGACGGATACCAGACGTTTGCGAACCTGTATGACCAATAAATGTGAGGGAATAATGTCAGGGTCTTGGTCGAGATCCTCTCGGCCCTTGTTCATCAACGACAAGGTTTGAGGGCCATTGAGCACGTATGTCATGGTACGGTAATACTTACGTTGTATCAGAAGGGCAAGATCCGTCCATACAGCACGGAATTTGTGAACAATGCGCCCTACTGGCCCACGTCGCCAGTCTCCCTGATAATGGTCTAGTCCCCCTTCTTCGGCAGGTTTTGCCGTTAAGCAGTCAGCAAAAAAGCAACCATCCACGGGCCCGTATAGTTGTGGCCAGAACAAGCTTAACGAAATGGCAAGCCAAGCAAGTCCGATGAGTGGAGAAGCATAAAACTTGGCTCCAACCGCGAAAGCCTACTTAACTTGTCAGATTGTCCGAATGGCTTCGTGATGGTCGGTCACATCGTTTCCGCCCCTACTTTGTCCGTCTTTGCGGCCGTTGAAGCGCCCACGCGAGGTTGCCATGTCATGATATACAGCTCTAGTCCGTGGTTACACAAACCCCCAGGTGAACTTTTACTGCATTCCTCACGGCGATTTAGATTACCACCGTGGACCGGGGGATGATATGTGCGGCAACCTTGAGAGACTTTGAGCGTATTTGAGAAGCCAGCTTTCCTATTCCAGAAGGATGTGGTTGGCGATTCCTGGTCTAGAGCAAACAGGGAGGAGATCGGCGCCGTCTGTAAGGGTCAAAAGTCAAAGCCCATCTCCACCAGCGACCGCGATCTTGGCGATTGTAGGTGACCTGGGCAGGGAGGTGAAACTATCAGGGTGTGCTCTCGACTCCGAGGACAAGAAAATCAAAAAGCAAGAGAAAAAAAACGCATCGTCGAGCCACGCTGCAAAGATTGCCTGAAGGTTGTGTGTGCTACGGGACGGATGAACGAGGGACGTCTCGCATAAGCAGCACATCTTGCTTGGTGGTCTTATTCCTACCCTGATGGACAGACATGGGTGAGATTTTACTTTTCTTTTGGTTTCTTTGTTTCTAGCTCTATGCATTTCGCCCAGGACAACAAGGTACTTGTTAAGCACTGTCAAATTATATCACGATGATTGGTATTTCTTAAGTTATCCATCAGATAAGAAACCCCACACTTAATTAACCCCAGGCGTTGGCCCATCTCGGTCCCAGCAAGATATGTCACTGTCAGTCTAAACGCAATATAACAACAACAACACATTGCCGCCCCCTGGTTCTCTTGGCGGATGCAGCTGGCGACTGAAACCCAATGGCGCGCTGTCCTAGGCAAAGACATCCGAAGATCATGACAACACGAAACCGCCATTAGCGGACATGAGCTGTAGGACCGGCATGTAAGTCGTGGTGAGCAGATGATCAGCAACCTCGTATCATTGGACGTAGGTAAGCATTACAAGCCACACGGCGTTGCAGGAGCTAGAGGGGCTATTCAACAATAGAAGGGGATTGTGTAATGGCCGATGCGGGTTTTGCGCTGTTTTAGCTAGGTTTGCGCCCGCTCGTTCTGATGCAAGGTTCCCGGTGATAGTTGGTCGCAGGGATGTATCATGTCGACGACGACGGGATAAGTACCGTGGCTGCTCTTCCAAGCAGTTTGTTTTATTTGACGCCTTGACTTGGACAAAACAAAGGGTGGTAGTCCGAGCTGCAACGGTATATACATGCATGTATATATATTAAGCACAAACAAAACCTGAACCTGAAAGACCGGACGAAAATACCACAAAGAGACATGGACAAGTCAGAAGACAATCACGCGGCAGCCATGGGTAATGACAACTTCTTGAACGTCTACAAGGGGCCCGACTCGGTTCGGCAGTATTTCGATCCAGAGTCGTCGCCGCCAATGCCCCTGGTTGAGATACCGGACTGTCTCAACCCCTATCGTTCCGAGGGTATTCGCATCTATGCGAAGATGATGTCCATGCATCCCGCTAATAATGTCAAATCAATGCCAGGTATATGACGGCGGCCACAAACTATCCAGCGCATGTCATGTCTGTCTAACTCTTGGGTGTCTTGTAGCTCTCAATCTTCTTCAGAATAGCATCGTCCCGGACAAGACCAAAACTGTTGTCGAATACAGCTCCGGCTCAACAGTTCTTTCCATGTCCCTGATTGCTCGGGCATTCTACGGCCTGCCAGATGTCCGGGCTTTTCTTAGCAATAAGACTAGTCTTGCCAAGATTCGCCTGATGCAGCTATTCGGAATTAACATGTAGGACATGACTTGGCTCCTTCTTTTATACCTTGACAGACAACAGAGTACTCACATACACCCTAGCACGCTGTTTGGTGGTCCCTCACAACCCGAACCTCTTGATGAGCGTGGTGGTATTCGGGCTGCTCAGAGGTTGGCACAGGAGTCTGACTCTGCGACTATTAACCCTAATCAATATGAAAACGACAACGTAAGTGCAAGGTCACAATTCACTTTTTATACTATATGCTAATATCAAACCTGTCGTGTAGAACTGGAAGTCTCATGTCAAGTGGACGGGGCCTCAAATCTTGAGGCAGCTACCTGAAATTAACATCATCTGTGCAGGCATGGGCACTTCGGGTAAGCTCCCTCGTTTGTCACATGTAAATGCGACCTTGCTGACTCTGTGACTGAAGGTACCATGACTGGTCTTGGCACGTACTTTAAGGAAGCAAAGCCCAGCGTCTTCAGACTCGGGTGAGTGTGGTCTTGAAAGCATTCAACGTTCGATCGGAATCGCTAACACAAACGTTAAACAGAGTCTGCACTGCAGCCGGTGACCGAGTCCCAGGACCCCGGTCGTACGCCCTACTGGCACCTGTTGAGTTCCCTTGGAAAGCTGCTGTTGACCACATCGAGGAAGTTGGTTCGCACGACTCGTACTCTCTCTCTTTGGACATGATCAGAGAAGGGCTTGTTTGCGGACCCTCGTCCGGGTTCAACCTCAAAGGCCTCTTCCAGTTCATCGAGAAGCGCAAGGCAGAAGGCAATCTCTCCCAGTTGGCCGGGTCGGATGGCCAGATTCACTGTGCCTTTTTGTGCTGCGATTTGCCATACCAGTATGTAAACGAGTACTTTGACAAACTGGGCGAGTCGTTTTTCCCATGCATCAATAACGAGGTACGTGCCTAAAAAAGCAGCCGACTGTTGGTCATTTTCTGTAAATTCGTTGCTAATTCGAGATTAGGAACTCCTCGGCGTCGATGTCTACAGATATGACGAGGCCTGGGAACGAGACGCAGCCGACGCACTCGGTGCCTTCTTTGGTGTCAGCAAAACCGTGAGCGGCGACATCCTTTTGGAAAACAGTACTGCTCGACCGAAGTCTGAAACCACAATCATTGATCTTCGCCAGGCGGCAGACTTTGAAGAGTTCCACGTCCCTGGATCTACCAACGTGCCGTTCGTCCAGGCGGACCAGCCCAGTCCCTTCTCTGATCCCAGCATCCTCAAGGGGCTATGGACTAGACTGGAAGAAACCTTCAAAGTCCCCCACCAAGACCTCCAGTCCCTCCTCCACGGCAAGCGCGTCTTGCTCCTGTGCTACGACGGCGACAGCTCCCGCGTGGCAAATAGTGTGCTCCGGGCCAAGGGGTACGAGACGGACAACATCAGGGGAGGATTCAAGGTCCTCCAACAGCTGAGAGATGAAGCAAAGCGCTCCCTTGCCAACGCGGCGCGGCAGCAGGGCCAGATGTGGTTGAGACTAAGTAGCGAGACGGAGGGAATCACGCCGTCGCAGCCGAGCCAGATTTCGGTGTCTGTTCAACCATTGGGCTCCGCTTCCGGCTAAGCGCACTGCTCGAAAAAGAAAAGGAACTATCAATTAGGGAACATGAAAGAAGGCTTATTGATTGTTTACTGAGCAAAAGTTGGGAGAAATGATGAAAAGATGTCATGTGCTTTTTGTGGGATGGAAATGGTTCTCCACATACATAAGACGAAGGCTCAATGGTCTCACATAAGTTGGGACATGTCACTCAAAATCGCTCATGAGCATCATGAAGATTTAAAGACGGCTCAACACAAACTATCAGGGAAAATAGAGCTAGAGAGGTAGTTTAAAATCACACTCAGATTGACGGAAGAGCAGCGCTCAAAAATATCTCTCATCTCTCCACCTTGGCCATTCACTCTTTGCGCCTCACATTGATCTCAGTACAATCGTGTTAGCTACGAGTATTTCCTCGCCGAATGTCTGAGCAAACGGCCATGGCGAACAGCTTTCCACGATGACACTCGAGTCACAACCACCACCTGCCCTATCAATCCGCGCCCATGGCCGACCGCGGCCCATAATTCTCCCCATTCGGGCAAACCACTACGAATGACCTCACCCGCACTTTATCAATCTCCAACACAACCCCCTCCCTCTCCAACCTCCCCATTGTCCAGTCCGTGAACCAAGAAGAGAAAGAAAAAAAAAATGGCAGTAGATTACTCCGTCTACCTCGTCACCGACTCCACGCCCGCCATCCTGGGGGATAAAGACCTCATCAGCGTAGTCGAGGCCTCGCTCCGAGGCGGCGTCACCGTCGTCCAGTATCGCGACAAGCACAGCGCCAGAGAGGACGTCGTCGCCGTCGCCAAGAAGCTGCACCAGCTGACCAAGGGCTATGGAGTGCCGCTCCTGATCAACGATCGCGTCGACGTCGCCGTCGAGATTGGCTGTGAGGGCGTGCACATTGGGCAGGATGATATGGGTGAGTATGCCTCTGCGATATACATTACATACATGCATGTAATGCAGCCCAAAAAAAAAGAGCAATTGGCTAATACTCCCGCTTACATATTAAACAAAAGAATTCCAACAAGCAAGGAAACTCCTGGGACCGAGTAAAATCATCGGCGTAACAGCGAGTTCCAAGGAAGAAGCCATAAGGGCGTGCCAGGCAGGCGCAGACTATCTCGGCCTTGGGACCGTCTACTCTACAGCCACGTATGGCTTTCTGCACACCCCCTCCCCCCTTGTCTTTACCTACCACAATTCTCAACTCCGCGAGCAGCAAAAAAGACACCAAATCCATCATTGGGCCGTCCGGTGTCGCGGACATCCTGGCCGCCCTCGACGCGGCAGGCCACTCGTCCACGCCCGCCGTCTGCATCGGCGGCGTCAACGCCTCCAACGCATCCGCCGTGCTCGCGGGCTCTGCATCGCCGCGCAAGGCCCTCGATGGCATCGCCGTCGTGAGCGCCATTATCGCCGCCGACGACCCGGCCGCCGCGTCGAGAGACCTGCTGGGCAAAGTCATCACCGCCAAGATCCCCAACGTCGTTGCCGCCGTGGCGAGGAAAACGCCCCTGTCGCACAACATGACGAACCTGGCATGTCCTCCCACCCCCTCCCCCCTTTCTAAGCCTCGTGGGAGAGCAGAAACGGACCTAACCAATGCCACGTAGGTGGTGCAAAACTTTGCGGCAAACGTGGCCCTCTGCGTGGGCGCCAGTCCCATCATGTCCAACTACGCAGAAGAAGCCGCCGACTTGGCCAAGCTCGGCGGCGCGCTGGTCCTCAACATGGGCACCGTGACGCCAGAGGGCTTGAAGAACTACGCCCAGGCATTGGAAGCGTACAACGAGGCCGGCCGGCCCGTTGTCCTCGACCCGGTTGGGTACGCACCCCTCCTCCCCCCAGCCTCTCCGTGTGCACGTACAGAAACCTCGCGGCTTCTAACGCCTCACATGCCTCCAGCGCCGGAGCAACCTCTGTCCGCCGCGAGGCCGTGAAAACGCTCCTCGCATCGGGTACCTTCGCCGTCATAAAGGGCAACCAATCCGAGATCCAGACCGTGCACGGCGCCGGCGTGACCCAGCGCGGCGTCGACTCCTCCTCGTCGCTCACTGTTCCACAGCGCGCCCAGCTCGTCCGCTCGCTCGCCCGTCGACGGCGCTGCGTCGTCCTCCTCACTGGCCCGACGGACCTGATTAGCGACGGGAGGCGCACACTGCGCGTCGACAACGGCCACGGGTACCTGGGCATGATTACGGGCACGGGATGCACTCTCGGCACCACGGTCAGTGCCATGGCCGCCGCATATGAGGAAGACGCCCTGGTGGCGACTGTTGCGGGAACCGTCATGTTTGGCGTGGCCGCCGAGATGGCCGCCCAGAGAGAGGATGTCAGGGGGCCAGGGTCGTTTGTGCCTGCGTTTTTGGATGAGTTGTTTGGCATCAGAAAGGCGACGATGGAAGGGGACTCGAAATGGCTTGCTCTGGCCAAGGTCGCGGCTGTTGATGTCGCCGACGACGAATGAGCTCTGTCAATTCAATCCAAAACGGCATGGGGGCTGAACAAGGCGCCAGAAGAGTTTTATAGACAGTTCATATTAAAAATCGTAAAATAGTAATACTGTTCCACAATCTTACATTAGTCAGGGTAAAGTACAACTACATGTCCGCAGAAACGACTGTCCATTGCCTTCATATAAAAGCCGCTCATCCCAAATCGCTAATACGAAATTGCAACCTAAACCCCCGCAACAAAAAAAAAAAAAGGGCCCAGAAAAAAATTAAAAGTCACAAGGATATCTTATACGCTATGCAGAGCCCCAGTCCCGTCAATGCCTTCATTCCATTTTGAACTCCACCCCACTGTCGCCGTTTTTCCAATCTCATGTTCATCATGGCCGTGTGGCAGGTCCTAATTTACCGTGGCGACAGTGGTGTTTGATGACGCGTGGTTGTACAACCAAAGCTCACACGTGAACTCTAGTGGACGCCTCCATTCTTTGCGCGGCAGCAGATGCAGTCTGCCTCACGAAGCCAAGTCAATCAGTCCCTGGCTGTCCTCCATACCCCAGGGTACCTCGTTCATGATGTCTCTCCATGCAACGGTTCCCATGTCGTCAACCATCTGAAGCGGCGACCCGCCGTTTATGTGCATGCTCACGAGCTCTTGCGCCGTTCTCATCAGTCGTACAAGGCGTTCCAGAGGGTCCTCGATTCCGCAGCGGTCTGGCGACAAAAGACCGCTTCTTCGCTTGGCAATAATCTCCACCAGATGGTCGATTTGCTTGCCGAAAATAATCACCAGATCTAGCTCCTTGGTGATGCTTGCCATATCCCACCCAGGCAATTGCAGGGTCAAAAGCTTGATGCCCGTAATGAGAGTGTAAGCCAAGTCGGAGGCAATGATACACAGGAAACGCGGCTTCTCGATCTCGGGCTCAGCGAATCGGACTTCGAAGAAGTCGCTGAGAGACTTGACGCAAGACCAAAGAAGTTGAAGGCGGTCAGAGACCTGCATATTGTCGGGGCTGCATCGCTGGTCGGAGATGGCGATGTCTTTGAGGAGAATTTCGGCGACGGAAATGTGGCAAAGGAGGGTTGCTAGAGATTCAGAAGTTAGTTGAACTGTGAAAGAAAATAAATAAATAAAAGGAACTGAAAACGTACGATTTTGTGCAAGGCGTGGAGGAAGAGAGGCTTTAAAGGTGTCCAACTGGTCCTGGAATGACTGCACCACCATGACAAGAGGTAAAGACATAGGAGCCATGCCATCAGCAGACATGGTGATTGAAATGGTCTGTGCAAGTTGTTGGATCTTGACCAGCTTAATGAGATACTCGTCAGAGGGGCACTCCATCGAGGTCTCGATGACCTTGCAGCAGCGGTCGAGTTGTGTAGTGCTCATGAGCACATCAGTTTTCTTATTGGTGGTGAAGATGCTGTAAAGTTGACCCACTGATTAGAATTTGGTGGCACATCAACATATATTCGGCATGAGAACAACTTACATGGTATTGAGGTAGTAAGCACCGGCGTACGCCCTGAGGTGATCTAAAGGACCATACTTGGCATCCTCACCCTGCGAGCCGTATGACATGGCAGTCAAGTTGACACACATGGACCTGGCCAAGAAAAGCAGGTTTGTAACCTGAGAACTCTTCAAAGCAAAATACCACCTAAAAACCGAGAAACAATCAAAATGTTAGTCACAGCTACAATGTTTGTGTACTATAATGATTCACGAGGTTGCAGCCAACTCACCATCCAATCAACAGCTCAACAGCTTGGAGCATATCGAGACTTCTCGTCCCGTCGACGATAGAAGCCTTGCCGATATCCGCCAGAAGCTCTTCCCCGAGCTTCACCTGTCTGGTGGCATCGAAAATGGTGGCGCTCACCATGACAGCCTTCCACAAGAATGGACGCTGCAGACGAAGGTCCGCCGACGACAGCTCTCGCGGGATGAGAACAAATGGGAAATATTCAGCAAACATCTCGCGATAGACCATGAGAAGCATCTCGCTCTCAGTGGGCAGCGGCCAAGGCGAATCAAACTCCTTCATGACCTCGGGGCTCCATGCCGAGGCCTCGTAGCCGTCGTCCCCGGTAGGGCTGGGAGACGGGAAGAGGTGTTCAAACGAGTACATGTCGGTCTTTTCGGAAGCCTTGGTGAACTGCTGTGGCGGCGACGCAGCCGAGACACTCTGGCCAGAGGCAGGCTGGGCGCCCTCAAACTGAGACGACAACTCATTGAGCCTCTTCTCGAGCTCAGCGACCCTCGACCTCTTGGGTCGCTTCTTGACCCGCGGCGGTGCAGGCGGGCGGGAAAAGCAATCTTTCTTGAGCCTGTGGCATCTGTTGTGATGCAGGAATCGAGTCAGACAAGATGAACGGTTGAACAGTTTTGGATACGCAAACAAGAGGTTGAGGAGCTACAGGTACCGCTCTCCAGCTCTCCAGCTCCGAACTGGCCGAACTCCATGTATGTGCGAGCTCAGACAAGAGCAAATGATAAGTATCATCAACTCGTAAACCAGCAAACTCATGTTGCTTACCTCTCGCACTTCTCCCCGCCATCGGCTCTGGGTATACATCTTGCCTTTGCTTTGGCACAGGTGGTGCAAGCCTTGGGCCCTTTTTGCGTCGCTTGCATCTTGACCTTGTGGACGAGAGCTGGTGATGTGCAAATTGGCAAGAGTTACTAGGAACGGGAATGATTTCGATGTTGGTTCTTGGTGTGTAAGTCGCAAGTAAAGCTGTGAGGGAGAGTGGCTGTCACCGCTGCATCCTGTCCTTGAACAAGACTCAAAGTGATGCAGCAAACAATGCAGATTTAGAAGGGCAAGGGAGGAAGTCCAAGGGGTAATAATAACTCCAGACACGGCCCCCGCATCGTCAACAAGCACATGCACGTAGAACACTCTAATTTGTGTTTGACGTCGAGGGCAAGAGCGCAAGAGGGCAAGAACCACTGGAGCAGCTTGGCCTCAGCATCCTGGGGGTCTGGATGAAGTCCCACCACGCAGAGCCGGCCCCAAGCCACCGACAAATGCGACTGTCAATGCCACGCACTTGGACAGCTTAGGATCCACGCAGGTTCCATACATCTGATGTTGCAGTCTCCATGGCTGGCTACGAGTCCAAAGCTGTCGCAGAAGTGCCAGTCTCAGAATCCAGTCGCAGAGTCCATTGTCCAACCGCACGAGCCGTCAAACGGGGAGTCAATGCGACTGGTTGGGGAAGGGGCGGACCCGGAGCGCCATAATTGCACCGCGGGTCCGTTCCACCACTGTCCACCCCTGATATTGGCCCATTCCCCGCCCGACACGTTGTTCCGCCCCGGAAATGGCACCGTCCTCGCAGCCATTGCCACTTCTCTTCATCAGCCCGATGGCTGGGCCGATGGCTCATGGCTTTTCGCCCCAGCCGAGACATCTTGATCACCATATCACCCACCCTGGCCCCCTTTCGTCAATATACAAATCAAATACTCCGTAACTCGCCGCGACCTGACTCTGTGCCTGTCGACCCCTTGGCCGCCCAAACCACAATAGCCACTTCTATTACGCCATGTCAATCCATCACCCACGCTTGGCCACTTTTTCTCCAGACTTTTCTTCACATGCCAACACTAGCACCAAAGTCTAACATGAAAATCATCCCACAGATCTAGCCTAGCTTGCTTCCCCAACTCTTCCCCATGTTACGCTGGGAAAGGGTTTCCGGGTTAGGTCTTTTGGTCATGGGTTCAATTTTGGCCCACACAATGGAGTCAATGTCACAATGTCACAGTTGGTGAAATCTTAGTGGTCTTTTTGTCAAACAGATGACCTGCATGCGGTACGAGAGCTGCCTTATGCAGGCCACGATTCAATTGGTTTGCCTAGCCTGTGATTGCTCCATCAAGCATCTCCAGGAGTCACAAAAGAAGTAATCGATTCAAAATTTGTCGGGAGAGAATGGAAAAAACAGTTTGGCATGTGAAGGTGGGCAAGCCCTCTGACATCCAAACTTGCAACGAACCCTGATGCCTAAAACAAGTTCTGTGTCATCGCGACATTATCTGAGACCACGTATTACGATTCATCGTTGAATACGCAACAATTGGTTCCTGCGCTCAGATCAGTGAGCTGCGATGCCAGTGGTGCGCGCTGCATTGCTCATCTCCCGCTCAAGCAGGGCCTCGGTGAACCCCCCTCCATTGTTGCTGTGGCCCGTGGCCATCATCTCCTTTGCTGCCTTCTCAACACCCAACTGCTTGTTTGTCCAAAGAGGCTCCTCCACCTTGCCTTGCTCACCCACCCCGATGAAGCCCCCCGTTGCGGCCCATTCTGAAGTGCGCTTGATTCCAAGGCGGCTCCAGATCTGGTCAACGGCTTCGACAAGCTCGTCCCGGTATTCCTTAGTATGACCGGGCGTGGGCGTTACGCGGAGCCGTTCCTGTCCAACAGGAACAGTGGGGTAGTTGATCGACTGTACATAGATTTGATAGTCCTGGAGCAGCATATCAGATGCTGCCTTGGCCAGCTCAGCATTACCCACCAGAATGGGAATAATGTGAGATGGATTTGGTATGACTGGGATGTCCCGATTGTTGAGCTCTTCCTTGACAGCACGCGTATGTAATTGCTGCAGCTTACGATCACCTGCGTACTCCATCTGATACTCGATGGATGTCTTGGCGCCAGCCATGGTGGCAGGTGGGAGCGAGGTGGTGAAAATGAAGCCTGGGGCAAGCGATCGAATCATGTCAACCAGCTTAGAGCTGCCGGCAATGTAGCCTCCAACGCAGCCGTAGGCTTTGCCGAGAGTGCCCGTGATGATATCAACGCGATCCATGATGGTGCCTCGGGGCGATCCCTTCTGATGGGCTTCCCAGTCGAGATGTTCAGCCACGCCGGCTCCGTGAGGCCCATACATGCCCACAGCGTGTACTTCGTCCAAAAATGTGATGGCCCCGTACTTGTCTGCCAGGTCGCAAATTTGCTCAATTGGTCCAATAGAACCACACATACTGTACACAGATTCGAAAGCAATGATTTTTGGCACGTGAAGAGGCAGGGATGCAAGCTTAGCCTCGAGGTCTGCAACATCATTGTGCTTGAACACGATCTTCTTGGTGCCTGAATGACGAATGCCCTGAATCATGGACGCGTGGTTCAGACTATCGGACAAGATGACACAATCAGGCATCTTGCTCCCAAGGGTTGCAAGAGTCGCATCATTGGCCACGTAGCAGGAGCTGAAGACCAAGGCAGACTCTTTGGCGTGAAGTTTGGCAAGGGTGCCCTCCAGTTCAACAGCGTGCCTGTTATGGCCAGAAATGTTTCGAGTACCGCCGGCACCGGCACCATACTCATCCAAAGTCTCCTTCATCTTGCTCAGCACTCGCTGATTGCGGCCCATGCCAAGGTAGTCATTGGCGCACCAAACCGTAACCCGGTCCTCCTTGTTGGCCATGTGGGCACGGGGGAAGTCCTTGGCAAGACGATTGATATTGTTGAAGTACCTGTAAGACTTGTCCTTGCGCTTCTTGTCCAGCTCGGAAGTGTAGAACGCTTCATAGTCGAACTTGCCAACCGACCCAGTGTGGCCGTGGGCCAGATAGCCTGTATAAACCGTGGGTCAGCAAATCAACTACGTCGAAATAACATAGGGACGAATCCAAGAATGAGATAAAATTTGAGCGTACCATTTTCACGCTTCTCGAGAACCGGGGTGTCAACAGCGCGGGCCTCCTGGGTGCGGCTGGTATGGATACGAGCCTTGTTAACCTTGACCTGGCCAGAGAAGGCACGAAGTCCAGCAGCGAGAGCAACACCGTTTCTGGCAGACTGGACGGCCATAGCCTTTCCCATGACGGGGCAGCGGTGAGCAAAGACCTGAAGCTTGGACATGGTGCCGCCGCATGGAGACGGCTTGGGACGAGCCGAAGTAGACAGGGCCCGAAGAGTGGCGGGCGAGGCGGCCTTGAGGAAAGGACACATGGCCTTGGACTGACGGAGAACGCTATCCATGGCGTTGAAAATCAATCTACAATGTCAGCGATTGTATTGTAGCCTTTGGACGAGATGGTTCTGCGCAGCAGCAGTGGTTTTCCAGATGGTTTCGGAGTGACGGGGGAGGATCCAGCACAATGCGGGCAAGCCGGGGACTCTCGAGGTACCGCTCTGCAACAGTTGCAACGAGAGATTGACACCGTCGAGGGGCGTCTACGCTCAATCGCAGAGTTCTGCCAAACAGCGTGGATAGCCAATGCTTGGTGGTCAGGATGGTGAGGGTTTTTAGAAGAAGAAATTCGGGGGTTTGTCGGCAAGTGTGAAGCAAAGCGTTTTGTCACAGGGTCGACCGGTACCACCGTCTTCCGCCGTAAGAAGTCTGGGTCTGGTAAGCCGCCTCATCGGCCCAGGGCTCCACCCTGACCATGGCTTTGGCCATTCCGAGTCGTTCGACTGGCGCAATTCTCGCCTGCACCGGCCCTGCACCGATATTTTTCCATGCACTTGGGAAAGCTCCAGAATGTCGGGATTTTGTCAAATACCTTGGTTCTCATTGGCCACGCCCTGCCAGGCCTGCCCCCCCCCCCCCCCCCTCCCTTCTCCCTCAAAAAAAATAAAAATAAAAAACAACAGAAAAAAAAAAAAAACCATCCGTCATAGCTAAGGACCGGCTTGGGCCATCGCCGGTTGTCACTTCTCCGCGACGCCGCGGTGTTTGACGCCGCTCCGAATCCCGGCTCATGATTCCCTCCATCCCCCATTCTCGTCTCCTTAAGGGCCACTCTCTTTATGTAATAATTAATTATGTGATTAACTTTCAGGCGCGATTTACGACTCTGTCCATGTAGGTAAACGAATAGTGATACTAGTACTGTGCTCTTTGGTCTTACAGGGGTATCACAATGCAAAATGCAGATTGCCAAATAAATAACGCCTGCCAGGCCACCGTGAGGCATTGCCTTTCCCCTTGCATCTTTCCAGTCGTACAATATTATGCGCTCCCTGCAAATCAGTGTTTGGCCTCCTGTGCCGCCGTCTGCTTCTGAGCCTGAGCCTGGGCCACACAGTCTTTTGATGATGGGCTGCCCAACGTGCTGAGATACTTGTCCAATTCCCCAGCATCAGTTAGCGCCAGATACGACGCCTCAAGTTGCCCAGACATGACAGCCCAAACAAATCTGTCCTGTTCAACAAAATTTCCAAGCGCCCGCCAATGTTGATTATCTGGCAGAAACCCAAACTTGCGGCCCTTGCGAATTGCATCTATCGTCTCAATCACCTTTTCCACAACTTCGAACCGCGGCGTATCCAAGTACGCAAGAGATTCATTTGGGATGGTCTCTAGCTTCTTGTACAACTTTTCCTTAAACTCTGCCTTGCCCGGATTTTTAATCTGAGAAATGAAGGGGTTCATCGAGTGTTTCGCCGTCGAACCTGGTGATCCAGACACGGGTCTGTTCTGCCCAACTTCTTGTTGTTTCTTTGCCTGCGGAGCTTGACTTGTGTCCTTTCCAAAGTAGGTATGAGCCCCAAGTATGGGGAGGAGAAACGGCGTTGACACAGCGGTTCCCTACGGATATGGTGGTTAGTGGATGATCACGATGGTTCAACAGACTCGAAAACGTACCCCGGGAGCACTTATAGACGGAGGCAACACCGTGCTTTCAATTATCGATCGCAGTGCTGGTGCTGGTGGCGCTTGGGGTTGGGGTTGGGCTTGGTTTTGGATAAGTGAGGTCACGCCTATCGGAATGTCGGTAGCACCATCCAAGGTTCGCCTGACCTCAACCACAGTCTCATTATTCTTTGAGGATGAGGAACTCTGCTCCTTATATGAGGCGTGATGTCGAAACTGCCTCTCTTCCATCTCTCGCTGCCTTCTCCTATATTCTTCAGGATCTGTCATTCGAAGTGCGTTCAATGCAGCCATGTCGTTAGCCTCCTTTTGCTCCTCCGCCGACAACGGAGCCTTAACATCCTCTTCCTCAAAAGTCTCGGTGGACATGATCTTGCGAATAGCATCATTTTCGGTACCATACGCAATTAATCTGTCAAGAATAGAGTCTCTTCCTAGAAACTGTGTCAAGTTCTCTTTCCTGATTTCTTTGATATCATGCTTGAGTTCTGTCACTCTGTTACCCCAGCTGATTGGGTTTTTCTTGTCAACAACTCGAGTCGCCAGCTGTGTCTTGAAAATCGCTCTCCCATGAAGGTCTTGTTCAAACGTTCCTGCAGTAACAAAATAGTAGACACTGACAGGCTTGCTTTGGCCAATTCGATATGAGCGTCCGATAGCTTGTTGCTCGTGCACCGGATTCCACTTAGAATCAAGGATCACCACTTTGTTAGCGCCTTGGATATTGAGACCTACGCCGCCGGCTCTTGTGGAGATAAGATAGAGCTCTGTTTGATTTGCGTTGAACTTCTTGATCTCATCTTGGCGTTTCGCTATAGGGGTACCACCATCCAGACGGCTAAAGCAGCGCTTCTGCTCTTGAAATAGCTTAGACAAGTAATTCAACGTGGGTATTGAGTGACTGAACACCAGCACTTTGTCTTTCGACCTTTTGGCATCATCCAATATTTGTATGAGAAGCTCAATTTTTGTGGACAAGGATGGACATCTGGCCTCCACTCCGGCAAACTCTGCTAACACGGCAGGTATGATGCTGGGAGGAAAGCCTGCCCTTGGCTTAGATTTTGTCTTGTGTGAATCCTGGCTCTCGATCGCCTTTTCGTAGAATGCATAAGGGTGATTGCAGAGCAACGTAAGATCGTTTGTGACACGAAAGACTGCGCCTTGCAATTCCGCCTCGCCCTGTATATCACCCACTGATTCACCACGAATGACTTGTGCAAAAAGATTATAGAGCTTGACCTGCAAAGGCTTGGGCTTAACGCAGAGAACAAACTCCTGTTTCGGCGGCAAGTCTTTTTGCATGCAGGTTTTCATTGTGGCCCGATGTACTTTTGGGGCCACGATCTGTTTCAGAGCCTCAAGCTTTTTCAATGCTTTGCGTTTATCGACGCCTGAGCTTCCTTTATCCACGCCGTGCTGTATAGGATTCGAATAAATTTCACGGAACTCTTCCACAGGACCGAGGAAATTTGGAGCTACCCAATTGATCATGAAGTAATATTCCTCAATATTGTTGGCCAGGGGTGACCCGGTCATAGCGATCCGACTGGTTGCTCGAAAGCGGGAGCAAACCAAGTGAAGCTTCGACTTAGGATTCTTGAGCGTGTGAGCTTCATCAGCAATAACAATGTTTGGCTCGTCAAAAATAGATAGCATAGATCGTCCTTTGTCTAATTCAAGCGACACTTTTCGCAGCATGGGATATCCGATGACCAAAACACCACCAGTCTGGGACCACTCTTGAACGACACTAAGGCGATCTTCTATAGAAAGCGTCGAATCAATCACATGAAGATCTCCAAGAATTCGGTCAGTGTCCCAAGTCAGAATCTCGTCCACCCAGTTATTCACCAGCCCGGCTGGGCATGTCACCAGGGTCTTTGACCGACGAAGGTCTTCCGGGATTTGCGAGACTATACTCTGGTCGGAAGACTTGCTTGATTCTTGAATCGCCACAAGCAGTGTGATGACTTGCATTGTCTTTCCGAGGCCCATACTATGCGACAGGAGGCATCCTTGGCGAAGTTCAGGATCCTGTATGATCTGATTCCACATGAATCGAACGCCATTAATTTGATGATCTTTGATTCTAGTGCCAATCTCATTGTTAATATAAATAAATGATTGGTCGTCTTGCTTACTCTCGTTTATGATCAACCGAGATTTGTCGGAGGCAATCTGGCCATTCACTCCCAAATTTGCACGAAGTCGAAGTCTTCGGGCCTCCTGCTCCTCTTGTCGACGGATTTCGCGCTCTCTGATGTCTACAGCCTCTTTATTGCGCACGATTTCCTTGGGTGCAGCCTTTCGAGGAGGTTTGGACCTTTGCACTTGCCCAAGCAAAGAAGCCTCATCCTCACCAGCATCATCACCAAGTACTTCATCATCGTCAAACTCTTCCTCCCTATAAATCTGGTTATCTTGGGGGAACAGTGGCGCCATTTTCTTGAGGAATGCATGAAAGATATTCCAGGAGGTGTGGTTTTCTTTTGCCTTGAGCTTTGTAATTTGGGAAGGCTTTAGATCTGCTAATCGAGTCTCTTTGAGGTTTTTTATCTTGAGAAAACACAAAAACAATCTGGACACATCAAATGCCAGAGACTCCGGGGTTGTGGATCGCAGACGATCCAAGTCTTTGAGGGGATCAGATATGTGCTTCAGAATTGTGGCTTTGAATGACCCATGTGCCTCAGAGACTCGAACGTGTTCAAAAATTGCAGATCTTCGCGAGTGCCCTAGCTTCCATAGTAGAGTAATTGTTAGAGCGAACCGTTCCTTCTCTTTGGTCCAGTGGCTGATAGGGAAGCTGATGATCTTTTCGACATCTCGGTACTTTTCAGCCCATGATGAAGCTTGTGGGTGCTTAACTGACTCATCTCCGCTGGGATCTTCTTTGATCACGGGAGTGCTGTCGGGTCGCACTTTTGTAGGAGTGTCCAAGTCCACTGGGTCAACAACCTTTGTAGACCACTTAACGGGAGACGAAGCTCGGGTAGATGCGGTCTGAGTAAGATCAATATACACTGGAGACTCGGCCAGAATTGGGCTTGGTGTTCGATTGACTCTGCTGAGAATAGCAGACCGAGCCTCCTTGATTGGTGTGATTGGTGGAATGGGCTCGTCATCATCAACGATGAATGCGTCCTCATCTGAACTAGTCAGGACTTCCCCATCCGACATCTCTATATTTGTTCTTTTTGGACGTGTAACGGAGCGCTTGGGCAGTGAAATTGGCTTGGGCGGTGGGAATCGAGACTCCAGAGTGTCTGCTAACCAACACTGGTAAAGCTTGTCTTCGACATTTTGCTCCAGCAAGCGTGCCTGGAATCGAACATGCTTTTCTTTTTCCCAAGTTTGTTTCAAAATGCCTCTCTCCAATTTCTTAATCCTTTCGTCATAGAACTTGGCTTGTGCCCTAGCTTCCAAAATGCAATGCGTCTTGGCGCCCTGTTTGGATGCACCAACCCATAAAGCGTTGGCTTTGTTTAGATATCTTGGCCTCTTCTTCTCAGTCCAGTTGTTCGTCATTTCTAAAACCGATTCGTCTAGAAGTTGTCGTACTCGATCTTGTGGTAGTCTTTTCGAGGCGTTACTCCCTTCAAGATTTTCAGACATCTGAGCTAGTTCAGTCTTTTCAGCTTCCATCTCTCTCAAGGTTTCCTCATCGACTTCATCTGGGATATCATCTAGGTCCAGAACCTTATCATCTTCAGTAGATGACTGTCTCAAAGCGCCGAGGTCCACTCCAGCATCCGCCATGGCTATTTTCCTGCCGTTTTCCACCAAGACACGTCTCATAATCTTGTTGATAGCAAGCCGTCTGCCAGGGGGGAATCGGGTGGGTGCTGGTGTGCAAAGGGCATCACCTTCCCCTTGAATCTGGAGGGTTAAAGCATCTAAGTGCGATTTGACCTCCCTCTTAGAAATGGCTCCAGGTCCAAGATATGCAAATGCATCAGCAGTATCCCATGGATAAGAGTTCAAAGAATCGCTACTTATGATATCGGCCTCAGTTGCAATCGGAGCCGGCAGGGTATTCAAAGGCTCTTCTTGTATTAATTCAGGAGCAACTCGTTTTCTTTTTAGCTTCTTAACAGGACTGTTTTCGTCCACGACAGGTGACACTCCGCTGGGCAGAGACAACGATTCGGTCGTAGGAGCAGCGCCGACGTCTGTGTCATGGACCCTTCCGCTATCAGTACCAGGCATGCTCAGCCCAGGCGTGTGCAAAGTACATCCCGGATCCACTGCCTGGTGTGGCAGAGGCGTAGAAGGAAATATTTTGCTGGACTGGTTACTCGGCGTTGTCCATGGGAGAAGGCGTTGGAACCGGGGAGTCATCTGGGTTGAATACGAACCCTCCCGGTCACGGCTACGCACGTCGCGTTCTTCGTGGCTGCTGATTTCCAGGTTATCCAGTTTCCACCGGCGGAAGGCTGGGCTCCTGGCACGCAGCTTCATGATGGCCTCCCCCAAGGCATTTTTGTGTCGAGCTAATTGAACATGAAGGAGCTGGAAAAGTTCGTTCCGCAAGTCATGTGCGTTAGTGAGTCCAACGAGGTCATATGTCAAAAGCGTATGCCCATCGATTTCATTCTCCTGGAGCTTTGCGGCCAATATCTCCGGATTGCGTGTACAAGGACGGCTGAGATGACAGAGCTCATTTGCGACCGCACTCACATCCCATAGAAAGGGGTCTGTCGACTGAATTCCGTCCATTTGAAGACATGAGAGGTCTATGAGTCGCCTTTGTCTAAAAAAAAAATTACACTAGTATCAGTGACCGAGTTGCAAAGCGCATGCCGCAGGTTGTCAAAATTTTCATCTCAAGGTGCAGAGATGTGCTCAAGACCGTCAATTCAGCTATGCCACTGGGCCCGCGTATTTTCCAGACGCTGCAAATGAAAAATAAAGAACATCATATGAGGCGGGCATACCTGCGATCTAAGCGGTCTAAATACCGAAATACCCTGAAGACGCGAGGCAAGCGGGTGATGATCTAGTCTCGGCCAAGGAGAATTCACGACTACGTGAGACTGAAAAAGCGTGGCTGTTCGTGTTGTTTGGGCCGACGATTGAAAACATCATGACATTGCTCACGACAGATGTTTCACGACTGGGTGTTGCATGCCAAAGACAAACAGTCAAGGCGTCGGCGGTGGCGAAGGAAACCCAGCTTGACATAAATCGTCTGCCAGCTGCCCCACGAATCGTCGTGAAGGTCTGGCGGCTGTCGCTGGGTGACTACGAGAGAACTAGCACGTGACACAAGCGAAATCGGGGGGGGGGAGCGCGGCCATGAAGTGTTTCTCATCTGGTCAAGTGAAGCTTCATTTTTGCACACTTGACAATTCCAGCTCCCAAAAGTCCTTGATGCCACGGCCACTTTGGTCTAAATCCTTGTTGCGCCGCAGACCAGAGACAACGGCGTGTGGATGCCGATCCAGGTTCTGACCATTGCTCCAATAGGTGCTGCAATGGCGCGACGCACCATGCCTCATCCATCCTCACAATCCGCAAGTCAGATCGGTGCGTGTGTACGGAGTAGAGTCTTGTAAACCGTAGGCATTTCGCAGATCACTGCTATAGCTATGTGTCCGTGCAGTCTTGTACTTTGAAGGTTGCAAAGCTACCCATGAAAAACACCACGTTCCCGCCCACACGCCGATGAATTGAGCCGTGTTCAAGGACACCAGATACCACGATACCCACTCCAGCATCCCAGAAGGCCATTAATAATCCATTCCCTCAACTACACGCCAACTCTCGCCGGCCACTGCTTTCAACTCAAGACCCGACTCGAGTGCCATGCCCTCTGGGTGTCCATGTATCCATAATACTGTCTTTTTGCCTCATCTTGCAGTCCAATCGTTTACCCTCCAACCATGAGCCCAGGCCATGACGCCGAACCATCCCGGCAGTATCCGCCAGCAACAACTCCGGAAGAGCTCGACCACCTCGTCGAGGTCATCAAGGACTGGGCGATTGGCAATGGTCTCGCGGTTCGGACGCCGCCAGCGGTAATTTCTTCGGAAGCAGATCCAACCAGGATAACTGCTGTGCCCGCACCCGTGACGCTGTTTCCGACGGCCTTTCCCCGCCAGTCCTTCCTCCAAGGCCAGAAGGCGCAGAACGCATACAACGAGTTGTATGCTGCCGTGAGCAGAGATGAGAAATTCTTGGCAGATGTCGTGAAGCAGCAAGTTCACCGAACCACGCATCTCACGGGGTGACATATTGCTAACTCCTCCCGCCTAGGGTCGTTGATGGCGACGACTTTGTCCGTGATCTGTGGGCGGTTCACGAGACTGTCAAGTCAGAAGGATACACCCAGGTAAGCATCAACCGGGCCAAAAGAATTTTGACCAGACTGTCAACCCTTCCTAACTGGACAAGCCGCTTTCATTGGGTCTCTTCCGATCTGATTACATGGTACACGAGGACAAATCTAGCGAGTCGCCCGGGGCTCAAGCAAAACAGGTAGAATTCAACACCATTGCTGCATCGTTCGGCGGCCTATCCGTACATGCCTCCAACCTGCATGACTTTCTGGCAAAAACCGAGTATCCTCTCCTCGGCCAGCCCCTGGCCCCAGGGACCCTGGATCTTCCCGCAAACAACACTATCGACGGTTTGGCTGGCGGAATCGAGGCGGCTTATCATGCGTATGGCGGCTCCGAACTGGGACACGATAAATGCGTCATCTTTTTAGTCCAAGGCGGCGAGCGCAACGTCTTTGACCAGCGCCATCTGGAGTATCAAATTTCCAAGTCGTCGCCCACCATACCTGTCTTCCGGCTAGCCTTCACAGACATCATGAAACACACTGCCATTGCCAACAGTCCCAAGCGCCAGCTTCTCTATACTCTCCCCAGAAACATGAACAGGGTCTTTGAGGTGGCTGTTGTCTATATGCGGGGCGGCTACGGTCCCGACGACTATCCGGATCAGCAAACCTGGGATGCTAGATGTCATCTTGAACGCTCGCATGCCATCAAGTGCCCCACGGTCCTAACACAGGTAGCCGGCATCAAGAAAGTACAGCAGGTTCTTGCAACTCCTCGGCCTTCATCTGAGCCGTCGATCCTCAGTAAATTTATCAAGGATGACACGCCATCTGCCATTGCCCTATGGAACACATTCACCAACATTTACCCCATGGACACGTCGGATGTGGGCTTAGAGGCACGAAAGAAGGCTCTCGATCCCCAACAGTGCGTCGATTATGTTTTGAAGCCACAGAGAGAAGGGGGCGGAAACAACATTTACGGAAACGCAATTCCTGCGTTCTTGAAGACAGTGCCAGAGGCTCACTGGAATTCGTACATTCTAATGGAGCTTATTAAAGCGCCGGCCGAAAACAACTTCATCCTACGCAATGGAACCATTGAAAAGGGTCGAGTGATTTCCGAGCTCGGGGTATATGGGACGTGTCTTTGGAACCAAGAGACGGGAGAAGTCATTCGAAATGAACAGGCGGGCTGGTTACTCAGAACCAAGGGCGAAGAAAGCCAAGAGGGAGGCGTTGCTGCCGGATACGGTTGCATGGACAGCGTGTCGCTGACATGATGGCGCGTCATTGAGCCAGAGATGGAGACAGAAGCTGGAGCGCAAGATGCTCGGGATTCTACTTGCAAACATAGAGTTACTCGTCCGCAGCGCGTACATTTCAAATATATTAAATGTTGTTATGGCACTACATAGCCTGGTATCGCCCATATTTGTACAAGAGGAGTCTTACAGGTCCAATCCCAGTCGGAAAACACATAAACATCTGACAAAATGAAATGGAGAAAATTATGCAGAGCGGAGAGGAGGGGTCTCAATACGCAATGACCTTGGTTAGCCCCGTGTTGCATCCACCGTACTTGGCTGGTTTTATCTTGTCAGGAGCAGAGTTTTTTACTCGCTCTGGCCGGCGTTCTGGGGTCGCTTGAGAACTTCAATGCTGCCTGTAGTCATCGGTCAATAGAGGGGCCCTTGGGAAAAGGGAAACACCGATACGTACGCTGAACAATATTCAGGCCACTGCGAGTTTGGCCATTGGGGTCCTGGTAAGTGCTGATGGTAGCATCACCCTCAACGTAAACCATGGCACTGTGTTCACATAATTAGCAAGGCGAATCCTCCAACATGGCACGCCGCAGTGGGCCGAGCAGGCAAAAGTTTCAACGGGAGTGAAAACGGCAGGATTGCAAAGGAAGCGCAGGCAAAGCGACGTACCCCTTGGGCAGACTCAGCAAGAAGTCCTTTCGGGGACCCTCGGCAAAGCTAGTAACACGGAACCAGCTGGTCTGGCGGTTGTCCTTGGGGCCGGTGTTGCTGGCGACAGCGTACTTGAGGATCTCGCGACCGCTGCTGGTGGGCTGGATCTCGGGGGTATCAGCAAGATTGCCAATGATGGAGATGCGAGCAACGGATCGCGGCGAGGAGGTGCTGAAGGAGCGGGCAGCGCCAGCAGAGGCGACGGCGGCACGACGGAGCAGGAAGGACGACATTGTGGTTAGTCGGTTGTTTGCAGGGTCGAAATGGGGTTGCGATGGGCTATGGCGATGACGGGCGAAGAGACTAGTCGAGGGTGGGATGGGGTGCGTGAGTGCGAAGATGAAGCGAGCTCAAGTCTGCAGACGATTGATGTCAATTGATCAGCTGCGACGCGATGTCTGGAAGACATTGATGGACAACCAAATGGCCCCTTGCCCCTGCCCTGCCCTTGCCCTCAGGCTGCTGCTGCTTACATGTACATATGCTCAAGTGGTGCGGCACTGCTGGTAACCAATCCGCAGCTGCGCTGGAGGTGGCAGCGCAAGGTGGCGGTCGCGTCAGGCCGCATCAAGTCCCAAGCTATAGATTAATTTCTAACGGGTATAGCGACGAGCTTTGATTGGCCGCCCTTTCTCGATGCATAAAGTCACGAAATGATGGTCAATCTGGACGAATCGTGGGGTCTGCCATCGGCCATCTGCCAGTTGACCATTTATGCACTTGAACAAAGATATGTTGTTTCTACATGCCGGCCAAGAGGGAACAAAAAAACAATAGCGCAGTCTCCAATGCAAGCTCTGGCCTGATCTGTGCAATTCAGCCCCAAGGCTGTCTCTCCTTCAGAACTCGGCATTAGGAAGAAAAGGCCATTGAACTGTCTGTCAGGCGCCCGACCCCCCAAACGCAAAAAAAAACCTATTTCCACATTCTATATTCGGCTAAAGGGTGATCAAGATGCTCCCGCCCATTGAATCTCCAAGGCACCTACAAGGCGCCTCTGTTCTCGCCTTTCCCGGTGCGACGGTAAATAGCCTCCGCCATGCGCGGACAGATTCAAGCTCTGGTCCAATGGGATCCGTACCGCCCATCTGCCGAGACTACGTCGTAGTACTACGTACGTGCAATTGATCTCTTGCAGATGTTCTCTTCAAGCCGTGTTCTGCACAAACCAGACACCTAACGTGCGCGTTCCTGTTCGCCGCATGGAAGCCACTGTGGGTCTCTCCCGTCTCTGCCAGTGGACATGGCTTCCCGATTTGGGTGTCAATAGACTCCAGATGTCACGTCAATAGCCTCAGCTCTACTCGGCATGGCAGGCAAACTTCGACAACAGCCATTGTGAGCTAAAGGATCCTGCATCGGGTACTCCCGTTGCTTGTGAGGTATCTGAGGCAAATGGGCAGCTTGCTTCTTTTTTCTTGTTAATTTTGGTGGTGAGACTCTTGCCGTGATATTTGTTTGTATCTTTGTCATGGCCAGGCTGTGTTACTCACAATAAAGCCACCATGGGTTGAATCTTGTCATATCTCTTGCAAAGCAATATCCTTGTATTGGCTCAATAAGGAAGTTTGATCCTAGACATGCGTCCTACTGTCATCATGTATTCAATACTCTTTTGTCTTTTTGTCTCGTCTCATTGCCCACTGTCCCGAGTCTATAAGACTCCCCCTTCCGCGGGCAGTGATACAATGAATAGAATGTCTAACTTTTTGTGTACGGGTAGTCACAGAAGGAGAGGGAGCTTTGGTGAAGACACACTGTCAATTTCGGGCCTCCTTCCATCTCGTCCTTCTCGCGTTGGGATAAGCCGTGAGCTTGCTCTTCGTCATATCCTTCTTCATGATAAAAATCCCAATCCACCCCTTGTCAACAACTCCAGACATGGAGACATCACCACTTCATTCTCACCAGGCTCGCGGCCCAGTCACCGTCGTATCAAGTGCTCCGACCTTCCCTCCCTACACTACTCCGGCCTTGACCGCCAACCTAGTTTGTCGAGTCTTCCTCGCCGTTCTGGCCAACTTGGTCTGCCTCGTTCCGCTTCGCCTTTTGTACCGCAACGGCGAGCTTGCCGCAGTAGTGTTTATCCTGAATATCCAGATTAAGAACCTCGAGACAATCATAAACGCACTCATCTGGCGCAATGACGACATCATGTCATGGTGGGCTGGCTACGGCTGGTGTGATTTCGACGCCTACATCCACAACATCAGCATCGGACTTTTTGTCACCTGTCTGCTGGCCATCATGCGCAATCTGGCTCAGCAAGTTGGTTTGATGAGAGCCAATGCGCTTACAACGAGGGAGAGGCGTCGCCGCAACTTGATCCAAGCGCTCATCATCTTCCCCTTTCCCATCCTCCAGCTCGCATTGACTTGGCCACTTACCGCCCAGCGCTATTTGGTTGGCACGCTGATGGGGTGTAACTGGATACCGCATCCCTCTTGGCCATTTCTTGTCTTTTTTGTTTTGCCGCCTCCAATCTTTGCCTTGGTCACCACGGGATATGCTAGTAAGTGCTTCGTCAAGTGCCTCGCGAGGACGTGGGCTAACATATACATCCTCTCCTCCTCCTCCTTTCTAGTTCTTATTTACAAGAGATTTCGACAAGTTCACAAGACGACCGAAACAGCACTCTGCGGCAACCGCATAGCACAGCAGAGGAGCCAACGAACAAGAAGAAAACTCTATCTCATGGTCATTTCGATTCTCGTTCCGTTTCTCCCAATCGTCATTGCGCTGTCCGTACTCAACATTATGGAAATGCATGGCATTAAGCCATACAGCTACGATCAAGTTCATAACCATGCTTCCCCTTTCCCATGGAACACAATCATTTTCTTTCCTTCGAGTCGCATCAGTTGGACCTACATGAACAACTGTTACATCCCAATTGCCACCGCCATTCCTATTTTTGTCTTTTTCGGTCTCACCAAGGATGCCATCAACAACTACCGGCAGGTTTTCCTCCTCTTTGGCTTCGGTGCCATCTTTCCAGGTCTACACAACGAGTATGATCCCGACAGAACCGTGACTACGAGCGGAGGCTCCTTTGGATCTGGTCGCCTTCAGCAAACGCTGACTAGGTAATACATTCCCAGGCTTCTGTTTGTTTTCACATCATCATGAACCATCTGCTAACACCAACACCACTCAGCGTGCCATCAAAGGCCGAGATTCCCACCTCGTCCCATCCGTCCAGCCAGACCGTGTCCTTGGGAATCGAAGGTTCGTTGCGTCACGAACCAAGACAACCAGCTCCGCATTTCTCCATGGAGATTGAGCCAGCCAGTCAACCTACAAGGCTCCCTGGTAATGATCCCTTCCTATTCCGTACTCGCCATACCACTACTGTACCGGCCTTTCTGCGACGATGGTTCAAGGGGAAGAAAAGCCAGCAAAATGTCGAGGCTATATCACATCTAGGTCCAGTTCGGTCAAGCTCGCCTTTGACGAAAACCTGTTATGGACCAGGTCTGTCCGAAGCTAATGTCCAGACGACAGTCTGGTGTGGGGATGAAGGCGAGCCCGGCCCATCTGAGTCTGTACGGATTGCCAGGAAAGCAGCACCTAGGACTGTCCAGGTTCAAACAGCGGTATCACGAAAGACCGAAACTATCACAAACTAACATAATGTGTTACATGCAACGGATGGGTGGCCTTGCAAGATGACGGACGGTCGAAGGAGGATTTTGCTTTTGAATGTGGCATCGGACACGGGGACCACAGGCTGTATTTTTAGCTAGATGCCACGAAACAAGACGGATGGCAAATACACAAATCTTTTCTTTTTTTCATCTCATAAGATTGGCCTAATACTTCAAAAGTCAATTAGTTGAGTACCAGAGAATTAACATTGTCATATATTATCAGATGAGACCCATCATGCGGGCCGCGAAGCAGACAGTGAGAAACTCCGGTTCTATGCCATGTATCCAATCATACCACCTTTATGTACCGATTCACTGGACAAGTCAAGAGGATGTATGGTCCTTTTACATCATGTCCAGTTGTCACGCTCCTGCCCGCACTGGCTATCCTGGCTTGCCCGTCTCAGAATCCCACCCATTACGCCATGGTATCAAACAATTTGTAAATTCGTTCGGATCCGGGACAACAAACAAAATCAATCAAAGAATCAAGAGCAATCTTTGATCAGTACTTGCGCATTTCGACATCCGAAACGGCTAGTGTTCTTTCTCCGTATGATAAAATCATTAAAGTGAAAACAGTCGTCGCCGTGTTTGGATAGAAAAGGGAAGGAGTGAGACATGCAGCCATTCCTGCCTCATTTCCTGACTAGCGAGCGCTTCTCTGCATTTTCCGCATGGCCTCTCTGTGAGCGCCAAGCATGTCTCCGTTTCGCATTCGCTCGTCAAATGCACGGTCTGCATATTCTCTCTCCCGTTTTTGCATTTCTTTGTGTTGTGCTTCCGCCTCTTTCTGTCCCATGAGAACACTACGTTGTATTTCGATGTTGCGCTGCACTTCTGCCTCTCGGCCGCCGCCCAGTAAAGTCGATGGCCTGAACGGGGTTTCACGTCCTGAAGGCATTATAATTGGTGTCCCTGATCGGAGTTCCTGCTGCACGGACTGTCGGAAACTGGCCAGCTGAGCCTCTCGTGCGGACTGTGTGGGAAGAGTAGATGCTCTCTTGGGTTGGTGAGAGTTGAAGACGATGCTTTCAGAGCTCTCAAAGCCAGATGTGGGCTGGGAAGATGCCTTTGCGGATTGGGAGGGCGAGCGTGACAAGGACATCAAGCTGCTTTGGCGCATGATCTCCTTTCGTTGACTTAAAGGAACATCGTCAGGATCGGCCACGTTGAGAGCAGCAGCATACATGGGGTAGTTGAAGAGCGAGCCGGCGTCGCTGCCAGGTCCCTGGTGTGCGAATGTAGGCTCTGCCGTGCTCGACAACAGGCTTCCCTGAGACTTGCTTCGAAGGAACATTTCGCGTTGTCCGATGAGGGTTTGGGGACTTGAGTACGAAACTACGCCTGACGTTGGATTTCGTCCCAGTACTGTCGCCGGAGAACCGTCTAGTACAATTGCTGATGAGCTGTTCGAAGCTGGCTGTTGCTGCTCAGACGTTTCATTCCGGGCAATGGGGGAGTCCACACCTTGAAGAGAGTTCTCCTCAGCGATGGGCATGAAGTTAGATGTCGAGTGTCGAAGGCCAGAGGACTTTCGAAGAAGGGCTGCAGGCGCTATGACAGGTGACAATGGCTTTCGCTGTTCGACGGAAATTTCTACTCCTGTTGAAGATGACGGCGTTACAAGACGTGTGGGTGGTGGTAGGTCTTGTTTTGAGGAACGCTTGGCTATGTGAGTGTCGTTTCCCATGTCTGAAGCTTGAGACATTGATCGCCTAACGGCCGGCGCAGGAGCTCCATCCTTAGCTGTCTTCTGAAGCTCTTCAACATTGACGGGAGCAGCCTTCTCAGTACCATTTCTTGTCTCCTTGTTTGCTCTTCCAAGAGTAACTTGTAGTGCATCAGGTTCGGGACACTCAGCATTGCTTAAGTGCTTCGCCCACTCATTAGTTCTATAAGACATGGCGACTTTTGAAAGCGACCTGGGCAAGCGATGCTTGGTCAAGCTCACGGGTGTAGAAGAAGCCGTTGCAACTGACTTAGCTCGTTCCGAGGCTTCGGGAGGAATTAAGTCGGCACATGGTTCACCACCTAGCTCCACAGTCTTATCTTCTGACGTTGGTAATGTATCTCTAGGCTCAGTGATGCTATCTTCATTTGGCTCACTGATACCGACGACCGGGCTAGAGGCTGCTGTTGAAGTTGGACCAGACCTTGTTTTTGGTTTCGTCGACTTGAAACTGTGTCGTGATGTGTCACCTTTCTTGCCGAGCTGAGCATTGATCTCAATGCTCCGTCTATCCGTTTTGTCATTCTCATGGATATTGTGCAATTCATCATCACCAATGATCGAATGAAGGTTTCCTCCGCTGACGCTTTCATAGTCAATAGTAGCTGCCAAGGATCCTCCATCATCCTCAGGTCTGCGAGTCTTCTCCAAAACAAGTTCTTCAGTGCTCTCACCCGCATCGGAGGCTACATCGCCTTCTAAACCTCCTGTACGGCCAGATCTCTGAGAAAAGCTTCGAAGGAGTGTCGCAGACCCTTGAGATAGCCTCTTGACGAGAGACCTGTGCTTCAACGGTTCAGCAGCGGTCGCCTCCACGTCATCAGCAAAAGTGGCGATCGAAGATCGGTCTCCCTCGGACGCAGAATCAGCTGCTTCAGGAACAGTGAATGGCAATGGAACTACCTCAGGCACCTCCATCATAGTGTGAGCCTTGGGGGCGCGCTTGCCAGCCGTGGTTCCCTTTGAGTGCCGCTTCCCGTCTGTGGGCACATTTGCTTCGACACTTAAAGGTGCCTTTTCATCTAGTTGTTCTTCCTCAATATCCGTCGTCGACTCAGGCACGTCATCAGCAGCGACCCGAACCGTAATTTTTCCTTCGCCGGTGTCTTCAGTGGCCATTAATCCGTCCAGTCCGTTTCTCGACGAGTCCGACTCCGACATGTCTGCCATTTCGATAACGTCGCCAGAAGTGCGTTGCTTGGATTCAACATAACTGGGCCGGAGTCTCTTTTCGCTTCCCGCATCTCCAAAATCAGTTGCACGAGATTCGGTGATGCTGTTGCTCGTGCCATCTCCATATGCTCGCTCCCATTGCTGCCGTTCCCGAGCATTCATCTCTTCAATATGGCGCCCGACATTTTCTTCCTCATTTTCCAAATTGCGTTGATCCTCAGCGCGTTCAGCGGCCCTCTTTTCTCTCTTCTCACGCACAATTCTCCACAGTTTGATCTGCGAAATTATGCCAACTAAGAAGATGATTATCACAGCTGCGGTCTCGACTCGGATGCCCTTCGTCACGGGATAGGTATCCGCGCCAAGGGGGAATAGGTTGTCGTTGATGTCCCATACATAGGCCCAGAATTCTTTGAGGCCAGCCCGGCTAAAGCAATCGATACCTAAAATAGTGATTGTAGAACCTCCGAAGGATATCATGAAAATGAGGGCCCAATCCCGTGTCCATCGGCTGAAATAGAATGCAAATCCAACCATTGTAAAGACTGCAATAAATATGGCTTTGGAGACAACTGCGTGCAACAGTCCACCGGGAACCAAACAGAGAAGCCACATACTAATGCAAAATCCACCCAAGGCACATCCAAATCCTTCGGTAAGTTCCTTGAAAAACATTGCTGCAGCGCCAACAACGCAACCTGACATGACCACAGCAACAACGTACCCGCCTTGCAATGCGTTACTGACGGGAACATTCATAACGTACACGATTAACACTGATATGCTAAGCGCTGTCATATACGCAGTGGAGAAGAATGTGTAGATCCATCTGTTCTTGATTCCAACCAGTGTGTAAATCACTCCGGTTACGAGCATAATGACGCCTGCGACTCCCCAGCCGGGAGTGAGTTGGGGCGGCAGTGGCAGTTGACCGTCAGGTATCGTTGCTGGTTAGAAAAGTCAGCTTTTAGGGGAGAACTATCCAGTCATACCACACGGGTTCTCATACCGTTCAAGAATGTGGAATTGTCCAACGGTCCATCAGTAGCAGTGGTGAGCGGCAGAGTGCTCGTCGGACGGTGTGTCGAGGTTGGCGCGTCGGTAATGGTGCCACTCGATGTCGACGAAGGCGAATCCCCCCCTCTTTCTTTTGGGTCCTTCCCATCACCGTCTATTCGAGCAGAATCGGTCCCTTTCGGTGCCGATGAAGATGAGGCTGGTATGGTTGTAGGTGTCGGATTATCATCCCTCTTAACAACATCAAAACTCTGCGAAACTACACTCTGGATGATCAAGGCCAAACACAGCAAAGCCCACAGGCCCGCTGCTTTAGGGAGCATGGTTGAGTCGAGATTACCAAGATTGTCAGAGACTGAGACGGGGTAGATTTCGCCGGGTAATACTCACACCAGCTTACATGAGCCTGTGAAGCATGATCGAGAGTCCCGGACTCAATTGTGGAAAGAAAGGGACAAGCAGTGAGGTCCAAAATAAAAATAAAGAATGACACACCCGGCAAGTCCTTCAAAAGGCCAGAGGGAAAGGGGAGGAGAAAAGGTTGGTTACTACGCCCCTGGGGTTGTATATGTTGCTAACAGCAAGACAATGTGCTCTGCGAACAGCTGGTAGGAGGAAGAGACTAGTCCATGAAACAGACGACGACGACGAGCGAGGAGGCAACATACGAATAATGAAAACTTATTGCTTAGGTCGAAAGGGAAAAAAGTAAAGAGTGTAGCACTCGGCGATCTTGCAACGAATAAGCAAAAGGGACGGGTGCATAAACACAACCGATACGCCAAAGAAAGACAGAGGAGAGAATTGGAGGTTGGCTATAGGCTGGGCGACCAGCTTTTCTCAGACCCATGGCCATCTCCAGAAGACAAATCAGTTACTCTATTACCGGATCTAGGACTGCATTGGCGTCATCCAAGCGTCAAGACGAACAACTGAAAGTGAAAACAACCCCGGTTCAAACGGGCGAGTGGTCAGGTCACAAGGCGATGGCATCCGGCCGCAGGTTGTAGGGCCAATTTCCCAGCTGGGGTTCCAGTGGAGTTCACCATGTGGATGACGGGCATGAGCATAGACGGTGGTAGGACAGGTACTCGACAGAGCGGGCGGAGCGTCTCATTTGTCCACATGCTAATGCTCCTTGCTCGCAGGTTACACAATGATGGAAGGTTCACGGTGGTTCGTTCCCACGTTGCGGGATTGGCATGATGTTGAAAGACTTTGTTCGGTCGGTATGGGGGGTATGGCTCTCACAAGAAACGCCTGCTTCTCTACTTGGAGCACCAAGCACCTCATCGCTCATACCAGATGCTGGCTCTGCACCCACGGCCTCTAAATTGATACAGCCCAACTAGCGACGTCGTCCCCATGCGAGGCCAGGCCAACCTCGATCGGCAAAGACAGGGGCAGTTCCCAAAAAGCAGCTGGCCCTGTACAATACAAATCATCAGTTGTCTCCGTAAGTACGAAGTAGTACGGAGTACCATCAAGTCGGCAGGCAGTGGAGTCCTTTGGTATCCCCATACAATAGGCGATGTTGGCAGTCCGCCGGGCTGGACCGATGTGTGGCATATCCATCCATGTCTCCAACAGCAGGGATGCCAGAGAATACACTACCGGAGGGCCGACAGATAGTAACTTAGTAGCAGTTTTTTATGGATTGGTCCTAACCTGCCGGGCTGCCCGCCACTCAACCATTTGAGCGCTCATGATCGCTAGCTCAGGTACAAGCGTATGCGCCAAGTTGCGCCACACATTTCTACCTTACGAGTGTGACATCCTTTCCGGAAAGGAGGGTTTTATTAGCGACTCGAAAGGCGACCAAAGGATGCCTTGGTGGTGTGGTGTGACTGGACAACGATTGCTGGTATCGTCACAGCCTCGCAGAGAGCGATGCAATGGCGTCAACAGTTCCCGCAAGATGGGCATCAAACACATTAATAAACACGTCGCCTGCTTCACACATGTGTTGCAGAGTAACAATATGGCAGATAGTATGGTTGTTCCATGTCTGTCTCAGTTAGCAAATCCCCGCGACGCAGTCGGATCTTCTCGTTTCAATCATCACGGTCTACGGAGTAGTAGTGAAGCAGCAACGACAAATTCCCCTCCTGCTCCATTTATATGCACGGAGTACAACGCGGAGTACATTTACGGAGTGTGGCCTGGTTATGGAGCATCATGCATCTGAGTTCTCTTGGATTAGCCGTTTGAAGTCTCCGAATCCGGACTCATAGGCACTCAATTGCCAGTTGGCTCGGGGCTAGCAAATCCAGATGTGACGGCACGTACTCCATTGCGCACGACTCGAGAAGAGCATCGCCAATCTCGACCCGGTACCAATGAAGGGCATTCGGGACATTTTTGCTCAGAGGTTCACTGTTAATAAAAACAAATACATCACATGAGTATGCTCTATCAACGATACAACTCTGGCCATGCAGAAGACTTATAACGGTAGAAACGGAAAAGCAAGCTCGACCTATCCATCCGAGCAGTGTCTATTAGTCTGAAGACGGCTAAGACGCGTCTCGCAGGGGTCTGGTGCCGGCGTGGTAGTGCTTTCTTTTATCATGACCCTTGTCAACGTCCCTTTCATCAGGTAGCCAACAGCCCTCAATGACTCTTTGACGTTTTCGCCTCAGCCTCGACCCTGGCAATGTTATGCGTGTGGCAGATGGCCGCTCTGGCCAGATCACGGTCTGTCTACTCACGGCAGTGTCCTCCTTAATTTTTCACCAGCTGAAGCTTTTGCAGTTCCCGAACCAACAGCCTGGCCTCAGCTGCTCGCCAGTGGTTTGTTGCGGTTAGCTCTCTATGAACTTGGGGCCTGAGTGGCAACAGACATACCTCAACCAAGTAAAGGAGAAGAAGAAGAAATGAAGAAGAAGAAGGAACTAATAGAAATTGATATGGACGGCTCCGTGAGATAACGCTGGCAACTAGCAGAATGGTTCGTACGATCCAAAGCAGCTCTCCACTTACAACAGATACTTACTAGTTAGCTACATCTGCACCCCGTGCCGCTCAGTCCATGCTCTTTGCAATGCAATTATCGAGTGCTAATAGAGGAGTCGCTGCTTGCGCCTTTGCCAGATTTGTACTCCGCACGCGACAAGACTTGCTCGAAATTTGACGACACATTAAGCATGCACACCGCCGCCCCGTAAGCAAGACGGCACCTGCCCGGGCAGTTTTGGGGCTGACGTACGGAGTATTACACAGGTGAAGGCGTCCGCCTGTCCAACTCCGGCGCTTTGCATTGGAGAAACAGGAAAATTTCCACGTCCGCGAAATTAAAGAGGGACTTTCAGGCTTTGTGGGATAGGAATAGCACTCTCTTGGCTCCGTAGTGCTCCATGTGCCATCCGTTCCCATTGAGAGATGGCGACAGGCCACGGCTCGCATGCCACATCCCTGCTCATAGAACCATCCGAGATACGACTCCTGGTCCCCCGTCCGGCTTCCCGATCGAATTGACTTCATGGATGCGCTTGACAACCCGGAAGTCCCGCGCAACCAGGCTCAGGACGCTGTTGGTGGCTTCTCTACGGAACACCTATCAACGGCAACGCGTTGTTAAATTAAAATGACCCACTTGAGAACGCGCTACGAGACGATCCCACGCTAGATGTCCTTCAGCTCGACTCGTCGCGATCGACGATGGTGGTCGACGGCATGGTAACTTACGGCCAACGCATATAGTCTTGCACAATACGGGATACCTGAACCTACGAGGTTTTGATCCGAGAGATGTCGCATCGGCCTCGCCGTGGCTGTGTACCTCGAATCGCTATTATCGTCGTCTGTACGGAGTATTTCGCTGACGGGTTGTCGTGCATGTGTGCTTTTGTCATACGCACGAAAACAACTCTTGGCCGCACAAGCAATCAAGTGATGCGGTATAGATGTGCCCCAGCAGCTAATGATTTCAGTGCCATGCTCTAGGCTACGACTGTGTTACAAACCGCATGATAGAGTTTGAGCTACCTGCTCCATACTGAGAACTCGGAGTGACTCGAAGAAGGCACACAACCGTTGTCAGCGTCCCGAATACCCCGATTGAGGCTGGCAATAATTTCCAGCCCGCCGGGAGGTTCCATTAGAGTGAACTTTTGTTGCCAGCCAATGTGGTTTGACATCGCCCACCTGTGCTTGAGTACCTAGGTAGCTACCCAGCACCATCCCAAGCCCTTCGTCATGCGAGCTGTCCAAGTCATTTGGGACCCAGGGGGCACAGAGCTTGCCGAGAGGAATTTCTATCCGAACTTCAAACCCCCTCCGCGAGGAAAGAGAAATTATGAGGATCCTTGGTGCCCGAACCTCATCTGGTTAGCACATCGCAGTGCGTTCAATACTCGTGCGCCCGCACTCGACTCTACCTTGGACGCCAGCCAGGCAAATCGCAAGGCCACCTTTTCTAGCAATATGCAATGCGTGTCTCGGGCAGCTGTCACGATCGTTGACGTGTTTCTTATCCTAATTTTTCTTCTTGAAGGGAAAAAAAAAATGACTCCATATTGTCGTCAACCTGGGCGTCGTTGTTCGTGGCCGGCTGCACGAGCTCCACGTGCGTCATTGCACAAAGGATCAAGCCTGTGATCACGGCAGGCGTTCAATTGTCGGGCAAGTGGTGGTCTTCAGCGAAGGACCAGGTTGGCTCGGATCGACACCGTGATAATGCAAGTCTAGAACAGAACACAGAAGAGAACTCTGCATATGCCGGTGCTCCATACAATGCGTATACTTGGCATATTATACGGACAACGTAGCTACGATATGTCACAAAAGACGTGGCGAGTCTCGGCGACTAAGTGTGCAGCATATACGCCGTGGTCTCAGGCAAAATATGGCTTTTTTTTTTGGCCCGGGGCCAAGTACGCAGTATACGTCGATAATGGGCATGCTCCGTACGTATCCTAGCATCACAAATTATTATGCAGGCGACGAAATGCAGGGGCCCCAAATACGCCACATTATCACAAGAACCACAGCCTGTGCTTCTCAGGGTAGCTTTCTTCAACCAGCGGGGCAATTTCAGTGACCCTTCTGAGTCATTAGCAAGTCACTGACATAGGTCACGAGGGGTTGGGCAATCAGCATAATTACATTTTTATCATTCATTTGAATGGGCCGATTCTCGGAATGTCTTAGCCTTGGAGAAGACACGCGAGATTACTGATGAAGACGACGAATTAGAAGGTGTATTTCTTGTTTATAACGCTTTGGCGCCAAGTCGTCAGTACGACGTAAGACGTTGAAAAATTTCCTCATTCTCCCTGAAGTAAAACACTCCGTCACTCCGTCACTCCGATATCGTTTCCGGTGGTATCATGATTTGCTCTCCCAACAATGTCGCATGTACACAGTGGTCTGCGGGGATAATATAATTCGCCAATAAAACAGAAAGTCACAAAGAAAGAAGAAAGGGAAAAAGGGAAAAGCAACACGCTAGAAACCCTGATCATGTGTGTAGGCGGGCAATATGCCATGTCATTTAGGCCCTTTAGGCCAGGCCCAATGGGTGAATGAAAGTGAGCACTTTTCATCTCTTCATAACACGAGGCGGTACTCTGTCCCCGTTATATCTGGGTGGCAACTGTTTGGCGCTCCTCGGCGTGCGGCCTGGTTTCCCGGCAGTGGGAGCCTTTTTGTTAAGATTAATTAGAGCGATGAGAGCGCGGAGTGGTAGTGTGATGACTTGGAGAATGGCGTTAAAGGGGAACAGGACGATGGCAACAAGCCAATCGACTGTTCGGGCCAGGACACTCTTGGAGCTGCTGTTCTTGGCTGCCACTGCGGCAAGGGCAATTGCATCGTCCATTCGTGAATCGAGCGCCTGGAATCGAGAATCCGTCTGGTACTGAAGCATGGGTGCCTTCTTTTCATATCTACGGACTGCTCGGTTGAGCGCGTCGAGTTCCGGTTGGATGGCGTTGCGCACATCCCGCACCATACTGGCCTTTTCTTCTGCCTGCACGGGGTCGAGTCCGCCGCTCTGCTGTCGAACAAATTCGTCGGCCAGGGATCGCGCCTCCAGTCTGCTGAGTCGCTCAATCATGTCTTGGATCTGTGCGCCTGTCTGGGTAGGCGAGGGAAAAGGGTTCCCGTGAACGATTCTTTGCAGGTGAAGAGTTCTCGACTGTACGAGCTTGAGCGCATGCGAAAAGGCCCGCAGCTCAGAAATAAGGAGGAAGATGGTGAGGTTATAGTTTGAGACGAGTCCTTCGGATGGTCGGCTGAGTTGTGCCCTGATGTAGTGGAGTAAATATGCGCTCAGAGGGGGGAAGAGAAAGCACGAAAAGAGGGCCAGCAGCTCGTGCATGTATAGTTCTCGAAGAGCTGCTTGCTGTTGCGGGGTTGTGCCGCCGTCTTTTCCCCTTTTACTTTGTGCTGCCGTCGTCGGGCCGTTTTGCTTTGGTGTTTCCTCTTCTTCAGGGACAATGTCCAGATTGGTAGTCTTACTAGTGGCGTCGGCAGAAGCGCGATGACGATCGTCGTCATCTGCCTCCACGGCGGTTTTGGTAGGTGCCTCTTGGTGTATGCGAACTTGTTGCGCTGCATGATACCAGGCCCTGACAAGAGAACAATATAGTCAGCACTTGTAGTTACGTCCAAGTTGAGCCAGATGAACCCCCGCCGTTCACCAATGGGCCCAGGTTTGTGCTCATGACGTACCATGGCTGCGTCACGGACCAGTGAAGGAACACACCCGACAAGCCCAACAACATGACGTCTGTGATGACGGAGTGGCCATTTTTAAACAAGGCCCCCGCGATGGCTGGCACCAAAGCAAAGGCCAGCGATAGCGGCGCCAGCGATGACGATTCTGGACTCGACAGTTCTTGACTGGTTTGGGCTCTGGGGTTGAGTATATCGCGAGCCTCGCCGAGGCTGTAGTCGGAGAAGTTGGAGCTCCGACGGGGTAGGCCTGGGGACATGCCGTCAAAGGACGCCTCGGATCGACCGTTATGAGACTTTTGTCGCAACGACGGGCCGTCGTCCATGGTCTTGGCACGGCGGATGGCCTGCCCGGGAGGGACATTGCTGGCATTGATGTCCGTGGCCAACGCTGTCGACTTGGTGGTGATGTTGCCGTTGGAAGCGGCTGCGGGTCGTTTGGGCGCCGGCGACGTCGGCCGATTGTCGTCGAGCATTGTCGCGCTCGTCTCTGACTTCTTCGTGTAAAGGAGGGAGTAGGCGGTGGCAGGAACATGGGCCGGGGCGAAAAGGAAGAGACACGAGGTCTCAACTATCCCAAGGGCTGAACGAAGGGAGAGGGAGCGGACGGATGTTGTGCAGTCAGCCCGCGTCGGCGCCGGGGCTGACTTGGTTGACGTCTTTGAATTGTCAAGTCAACATTTCTTGTAGAGTGCCGACCCGACCTAATAGGCAAGGTCGACTGGCGCGTGTCCCAGAACGGCAAATGGACTTGACATCTGGACGTTTGGACATCTGGACCCAGCCCCCGCCGCGCTCCCGTGCTCCAGTGCTCCGCTTGACAACAGCCAGCCACAGCCAGCCGAGCTCGCTAACTGCTTCGGCGCCTGCTTGCCGGCCTGCCGAGCGTTGTAGAATCTGGGGTAGATGCGTCGTCCCTTCCCTTTTCGTTACTCGTCGGGATGGCAGAGGAAGCCACAGCATCACCTATACGGAAGGAGGAGCTGCTAGTACTGGACATTTGAGACGAGAGTTTGCGTGGGAATGGCGGGGAGTTGTCTCCAAACACTCAAGTGCCAATTCACTTTGCCCGACGACGAGACAATCCAACAGTAAAGCATGTGCTGCTGGTCCCAACCTCAGGTGGCTTGGGATTAGGACGGGAGCAGGGCATCTGGAACCAGCAGACAGCTGCCAAGCAACTTCTGAGACGGCATCTTCGTCCCGGTCGGCGATCTTGAAGCTGCACGGAGTATCTGCAAGTAATATTTCATGGTAGTACAACTGCTACCCTATAATTTGTGTGGATCAAGTTGGGCATTCAGTCCCCTCTCATAACATGACTGTTTATTCAGACTAATGGCGTTGGTGCATGAAATACATCACGCCGGGCTATAGCGTCGTTTTTCCCCCTACACCCTCATCCCGTCTGATCGGATCAATCCGTACCAAGGGGGCTTGGCGCCGTCAGACTTGTCGTGACGCACGCCAAACCGTCAAACTGAAAACAGAAACCGGGACGCTGTACGCCCGGCATAGACCAAGGCAGAGCACGGGGTCAAGAGAGGGAGGAGAAAACAACAAGGAGAAAACAAGGACACAAATCAAAGTTATTGGTACAGTGGTACTCCCGATTTTTGCCATTCATTGGGCCGCTCCGTGCATGCTCGCACCAGGAACCCCGGTCATGACGGCAGCAGAAACAAACTCGAACCACAATTTGCAAGATGGCCTCAGTACACAGACGTCTTTTTTCTTGCCTCTGAAATTGGCCTTGTTGGATTCGCCTTGTTCAATTGGCCCAGGTCATGCGGGTCACGGAGCTTGTTCAATTTTGAACCAGCTGAATAGTACTCACGTCACCAACTGTCAAGGCCCTGTTGGGAAAGAACCGAACAATTTGCACTGGTGGCCATGTTGCCAAATCGTCGCGACGGGGCCATTAGGGGCTTGGAAGGGGGTGCCGTGGTTGAAATGCTGGACAATGCCCATGATTCAAAATCTCACCCAACGCCCACTATTAGCTAGCGTTTTTATTTTTATTTTTATTTTTTATTTTCACTGTTTAGACTGGCAACCTTCTCTTCCTTGGCCATACTTGTGCTCTTTGCTGCTGGACCGTTGCGAGTGGAAGGACGAGTTCGTCGAGCGAGCAATTCGATGCTGGTTGTCCCCGTGGATGCAACCATTACTATTCCTGATCCCATCCAGGCCCTGGCATATATTGAGCCATTATAGGCCTGGCCTTTTTCTCTCTTTCGAACCGCCCTCGCATTGTCTCACCACACACACTCTCTCCATGACATTGCCCTCAGGTTCGCGCTGAGACTTGGAACTGAGATTTGGCGCTGATGCTGGCGTTGGCGCGCGGGGCCCGAAGCCTGAAGCCTCAAGTGCTGAGTCAGAACATTGAAGCCTGCGACGCGCGGCATTGACGCTGTTGTGGCACTGAGCGGAGCGGTCCATAGCGGTCGAGTCCACAGCGGTAGTGGGAGCGGCAGCGGTGGCAGCGGTGACAACAGCAGTGGCCGCGGTGGCCCGGGGCCCGTCTGGCACGCCTCAAGCGCTGTCGATACTCCCTCCTCCGTATGTCCCCCGTGTTCTGGCCGTTCTGGCGGCGAAAACCTCGTTCCCAGCTCCCGGACGAACACACCACCGCCAACACCACTATCCCAATTGGCCCTCTCGACACTTCTGCCGCATCAACACATCCGCCTCGCGAGCCTCACGCCCAGACACTGCTGGGCCCGGACCCAGCCAGCCAAACCAGCCAGGGCGTCGACGTGCGTGGAGACGCAGCCCAAGCACCACCGCCAGCACCACCGCTAGCACCACCTTCTCCCATTGCCGCAACCACCAGCGGCTCCAGGCCAGCGCCTTCCCTCATCACCCCTGAGCGCCCTGAGCACCGCCGTCCTCGCGGCCGTGCCGATCCAGACTCTCTCACGACGCCGATCCCATTCCCGCCATCTTCCTCCCCAACACAGACGCCCGCCCGAGACAAGCCGGCCAACCGTCGCCTAAAGGCTCATTCCCAGCAACCTGCCTATCCTCTGGCTTCACTCGACCACGCCGCAGAGCCTGCTGCTGCAGCCGTGGCAGCCTTGAACCCGCCGCAACCCTCCGTGCATGGCCAGGTTTACAAGTCGAGCCTCATACAGTCCCCGTTTCGCCCTCGCACCAGGGCGACAACCGACCCTGCTCACCGACTTCGACGGCTTCCTGCGGCGCGCCTCTGGAATCCGACCAACTCTACGCCCCGACTTCCCCCGCCCCAAAAGCGTCGACCGTCGTCACCGCCCTTTCCCGCATTGCCTCTGAAGCACCCTGCGCTCGACAGATCCCTGGATATACGTGACCCCGTCACCACCGGTGCTGGCGATTACCCGCTCCTGACCTTATCCGAACAACGGCGGTCGAGGTATTCACAGTCTACGCCCCTGGGTTTTCAACTTGAGCTCGGCGGAACGAGCGATCACAGAATTAGTCTTCCGCGGTCCGTTCGAGCATCGTATGAGGGAAAACGTTCCGTGCACCGCACATCAACGCATTTGGGAGCAACAGCGGAACAAGGCCACGACCAACACATCGAAGAAGCTTCTGTTGCTTATCCTTCAGCAAAAAGTAAAGGCAAGCAGAAGGCAACCATGGCGCCAGAGAGTGAGGATGCGAGGAGGCCATACTCCAAGGATCTCGAGCGGGGTCCGGATGTTATGGACCATCGGGCCTCTAATATTTCGGCCGGGGAAGGCATTGGATCTGCCCTCTCTTCGTCCAACTCGTCAATTATGGGAGAGGATGTGCAACCAGACGCCGGTGAGGAATGGGGGCCTCAGCATCCATGCTTCCCTCATCTGAACCCGCATGTTCCTCTCGACTCGGTCGAATACGCGACTACGCGAATAATTCGTGTCAAGAGAGATTGGCTTGTGGCTGGTGACCTGGCTCCGACGTTTTCCAACCTATACCCTGAAATCCTGGACCCAGCAGGTGTTTCCGAGCAAGAGTTTAGACGGGTCATTGAAAAGCTGAATGGAGAGCTGATACCTGTATTTGACCCCTTCACGTTTCGGAACGTGCTCGATAGCGTCCTTGGACTCGTGACTGGCTGGTTGTGGGATGACTTTGGTCTGACGGCTGCCAAATCACGGCTGAATAATCTCGAGAAGTGGATTGAGAGGTGGAATCAAGAGATGGAGAAGACCATGGCATCCGAGGAGGGCATTATTCCACCAAAGTTGATTCCGCTTCGACAAACAGGGTACATGACTGTGAGTGTGGAACATGCCGTTATGAGTCCCCAGCTATTATTTTCTGACAACTTGTTCTAGCTTGACATACAGATACCGGATCCCGAGATTGCTCCAGCACCAAGTACTATCGGCGCGGGCGAGTCGCGGACTGCCTTACCGATGGAGCCGGCTCCTGCTATCACCGCTTGATGGCCCGGGCTGTAGACATAATTGACGTGAGCGCTACCGGAGAGATCACCACTGGCACATTGCCCGCCGTCCCCGGTTTATCAATGCCAAACGAGGACAAGAGCTTTGGGGCCGCACAGCCCCCGATAAATTAGAAGGGGATTATTTGATTTTTTTAGTTGGCGAACTGCATATAATTTGTTTGTTTGTAGAATATTGATACCACCAGCATGTACGAATATTAGCAAGGCGCTGCTGAGAGGGACAGGTGATGTTAAAATCTTTATATATGTATATCTGTAAATGGTTGTCACATGGCAAAGTTGGCCCTTAGCATGGTTTATTGACGACGTTTGATACGTCGACAAATTTGATTGGCCATGGAAGCCAAGCCTGCAAATCTCATCTTGAGCGCAGGGAAGCTTTAAAAAAGAACGCTGAAAGATGTGACATCAAATACCATTCGTTTTGCATAAGCCCGACGTTGAGCATGGGAAGAAACAAGAAGACACGGTCATTGTCCCGCTTCCGCGTCGGCGTCACAACTGAATGGCACAGCGACGGTGCGGCTGTATTGGAAAACGCACAACCGACGTCCAGAGCTGTCCAAATACCACCTTGTGCAGTCCTATGACCACTTTTCCCTGCGGGCTTGACTGTGTTTCTGGCACGCGTCTGGACCACGAATGGCAACAACACAGCGACGGAAATGATAACCAGCGGGCATAACGTCTTCCCAAACAGGAAGTCGGAATGTTCACCTTGGTTAGATCCGCTCTTAAACCCGTGCCTCTCAAACGACATCGGAGCCCATGTTGCTCGCTAAACTAGTTGTAGTTGGGGGCATTGTTTTCCAATAAATCGGCATGACGTGCCTCTTGCAGTCTTTAACGCATGGCCCGTCTCTTACATTATTACCCTTTTCCTTCCCTTCCTCCCGCCTTGCCAGCGGAGGATGAATTATGGTTGAAGTAGACCGGGGTCCCGCCGCCGGCGAGGCGGCATCACAGATACGGGAGCCTGGGAAGGCTGTGAGGTGGGCGAAGAAGGCAGTTCGGTTTGTCTTGGCGCAGTGGTTGCTGGTCGGGTTTGGGGTGGCGTGTGTTGTTGGGTATTATTTCCCCGGTGAGCTCGCACCCGGTTGAAATGAATGGGGACAGAAACTGATTGCGGCGTGGCGAGTAGGTGTTGCTGCTCATGGGGGGGTCATCAAGTCCGAGTATAGTGTTTTATATGGTGCCGTGGCCTTCATTTTCTTGGCGAGTGGACTGCAGTTGCCGCCGTCCAAATTGCAGGCCAATGCGACGAACTGGAGGCTGCACGTCCTTGTCCAGGGGATAAGTTTTGTCGTAATTCCTTGTATTGTGCTTGGTATGGGCATCTTCGTCTTGCCACACCCTCCATCTATTCTGCCTGGGAATCTTGGGCTGACCCCGCAAAACAGCTGTTATTCACGTCTCCCTCGCAGCGGGAGCCCTTCAAAGCGGCACTCCGTCCATCTCCGTCATCGTCGGCATGCTTACCACCGCGTGTATCCCCACGACTATCGCCTCCAACGTTGTCATGACACGCTCGGCGGGTGGTGACGAGACTGCCGCCGTTATCGAGGTCGTCCTGGGCAATGTCGTTGGCTCGTTCCTGTCGCCGATTCTAATTTATGGATTCATGCCCCGAGGAGAGGTAATTCGCCTCTTGGGCACCGGCGAACCCTGCGTCTTTGGGGCGCATGTATGCCGACGTGGCGAAGCAACTGTGTCTGAGTGTGGTGTTGCCGCTGGTAGTTGGACAGGCGATCCGGTGGTGGAAGGAGGATGGAACAAAGAAGGCATTGGATGTCTTGAAGCTGGGCAAGATTTCGGGACTTTGTCTCGTATTATTGGTGTGGTGAGCTATGTCGTTTTTTTGCCCCTTCATCGTCTCGCCAGATCCAAACAAGCAGCAATGGCTTACACCGAAGCCAGGGCGACATTCTCGGGAGCTTTCCAAACCGGCGCTTTATTTAAAATACCCAAGCCATCCCTTCTGTTCAGCATATTTATGAATATAGCGCTTTACCTCATCTACACAGCGATATGCTTCTTCTCCGCGCGGCCGCCTGCTTTCTTGGCGGAATGGATAAACCCGCTGCTTGCGGAGTCTAAAAATGCAGGACGACTGCCGCGCATGCTTCGTCGCGCTCTTATGATTCGCAAAATTCCGCGGGAGCAGATGATTGCGGTGTGTTTCTGTGGCGCGGCCAAGACGACGAGCTTGGGCATTCCATTGGTGACGGCGATGTGGAATGCTTCGGATGACTTGACGAGGGCCTATATTCAGATTCCTGTTTTGCTGTATACTATAGAGCAGGTATGGTGCTGGACCTTTTTATTCTTCTTTCTGATCATCTCTCCTGGTTCGTATATGCGGGAAGGGTGCTAACATTTGCCAGGTTTTCATGGCGCAGATTCTAGTTTATGTTTTTAAGTGGTATATGAGGCGGGAGGCGAAGGAAGAGGGTTAGAGTAGTGATGTGGAGCATTGGCATCTCAGCGGTTGTGAAGGTGAGGTTTTGTATGATTCTTATGAAGTAATGACGATTGGCGATAGCATGTTGCACGTCACAAGTTGCCGGACATCTGCACATGATGTACTCCGTAGTGAGGAAATTAAAAGAATAGAATAATATTAGACTCCGTAAATGCGCTAAAAACAGCCACACAGTGGCAGGGAAGAAGCATTTTTTTGTTCGCCAGGGACCATAAACATTATCATGGCTTGGCATTCATAAACTTACCTCAAAGATATCGGATGAGTTGTGTTTGTCGTACAGTGTCTGATAATCTAGATGGCTTTAAAAGCACTGTACATCGGGCGCCGGCATTCGTGTTAATCCGCCCACGGACCACCATGAGGGTAGCTCCAGCTAGTCACTCCGCCCGCCAACAGGCATCGTGGGTAGGCTGCCAGTCTGACGAAGCTCCCTCTGAACCTACTACATCCTCACTGCTGTGGACATCTCACTGCACTCAACACAACATCTTCTTTAGTCGGTCTCGCATCGATTTTTTGCATCTGCAATACGGGGTGCACAGTAATATTGCAAAAACGCGACAATTGACCCGACCTTGCAACGATGGCTTCCGGTTACGACAGAGCTCTCTCTGGTATGTTTGTTCACCGGCCATGGCCTCACCTGTTAACTCGGCTAACCCTCGTCTCCGTTCCTAGTCTTCAGGTTCGAATCACTCACCAACTGTACAAGCTATCATTGTTATCTAATACTGTAATAGTCCGGACGGACACGTGTTCCAGGTCGAATATGCCGGTGAAGCTGTCAAGCGAGGTGCGTTGGGATAACAACGGGAGCCAGAGTCGCTCGTTGCAGGTTTCGCGATAACTGACCTTTCGGAACAGGAACCTGTGCTGTTGGCGTCAAAGGAAAGGATGTGGTTGTCCTTGGATGCGAGAAGCGATCAGCCATGAAGCTGCAAGACACTCGGATTACCCCTTCCAAGATTCAGCTCTTGGACACCCACACTGCCCTGGCCTTTGCCGGCCTGAACGCCGATGCCCGAATCCTCGTTGACAAGGCTCGGTTAGAAGCCCAGTCTCACCGTCTGTCTGTAGAGGATCCCGTCACCATCGACTACATTACCAAGTATGTGGCGGGGGTGCAGCAGCGATACACTCAGGCTGGTGGTGTGCGGCCGTTCGGCATCAGCACGCTCGTTGTTGGTTTTGACCCGGGAAGCAAGGTCCCCAGACTGTATCAGACTGAGCCATCTGGTATTTACTCAGCATGGTACGCCCCCTGAATCCTGGCAACAATGCTATGACGTGAATATGATTTTACTCACCATTTGGTACAGGAAGGCGAATGCCATCGGCCGATCGAGCAAGACGGTTCGTGAGTTTCTCGAACGCAACTACAAAGATGATATGGACCGGGAGGCTACCATTCGCTTGGCGATAAAATCTCTTCTTGAGGTGGTGCAGACTGGCGCGAAGAACATTGAAATTGCTCTCATGACCCCTGGCGCTACCATGGAGATCTTGCCGACTGACGAGATCGAGGGCTACGTGAAGGAGATTGAGCAGGAGAAGCAGGAGGAGGCTGCCAAGAAGAAGACGGGACGGACACCTGGAACAGGCAGTGCCGCGATTCTTACAAGAGGACAGGACGATTCTGCTGCTGAATAATGACAAACGTATCAAGACATCTAAACATGTGTAGAAGAAAGAGCTATCTGCTAGCGGCATTGCTATAGTTGACGCAACGCCATTGTATTAACATCTGCCCCGTCTGATGAAATTGCCCTCCATCATCGTCTAGGTTTGTCATGGACAAAAATCTACGTGAAATAACCCAACCTAACCAACGCCGGAACTTTTGCTCACCGCTTGAAACCCACATAATGTCATTGTAAAAGATGAAAGAGCTCTCAATCCGGCTAGCCTAGCCTAGCCCAGCCTGTCTGCATCCTCATCCGGGTCGAACATGGTTCGGTAATCCTTTTGTCTGACGCGCTCGTCCTTGAGCATCTTGTTGTTGACTCTCACGTCTTCGCTCTCCACAGAGAGTGCAGCCTTGGGGGTTTTGGCGTCGATGACAAAGTGATTATCGCAATGCGGACAGTACTCATCGCTCTCTTCGAACTCCTGCGTGTCTTTGCGGAAGCACTTCTTGCACTTCTTACAGGCGAAGACCATTTCGAAACTCTGGAGGAGGGGGTGTTTTTCTTGCTCGCGGTGGCACTCGGCGCAGTCAAACCATTTACGGCCTAGGCGTTACATGAGTCAGCTGGCTTGTTTTTGGAGTTTGCAGGAAATCGGCTCGGAAGACAGGCCCGGGCAAAGGAGACGTACAGCATGGCGATCGGATCGAGACTTGGGCGTTGAGGATGTGTTTACTGGCTGGGGTTAGTGGACAGGCTGGACTGGACTGGACTGGACTGGGGTGACGGCTTGCGCTGCTGACCACATGATTATTGGCCGTGTAAGCCTTGCTTCTGGAGGAGTATGTAGTACGTGTTGAGCTGTGTGTTGGTGAGACTGGAGGTTGATGTGGGATGGTTGCTGAATAAACCTATTTTCCGCGGGGCTCGTTGGCGGAGGATATGGTTATGAAGTACGGAGTACAAGTGGGTGCTTATGCATACCCGAAATCACCAGTAGTTTGATGAGGTGTATTCTTACAAATGTGTCGATAAAATGTCAGAGTAGAGGCAGATATTGATATTGTATTTCTATTTATTTACGTACCGGCTATTTGAGGAGAGTCAGGTCAGAGATTTTCTCGAGATGGAACAGGTCGGGTTGGGTGAGCGACTACATAAGCTTAGCAAGCCTGAGCCGGACAACTGAATGACCCTAGTAGAAGCTTCTTTCTGCCTTAACGAGTTGGGGTGGCGCATCGGTACGTACCTCCGACAACCAACCACGGGTCACCGTATTATATCTTACATTGGTTCACCATCGACAAACTTCTCTCTTGCCGTTCACCGACGCTCGCCTCCTCCCACGAGCTGTCGCAGCAATCCATAAAGTATGCCACCAAAGAGAAAGGCAGAGGCAGCCGTGCAGGGCGGGTCGAAGGCAGGGAGGTCTTCGCGCGTGTCGACGCCTGGTGCAGCTACGCCTCGCAGCCTCGAGAGCACTGATGACGTGCAGGAAGACGACGGGCCCGTCGACGAGGTTCTCGAGCGTGACATCGACAAAAACATCGATTTTTTCTCCCTAGATCGCTTTCAGAAGAGACACGTCGTTCGGGAGCCGCTTCCGCACATTTTTGGTGACCGTGACTTCTCGTACCTGGACCTCAAGAAGGATCACCAGAACCGCCCGCTTTGGATTGATCCGCAAAAGGGCAGGATCATTCTGGAGAGCTTCAATCCCTTGGCAGAACAAGCGCAGGACTTCCTAATCACCATTGCCGAACCGCTCTCTCGGCCGACCTTTATGCACGAGTATGCCCTAACGACACACAGTCTGTACGCCGCCGTCTCCGTCGGCCTCTCTCCCACCGACATCATCAATACCTTGGAGCGTTTCCTGAAGACGCCTCTCCCTGATGAAATCCGATCATTTATTACGAGTTGCACACAGAGTTATGGAAAAGTGAAGCTTGTGTTGAAGAATACCAAGTACTACGTGGAAAGTCCAGACCCAGAGATGCTGCAAATGCTGCTCAAAAATCCTATTATCGGACCGCTCCGCAGTCCAGGGCACAGAAGAGATTACTACCTCGGCCGCTCCCAAGATTGGTGGTTTGGTTATTCCTGGTACCAAGAACGCTGCTGGTGTTAAGCAGGCAAATGGGTTGTCCCAGGGTGCTGAACAGCAGAACGAGCAGGCCGTCAACGAAGGCGATGTCTTGGCCACCCTCAACGAAGACGACGACGATGACCAAGAGGTCACGCACTCCTTCGAGATTGCTGACAAGGACGTAGAAACTGTCCAGAAGGAGTGTCTGAACCTTGGATACCCCGTGCTAGAGGAGTACGATTTTCGTAGAGATGAGGTCAACTCAAACCTGGAGATTGACCTGAAGCCCGGCACCCAAATTCGGCCGTACCAAGAAAAGAGTCTCAGTAAGATGTTTGGCAATGGTCGAGCCAAGAGTGGGTTGATTGTCTTGCCTTGTGGTGCCGGTAAAACGCTCGTGGGCATCACGGCTGCTTGTACTATCAAGAAGGGCGTTATTGTGCTTTGCACCAGTTCCATGTCGGTCGTACAATGGAGAAACGAATTTCTGAAGTGGTCAAACATCAATCCAGACGACATTGTTGCTTTTACATCGGACTCGAAAGGATCCGTCTTCACCGGCAGCACTGGCATCATTGTTACAACCTACTCCATGGTGACACAATCGCGGGCTCGCTCATACGACGCCGATAAGATGATGAAGTTCCTCACAGGGCGAGAATGGGGTCTAATGCTTTTGGACGAAGTGCACGTTGTGCCAGCCAACATCTTCCGAAAGGTCACGTCCTCCATTAAGACCCACTCCAAGCTCGGCCTCACTGCGACCCTTCTCCGAGAAGATGACAAGATTTCCGACTTAAACTTCTTAATTGGACCGAAGCTCTTCGAGGCAAACTGGATGGAATTATCCAAGCAAGGGCACATCGCGAGGGTACAGTGTGCGGAAGTATGGTGTCCTATGCCCACCGAGTTTTACGACGAATACTTGAGGGCGCCATCCAGGAAAAAGAACTTGCTGTACATCATGAACCCTCGCAAGTTCCAGGCCTGCCAATACCTTATCAATTATCATGAGGCCAGAGGGGACAAGATTATTGTCTTTTCAGACAATGTGTACGCCTTGAAAGCCTATGCTTTAAAGCTTGGCAAGGCGTTCATCTACGGCGGTACTGGACAACCCGAGCGCTTGAAAGTTCTTGAAAACTTCCAGCACAACCCTCTGGTGAACACTTTGTTCCTTTCAAAAATTGGCGACACCTCGCTCGACCTGCCAGAAGCTACGTGTCTCATACAGATTTCATCTCACTACGGCTCTCGACGTCAGGAAGCTCAGCGTCTGGGCCGTATCTTGCGAGCCAAGCGTCGAAATGACGAAGGCTTCAATGCCTTTTTCTATTCGTTAGTTTCTAAAGACACCCAGGAGATGTACTTTTCATCCAAACGACAAGCCTTCCTGGTTGATCAGGGTTATGCCTTCAAGGTGATTACTCAGCTGGCTAATATCGAAAAGACACCTGGGCTGGCATTTGCCACTGCCGGTGAACGACGAGAGTTGCTGCAAAAGGTTCTGGTGGAGAACGAGTCTATGGAAGACGAAGATATCACGGACGATCTCTTCCACAGCGGTAGCATGGGGCGCAAGAAGAAGAAGGGCCCGCGCAGGACTGCGGGCACGCTAGGTGAGCTGAGCGGTGGCCAAGACATGGCGTATATCGAGCAGAACAAGAGAGTGAACCAGGGACTCAAGAAGGGCAAGGGCAAGAAGGACAGCAATGCATTTTTCAAGAAGATTGGACGAGAGAATGCTAGACGGGCAGCGGCTCAGTAACTTGTGCTTGGACTTGCATAACGGCTCAACAGCCGAACCTTGTTTGATTTGGGAAAACCAACGGGTCGTGAGTGGTTCGGCAACAATGGGAGGGAGTAATGGCGTTTTGGGGCTTCAGCTCGGGTTATTCGGAATTGGGCGTTGTAATCGCCACCGCGGTGGCATTTGGGAGCATAGACTATTGTACACGGACAACATTGATCACACAAAATATTGGAACGGGCTACTAAAATCTCAAGACGTGGACTTTGATGTAAGTTCCTGGCTTGGCGTGCCGCAGCTGAGCCACGGTCAACACGTTCAAGTGAGCCACCGGCTGAGTTGGCCTTGGTACGTGCTGAGGTTGATCTTGAGGATAGGAGGGCAAAAATACATGGGGGATAATTTGTACGCTACCGGCAATAGCGTGCAGGAAATTCAAACGCGCGTGGAGCGCACCATGATTGACGGCCGAAATGAACGAGCCACACGGTCATGAATGAGTACGATTGATGTGACATCATATGCAAAACCACCAGTTGCCTCCACTACGAGGTCCAGTGGCCATGAACATCAGCCAACCTACCGTAGGTACTAGGTATTTGCCATTTGTAATCGTTCATAGGAGGCCAGCGGGCTGGTCTGCAACATGATGCGCACGCAGAGACACATGGCAGCTGGGGGATGCGTCCTACTCAATGGGCTAAATGCGGGTTTGGACGACGGCTGACCATGTGAGGAGCAAAGCTTGGAGATGGCCGTGGACGATGAATGCGCCATCAAAGTTGATCAGCTTCGGACTCGAACGAGCTGCGCAGGTTTCGCATCATGATGGCGTGCTCCGTTTGGCACCTGCACTGCACAGACATATGCACAATGCATGGCGCCGGCATTTTGGGCAGAACCACCGAGGCAGGGAGCTGCACGCATCCTGGGCTTGGTCCGAGGTCAATCGACTGGCAGACGTTGGTTACACGACAGAGCACGTTATCAATTGATGTTAGTATTCCTTTGGGCCACGGAACGTCGGATGGGGTCAAGTTTGTTTCGTCTGCGTACGGGAGATGCGGAATGCTAGCACGGAGCACGGAGTGCAGGGGTTGGACAAAGGCGAATGGGCTTTTGGATGTGCGAGGCCGGGTTACTCTGTCCGAGGCGAGGGATTTAATGCCAAGAAAAAAGAAATGGACATAAAAATGACACAGGGATTAGGAGAGAGTGGACCATTTCATTTGCCGGGTCTTGTATAACGACAGGCTCCTACGGAGTACTCCGTGCCCGGAGCGTCTGGACCTGGGAGCCGGTCAAATGAAAGCTCTTGCCTGGAACAATTTGCCAGCGTCAAGTTGCTCATGGGCTGCTGAGACCTGGTCGGTATCTTCAACGTTTTTTGTCGCAAGCAGTTGCTCAAGTGCAGGTACTAGGTCTGTTTACGGTATTAGCGGTGCTTCGAACTGAGCAGCTAGGTACTTAAGTACCCAGCTACGCCCGAGTACCTACTACCTAGTACCTTGTAGGAGGTACGTGGTAGCTCTGCTAGTACCTTACACCATTCCAGTCGTGGAACAAACAAGTTCAACTTCATCGATTGATTCTTTGCAACAGAATTGCGGCTGTGTTCAATGTTGTGCGGACTGCCGAGGCAGCATTGCAAATGAGCAATAACGAGCTGGCTCGGCCTGGCTTGGCCTATTCGCTGTCTCTACAGGATTGCGTCAAATATATCCCTTTGAATGTGTCAAGGTGCCAGCGAGGGCCCTTACGGGGATAATATTCAATACTTAAGTAAGAATTAAGTGTTACGTAAGTACATGTACACTCAGGTATTTATTATGATCATAAAAGTACTCTTAATCGTCCCTAATATATTACTTGATAGTATTTTATTAGGCCTAGTACAAGTAGAAATACTCGATAAGGGTATTCTGGAGTAATATAAAGGCGGCACCTTAACACATTCAAAGGGATTCAAAGGGATGGAGTTGCTCCTTGGCATAGTGACGTGCCGTCGAGAGCCGGCATTAGTGGCCCCAAGTTCTGCGAGTTGCCCCATGAATTTGTAATCCATCGATCCAATAAACAGCCCACAGCCCACGTTCCTCGACTCTTCACTGCCACGCCCCAAAAGTCAAGACTGGCTTAGCGGGGAACTGGCGCCCAGCACCGGATCCTTGGTCATTAACTTCCATCTTCTCCCAAGTATGGAGTACTCGGTACCCTGGACCATATGTGGCCATATGTGGCGACGGAGGGACCAGAAGCCGGGCCAACTCGGGAAAGAGCCCTTTTGCCTTTTGCCTGCGCCTTCATTATTTGCTCCCCGAGGACTATCTCTTCCGTGGCTTGTTTTCTCTCTCTCTTTCTCGCATTTTTTTCTCTTTCATTTCCTTACTCCTTATTGCCTCACCGCCTTCCCGCACGCCTTGCGAGAGAGCCTCGTCTCTCCCCTTTTCTTCACCGGCTCGTTGTGTATCCTCTGGTCGCTCGGGTCCCTCTGGCCAGGCGGCGGTACTAGCCGTACCACGTCTGACCTTGAAACCCTGGGCGCGTGCGTTGCGGAAACCCTGCGTTTCTGCCATCTGGAATCTGGAATCTAGCTTTGGTGTCACCACGCGACGTCAGCACCGTTTACGTCAACAAACCGTCGAATAGAATTAGATTCAGATCTCCAAGCCGCATTACGAGCACGCATGCAACGCTCGGTACTCCGTACACAGCTCACAATCATCCGAGTGAGGCCCGTTTCCGATCGACTCTTGTCTGCAACTGCCTTTCCCTTCCCCTTGCTTCCGAGTTACGTCCGCTCTCGCATCGGAACCATTATATCCTCTGGGTCTCAGGCATTTTAGAATCTTTGTCAAGGTTCAAAACGCCGCTTCAATTGGTAATACAAGTGCTCGTTCTCAAGCCAACGTGCGCCATTCGTTTGACTCGCTACCTGGACTATCATCCGCAACCACCTTTTAGACAAAGAGCCCAGATTTTTGCGCCTTTGCGTCTGCCTGACCGACCGTCTCGTCCACTTGCAGCTTGCCCTGCACGCCGTGTTTGTCGCCACCCTCTGGCATTTATCTCGCTTCCTGCAGTCTCAGTACCAGCACTCGGCCCAACGTGCCTGCAGGGCTGTGATTTAATTCGGTCAATGCTGTTTTGCGCAACTCTGTCCCTTGCCTGTGCCTGGACAGGGGGGTTTTGCGCCTGCAACGTGCTGGCACGGACGCTCAACGATATTCGCCAAATTGTTCTGGCAAGGAAACACTGCTTCGTTCTTCCTTATATTGACTATTACGGAGTAAGGAACTGGCGGATTCCCTGTGCTTCTGCCAATCTTGCCTACTTTCTCAACCGTTGTCGTTTCTCAGATTCCCAACACTATCTTTTTTTTTCGCCTTGGGTGTATAATCAGTCAAGACCCTTGGGCTTGACTTGCATATTGTCATATTCTACATTTTTTCTTTGCACTCACGAATGGCCCTGGAGGCATATTTCCCGTTGCGTCAATTGAAATTTTTTTTTTTGACCTTTGCCGAGCTACGCTGTCTAACGTCTTTGTTGGATACAACAATATTCCGCACTGCAATCGTCTTTACATATCTGGGTCGGTTTGGCACGCCAATTTTCGCCCAACTCCAAGAGAAGAGGATAGTACCTTTCACCCTGCTGTGCTCCCGTTACGCTCAATATGCTGCTTTGTCCCTCTTTTCATGTGAAGTCCTTCGATTGGACTCACGCCTGAGATAGGCCAATACTTACAGCACCCGAAGTGGCCGTGCCCCGGCACCGCTTTCCTACAACCAGGAAAACAAACACATACTTTCCATTTATCGACTCAGAGTCCGTTTCGACGTCGTTGTGGCGCAGCTACACCGAATCAACATCTTTGAGCACGAAGAGATCGTGGACGACGCCCCCGTCTTGTCACCTAAGTTCTTCCTGCAAAGACTAATACCCGGTTGCCACTTCCTTACGACCTCTTACATCCGTCCCTCCAAACTTCATATATATTACACTTTTACCAACCTCGCTCATTCATCATGTTCCAAACTACTCTGTCCTACGTTTGGGGCCAGCTGAAGGCTGCCAAGCCTGCGTTTCTCTCCAAGAAGCCCCATTTCAGCTTCATCACTGTTCACTGTATGTAACACAAACTCACCCCTCCCCCTCCTTTCCCCCAGTATTTGTTGAAGTAAGAGTCGATTTACTGACTTCGATAAACCTGGAAGACTTCTGGATTATTGGGGCAACCATCGTCGGCTCCATTGCCATGTTTGTGGGGGGCAAGGGCGAATTAGCTTACATTGATGCGTTGATGTTTGCTAGTGGTGCGAATACGCAGGCTGGGTTAAACCCTGTCGACGTGAACCGCCTTAATGGATTCCAGCAAGCTATGATATATCTGTTCTCCGTGACGTCAAATCCCATCACTCTTCATGGCTGTGTGGTATTTCTGCGTCTATACTGGTTTGAGAAACGTTTTCGAAGCTGGGCACGGGAGATTCGATCTCGACGACGAACTCTGACCAAATCAAAGTCAGAAGCCCGAAATGATGCACACCTCGCTGAACAAGGTGTTAATGGTCGAGACATCACGCTCATGCCACAAAATGGCCGAAAACAGAGGATCACGAATGACGGTATTCTGCTGGACGATGCCCATGAAACCCAACACAACGCTGAAGTTGCCAATAAGAGTGATGAAAGCGACACCACAACCGCCACAGATGATCAACCAAAGCTAACTGAGCCCAGCCCTCTGGAGAAATCAGATGACTCGCCCCAAGAGCATGGAGCAGGTGAAAGTCGCAGGACTAGCCTTCCAGGCCACACGGCTATCACTTTTGCAGACACTGTCAAAAGAAGCGACGGCTTAGGTGATGAGGGAACCAAGTTTCCTCAAAGACGAACGAATGCAGAGCACATTGCAATTCTAGAGAGACAGCGCAACCAAGACGATGATGAGGTCCTTCGCATCCCTGGCCCGCGCGATGCAGAACGTGGGTTAGGACCCAGGCGACTTGAAGCAAGTGATATGGATGAAGATGATAATAGACTTGCACGTTCGCCGACAGCAGAAACCATCCCAGGCGGCGCCGCTCAACCAGGACGTATCCGCGAACGACAGTCAACAATCGTCATTGCCGAACCTGAGAAGCATCATCGCCGGGAAGAGATGGAAGAAAAGGCCAAAGCAATTGGCGGTACCATGGATGCCCTGAGATTTCGCAAGCCCCGCATCTTCAATAGTTCGCAGAATAAGCATCACGAAGATGATGAGGATGCAAGACCTGCCAGGCCGGTCCGCACGCGTACACTGGACAACATCCGTTCCGTGTTGTCCAGTTCCAAGACTGAGGATATGCCATATCTCTCCTACACACCTACCATGGGTCGAAACTCCAACTTTGTTGGCTTAACACTTGAACAACGCGAAGAACTCGGTGGTATTGAGTACCGTTCGTTGAGGACACTTGCAATCGTTCTTTTGGTCTATTTTTGGGGGTTCCATCTTGTGATTCTGACCTGCCTATTGCCCTTTATACTCCATAATGATCATTATGGAGATATTGTGGTTGCCGATGGCGTGTCAAAGACTTGGTGGGGCTTTTTCACCTCCAATGTTGCCTTTATGGATGTTGGCTTTACCCTCACACCTGACAGCATGATCTCTTTCAACACATCTGCCTTTTGCTTGATGGTAATGTGGTTTTTCATCATTATCGGAAATACAGGTTTCCCCGTGATGCTACGCTTTATCATTTGGGTTGCTGCCAAGCTCGCCCCCGTTGGCTCGGGAATATGGGAGGAGCTTCGGTTTCTACTCGATCATCCACGTCGCTGCTTCACACTGTTGTTCCCATCGGGTCCGAATTGGTGGCTATTTTGGATTCTGGTTGTGTTGAACGCTGTCGACTTGTTGTTTTTCATGGTTCTCGATGTAGGTGACATCAGTTTTGCATATATTTTTTTCCTTCTCTTCTTCCATGTCAATTGGCTAACGGCGAACCTAATTTAGCTTGGAGGTGAGCCCATTGCTAAGCTGAGCGTTAGCAACCGGGTTGTCATTGGATTCTTTCAGGCTGCGTCTACAAGAACAGCTGGGTTCTCCGCCGTCGCCATGTCAGAGATTCATCCAGCAATTCCAGTTCTATATCTGATCATGATGTACATTTCCGTCTTCCCCATCGCTATTTCCATTCGTCGCACCAACGTCTACGAGGAAAAGTCTCTTGGCATGTACCAACCGCATCACATCGAAGACGACCAGGATGCCAGTGCTTTGTCGTATGTTGGAACTCATTTACGTCGCCAACTGTCCTTCGATTTGTGGTACGTCTTTCTGGGATTTTTCATCATCACTATCAGTGAAGGTGCGAAGATTGTGGCCGGCAGATTCTCCTTGTTTGACATTTTATTCGAAGTCGTGAGCGCTTATGGCACCGTGGGATTGAGTATGGGTGCTGCCGGAGTCAATGCTTCTCTGTGCTCGCAATTTTCTGTCGTTGGCAAGCTGGTTATCGTGGCCATGGAAATTCGTGGTCGTCATCGTGGTCTGCCTTACGGTCTCGACAGGGCTATACTTTTGCCTAGCGAATCCAGATTTAGGAAAGAAGCAGAAGAGCAAGAAGCCGCGTTGGCGAGAACCAATACTGCTCTCACACATGCCACTGCATCCGGTATTCAGCATCAAGACATCAATTTGACTCGGACTCGAAGTAAGAGCCGTGAGCGTGTCCGAGCCAACAGCAACATTGTTGCGCAACTGCTACAACCTGGGCCTGCTGTACACCGAGAAGGCCCACCACATCAGCGCATGGGCTCTAAAGACTCCCATGGTCATCCTTTCGGGTCAATGAGAACCTTTTCTGAGCCTCATCCGGATGACGAACAAATGGATGAATTGGCTCCTTTACCCAGTTCTGGGTCAAGGCCATGGAACCGGAGAGTAGATTCCGCCCCAGTGTCTTAGGTAGATCCATGGGAACCATTGCTTGCACGGCAATCGTGTATACAACCGAGATGACGGTATATTTCACTTATCATATTCCCGCCGCCCTTCGTTCTTTTTTTCACTTGTTTTAGTCAGGATCTTAGATAGGGCTACGTGGGAAACGATACATACGGCACCACGAACCTAGGAAAGGGGAGGGGGCTGGAGCTCTAGGAAGCACATATTTGTTCTATCATTGGTATCTTTATTTTCGGGTCGTCGAGGGACAGTCATGGTATATTCGCAAGCTCCGAATGCGCCTTTAGAAGGTTTTGTAGCAAATAAAGCGTGCCATAGTGTATTGACTAAAGTCAATTATGATGAACATACCCCTCATGTATGTTAATAAGTTTCTGTTGGCTGCTTCCGTTTCCAGAGTACAGGACCATCTCGTTCTATTCTGAAAGCCAAATGATCGCTATAAAACCCGTGTCCAAAGTAGAAAAACGCCACGAATAGCTCCATATTCAAGAAGATAAATGTTCACGAATCCCACCGACCTACTCAGCATGCAAATAACAAAGATTTCGTTCCCTGGTTCTATTTCTCATCAAAAGCGCCTATATTCTTTAAAGCACCAGCTAATCGTCTATAGTCTTTAAGTAGTTCCCGGACTTCGCCGAGTCTAAGCTCCCCAGGACCTTGGATCTCCATAAAGCGTTTGTTGGGGGGAGGGATTCTAGGAACGGTGATTTGCTTGGGTGGAAGTGCAGCTGCAATCTCCGGAGAGGCCTGTTGCCAAGAGAATTAGTATTTGTATTCCATCTGAAAGTAGACTGTCCTGTGGATGAAAGGGAACTAACAGTTGCCAATTCACCGCTGTCTGTGGAGCCCTTGGCAGAGGGCGTGTTACGGCCGAAACCGCGAATCATGCCTATGCTGGAGAGTCGACCGATGGGATTGAACGAACTGCCCAAGTTACGGACCGAATCCAGCATAGCGGGGGCTGTTGGTGTTGCTGATGTGGGTGTGCTTGACGCCTTGGAGTCCTCCGAGAAGCCAACCTTTTTGGTAGATGAATGGCCGCTTCTGACACTATCCACACTGGCGTCCCGGCGACCGCTGATGAGACTGAGGACACGGTCTTCGCGCGCGGATGGTCGTTTGGGCTGTTCTGTGTCTTCGGAGCCACCTGCGGCAGAACTGGTAGCGCTGGCGTTGTCATCCTCATCGGGAGGTGGAGTGCTGACGAGTTTACGGGCATCGTCCAGGGTGCGAGGAACGACGATAGACTCTTTGGGGCTCTCCTGGCGTTCTCGCAACTTGCCTAGGAGAAACGAATAACTATCACCTAGGCTGTTGGAAATGGTCTTGAGTCCTTGGTCCGCTGTGTTGAACACGGCACCGCTTGCCGCGCCAAATGCCTGTGCTGGGGTATTGACAAGATCACTGAGTCTTCTGTTGCGTAAAACGTTGGCAGCCTTGAGACCTGAGGGAGAAGGCGCGGGTTTCGAGGCCGTAACATTGTCAGTGCTAGCCTCGGTGGCACTCTGAGAAGGTGCAGTGATTCCGTATGCAGGTGGGAAGGTTTCAGTCTTGGGAGTGCCAACGTGACTGTCTGGCTTTACAGGCCCAGATGGGAGCTCATCTTCTCGCAGAGTAGACAGGTCCACTGTCTGAAGAAAACTGATGGCTGCTTCAAGATTCGTTAGACAGTACGCAGCTTCACCAGTCAGTTTTTGCTCCCAGCGGAAGTACTGGATAAAATGAAGGTCGCTAATGATGTGAAGATTCTCTGGCGGCAGGGTGATGAGGGTGTATATTAGCATGGGCATGATTTCGTCGGCTGACGCGGACGGGTGCACTTCAGCCAGTGTGTCGACTATGCTCTTGTGAGCAGCTTTCAAGTGATTTGTTTTGGCCAGAGGATATCTAGCCTCGCTCATTCGAACCATATCCGCTCGTGCCTCCCCCAAGGAATGTCTCATTTGCTCAGTCACCTTGGCAGCCACCTCAGGACTCTGTGCCGCTTCCTCGCCATAGTCTACGCCCAAATCAACAGGGGTAATTCCAACAAGGGCCAGAGCGGCCGTTTTTGAGCGGAGCTTCTCGTCTTGAGCCTCGTCATGTGTAGTTCGGTGACGGTAGATTTTGTCATAGATGCCCTCACATAGCCTTCGCTCAACAGCCTCCTCCAGCGTGCCTCGCTTTGCCTCTAGTACTTTTCTTGCCCTTTTTCGATTCGCAAGCTCTTCAGCTGTAATCATCTGACGTTCTGTTTCCACCTTGGGCTTATCCTTGGCGCCCAGGGAAGCTGCTTTGGACCGGAGGCGGGTCGCAGCAGACGAGATGGATGATCCTGATGGAGCAGGCGAGATATCACGACTTTGCTTTGTAGCAAGAGCACTGATATGTGTGGCGATATGCGATGATGCTAGGGCATAGAAGTCCTGGAATAACCTTGACAATTTTTCAATGTTTGGAGGCGTAGAGTGGACCTTGGCGCTTAGTGACTCGATGAAGCTGGTGGATGTTAGAAATAACTTGGGATGCCTGACACCATGTTGGGGATATCGTCATCCCTGTACTCATCATACCTGTCCGTAAGAGTTATTAGCTCGATTGGCAACTCGTCGAGCTCGACAGACGCTCGTGCGGTCTCGGTAACATCGTCATTTTCACTATGCTCTGCAGTATCGAACGCATCGGGAGCATCATAATCAGGCTGTACTTTGGGGATTGATCCATTGTGGAATGTATGCGCTCGCTTGGGCAGCTCGAGTCTATCATTCTCGTTTCGGTGGGCGGAATCGGGGTAGGAAGGCATACGAGGAACGCCTTGCCGGATGGCGTCGGAGCTTTTGGAGTTTTGCGAAGACATGGAGGTTTCAGTCGAGGGGACTGGGCATGTAGAATGCGGCCGACGACCAAACTTCGATCCTCACGCACCAGAGTTGCAGAACGATGGGACGGTTAGAGGAGCTGGAGACGGAAGATGTGACTCCGACTCATGTGAGTGTGGCCCGCAGGAGCGTACGCCACGCGGTGAAGATGGCCACCACAAGCCAGCAAACTGCTTCAGCTCGTTTCCTACCAAGGGTGTGACGCCAAGGGAACCCCGCTGATGGGGTTTGACGATGCTGAGGAGCTGACGAAAGCTCCTGAAATGACTCGGACCCGTGGGCACAATCATGCGACCAATGCGTAGATTATGTCGAGCGAGCTAAACAGTCGACATGTCGCTGTAAAAAACAGAAAGAGTACTTTGGCGAGATAATGACCTGACGACACGAGGGCGATGGACAAACTGTCGGGTGCATCAAGGGGTAGGGCTGAGCCGCAGACGGATGGAGGAGGATATTTGATTGATGTTGATAGCTCTTATCAATGCATTGATTGACAGGTGTGATGGTTGGTGCATAAAAGTACCAGACACATGTGCCCAGGTGAGGTCTGCTGGGTGGCCCCTGGATCGATCTGGCCTAGTCGCTGCCTTACTGCTGGCGCTTGCTTGTGAAAGGATGGACAGATTTAGCACAGCGCAGGGACCGAAGGACGAGCCCGAACCGGCGACACGATGCGTGTTGGGGGGGCAAGGCGAGCTGCCATGTGGGCAATGCACCTTGTAGAAATTGAAAGCAAGCTGGAGGTTTCGACGTATCTTCGGAGTCTGTCCGCTGTCGGTGGTAATTTGTCTGCTCGGACGGCTCCAAGGCAAAGCACTTGAACTCGACACTTTTCAGAGCGCGGAAGGCGCGGGCCATTTCTCAGAGTCATACGTCATTTGCTTGCGCATGCATGCATACATATACGCGTACCCATGCAGGCCCTTTTCGCAGCGAGGGCGAATTCTGGAGCCTTTTGACTTGGGTTGAAATAAGGAAAGAAAAAAAAGAAAAGAAAGGAAAAACCTTGATCAACATCGTTATCTGGAATGCGGCATGGTTTGGCGACACATTGTCACTAATCCGTACTACACGTTGTTGGTATTTGCAGGGAGAAGCCAAGTCTGGTTACCCGTCGCGAAAGGGGACATCAGACGGAGCTGACTTGGCGGCATATTTATTCGATTCTTGATGTACTGCATCAACCTTAAATAGCTGCAATACAATATTAATTCCGCGCTCAGACCCTGACGACAGTTTCGGGCAATTTTTTGGGAAAAGGTAACAGAGAGAGGCAAAGAGGCCATCAGGGCTGCTTGCCTCCATCTCGGCCAACGGAACATTGAACCATGGCATGGCCAATGGAACTGCCCCGCTTCGGTTCCTGGTGCGGGCCAAGCTGGGCCAAGCCGGGGTCGGAACCGCACCTACTGTCGGCTGCAATAGGCGTCCACTGGTTGGTTGACGCTGTCACTGCACCAGACACTCAAGAGCTTGACATCGAATTGCCCCGGCTGCGGGGGAAGCTTGCGGCGGCCCACAGGAGAGATTGCGAGATCGTGCCCATCACCCCGTTCCCCGTTCCCCGTTACCGGTTACCCGTTATCCGTTATCCGTTTTACCGGCCGGCTTAAACATTTTCTCTTTTTTTTTTTTTCCCCTACATTAATAACTGCCACCCTTCCGCCCTCTCATCTGCTCCTTGCTCTCCTGTCCCCTTCCCCCTTTCCCCCGTCCCCTTGCGAGTCATACGGCCTTTGCTGCGCTGCGCGGCACATCTTCCTCGTCTCGTACCCTCGGCTTATCGCCATGTCTGGGCCTCCATCGCGAATTCGATCCATCCTGGGCCACTTACTTGGTCCTGCCCAACCGCCGCCTCACATTCACCATCTTTCGCCGACCTTCTTCCTTGAGCGCGCTGCTCTTGTCGAGCCCAATGCCGACGCAATCTTTCACATAACGCCCAACGGCGTCGCTTTGCGCCGTTCCTACCAGACCTTTGCCGACCGAGCTCGGGGGCTTGCCTACTACCTCAAGAAGCACAAGCTGAGTCGCATTGGCATCTTGGCACCCAACACGCCAGCTTTTCTCGAGTCAATATATGGTATTGTCGCTGGTGGCGGCGTCGTGGTTCCCGCAAATTATCGACTGAAGGCGGACGATATTGCTTACATATTTGAGCATGCCGAGGTCGATGCCATCATTGTCGACAAGGAGTTTGAGGGGTTGCTCGGTGCATTCACGAAAAAGCACCCCAATGTGCCATTGATTGTCGACCTGGTAAGCCAAAAAAAAAACGCACAGATTGTGCTGTCGTCCTATTCCCTTTTCTATATCAAAAAAGAAGAAGAAAAATAACTGTCCCCTAACCCTTGGTCTGTTGTAGGACACGGATGCCACCGAGGGTCCATCATGCGGTCAATTCAACGAAGCAATCCTCGAGGGCCTTGCCTATGATGAGGAGCTAGGCGGTCATGCCTGGGCCGGCTTGCAGTCCAAGGCAACCAACGAAGATGACATGCTCGCTATTCCCTTCACCTCTGGCACGACGTCACGGCCCAAAGGAGTAGTTTACACTCACAGAGGTGCATATCTTGCCGCCATGGGAAATATCATTGAGTCTGGCTTGAACCAAGGGCGATGCCGCTATTTATGGACTCTGCCAATGTAACTACCTGCCCTACGTTTTGACTCCCAACAGGGAACCCACTTGCTGATTTTTTAATTTTTCTTCGCTTGCTTCTAGGTTCCATGCCATGGGCTGGACATTTCCCTGGTCGGTCGTGGCTGTGCGAGGATTGAATGTGTGCCTCAGAAAGATTGACTACCCGCTGATATGGAAGCTGCTGAAGGAAGAGGGAATCACGCACTTCAATGCAGCCCCAACCGTCAATACTCTCCTGGTGGCGGCCAAGGAAGCTGTCAAGCTGCCCAACCCGGTGCAAGTAACGGTGGCAGCTAGCCCGCCGTCTGCTCATCTCTTCGAGTTGATGGTGAGACTAGGTCTTTGTACACCTGTCAACGATCTCCCCTTGCTGATTGTCGTCACAGACCAACCTCAACCTCATGCCTGTTCACGTATACGGAATGACTGGTGAGTGTCGCTTAGCAAGACAGACCGTGTCAACATGCATCTAATCAAAGCACAGAAACGTATGGCCCCATCACAAAATGCTACCATCTACCAGAATGGGATAATCTCCCGCCCCAGCAAAAATACGCCAAGATGGCCCGACAAGGTCACGGCTTCGTCACCAGTTTACCCATCCGCATCATCAAACCCGATCAACCAGAAGGTGTTCTCATCGACGTCGCCAAGAATGGCCAAGAAATCGGAGAAATCGTTTTCATCGGCAATATCTGCGCCAAGGAGTATTTCAAGGATGCCGAAGCATCTCGGAAGCTCTTTGCCGGTGGCGTTTTACATTCCGGGGACCTGGCCGTATGGCACCCTGACGGCAGCGCCCAGATTCTCGATCGGGCCAAGGACATTATCATTTCCGGGGGGGAGAATATATCGTCCGTGGCGCTGGAGAGCGTGCTCGTCCAGCATCCGGATATTCTAGAGGCTGGTGTTGTGGCTATCCCCAATGATCACTGGGGCGAGGTACCAAAGGCGTATGTTACGGTGAAGGAGGGCAAGACTATACGGGGAGAGGATGTAATCTCTTGGGCGAAGCATCAAAGCAATATCAGCAGGTTCATGGTACCTAAAGAGGTGGAGGTTGTGAAAGAGTTGCCAAAGACCAGCACGGGGAAGATTAAGAAGAATGATTTGCGCGAGTGGGCTAAGAAAGGTGCAAAGCGATAGATGGTATATGATTGGAAGCTACACAGGAGTTGACGGTCGCACTATTTTTCCCTGGTGTATTTCTTGGTATATCTGGCTACTATTGTGACAGCCCATGCCTCTATCGGAAGCCCTTGTTTCTCAAGATTCGTATCATTGTTCGTAACCTCTTCATGACGGTCGTTTACTTCACATTAGCCGGGAACAAAGCCCCCGCCCTACCCCGGTCAAGTCCATCCAGAGTCTTCATGTCCCCTTGATCCAGTGCAAAATCAAACACATTTGCGTTTTGCTTGATTCTGTCGGTATTGCCGCTCTTGGGAAGTGGAACCCAATTCTTCTGGAGCGCGAACCGAATCAATATTTGAGCTGGTGACTTGTTGTACTTGTCTGCTATGGCGCCCAAAGTTGGATCATTCAGGTGGTCGCCACAGGAGAGTGGACTGTACGCTGCAAGGACGATATTCTTATCCTCGCAGTATTGAACGATTTCCCGCTGCTGGCACCACGGGTGAAGCTACGAAATTCATATTAGTCTGACATCTTTCCATCCTGAAAATCCCCCCCACCGGGAGAATGTCTTGTGTTTTTCCAACATACCTCGATTTGGTTCACATGCGGCGGCCAAACCTTTGCGTATTCCTTCATCTCTTCGATGTGCTGTGGCCGATAATTACTTACGCCGATGGCCTTGGCTCGCCCCTCGGCGTACAGCTTTTCCAGCACGCCCCATAGCTCCTCCCGCGACTCTCGTCCGGTGCCGGGGATGTGAATCAGCAGCAGGTCAACGTACCCGTCCTTGCCGCTTACCTTCTCGATGCTTTCCATGCAGCTCTGGTATGACTTCTCGAAAGAGCCCGCCGATTGGCGAATCTTGGTGGTTATGAAAATGTCTTGTCGCTGGATGGGCGACTGCTGGATAGCTGCCCCGACGTCGGCTTCGTTTCGGTACAGTTGCGCCGAGTCAATGTGGCGGTAGCCAGCCTCTAGGGCATCCAGGACGGCTTTTTGGCAGGATTTCCCGTAAAGTTGGTAGACGCCGAAACCGAGTTTCGGGATGGAGCTGCTGGTGTTGGTGAGGGGTGCGCGGTCGTGGAGTGTGAGTGGTGCCATGGTGGTTACCTTTGTTATTTTCACCTTGTCATGAAAATTGGGAAGACAGCAATTAGGAAAATAAAAAAAGGTGTAGACTAGATGCGCTTTGATGTGTCCTGAAAGTAAGCATTATTAATACAAGCCAGATACAATACACTGAAGCTAGAATTTTAGACGAGTTTCCTGGGGGGTCGGTCGAAGAAGGAGCTTGGGGCAGCAGATCGTCCGTCGGCTTCTGCAAGGTGCTGCATGTAAGAAGCATGTAAAGAGCCTGGCGGGTGGGTGCATTCGTCATAGGGAGCCACTTTATGCCCCGCCACGCCGCTGGCGGATGGCATCTCCCGAGAGCTGCGAGCCGTCAACTAGCTGAGCGGTATTGTTCGAGGTGAATGCGGCACGAAGTTCAAAGCAACGAATAGACCGAAATGAACGGGGATATTAAATGCCAAGAAGAAACTGCCCAAACGAGTTTTCTTCATTTCCGTATTCGAAGCATACCGTCGGCCCGACTTTATCCCCGCAAACTTTGGACCTGGGAAAGGAGAACAGGCAGGTTGCTGCCAGCTGCGAGTCGCCAGCAAACGACCAGAGCTCTCGACGCCCTTCCGCCCCACCAACCAATCCACCATTAGCCTACTTTCGTCACAGAGTGGTTTCCACTGCTCTAGCATTTTGCCTCCCTCATTCCACCAGGTGCGACGACCTTCGTTCCGTTTTCCATCGTGTACCGGTTCGACGGTTAATGGGAAGCATCTTTTTTTTTCGTCACCTAATCACCAGTTCACACACAGCTCGTCTTGAGTTTGTGGACAATCCCTACGGCTGCGACCACACCCATTTTTTTTTTCTTTGCCGAAACAAACATGAGCACTTTGCGGCCTTTGCGGGGTGGTTGCTTGTGTGGGAGGAACCGGTACATCATTGCTCTTCCGGAGGATGGGATAAATGAGGCACAAGTGCTATTCAGCACGGACAGGTCACACCGTGAGTTGGGATTCCCAATGGTCTGCTCTGCAGTTGACGGGACCGAGAAGATGATGTCTAAATAAATCTCTGTCCACGGTGTCTTGCGTAGGCTAACAGCGGTTTCCAGAAGAACCACTTGCTACACCTCTGGCGGCGTACATCCGAGTACCGCTGTCATGGTTACACAGCACGACATTTGCATTCTTCGATGATGAGACGCACACCATGATTCGACGTGTCTACACCCACCCTAGCCAAGACCACACAAAGCGTCAATTCTGTGGATTCTGTGGCACGCCGCTATCATACTGGTCCGAAGAGCCGAGAAGCGAGGCCGAGTATATCAACCTCACATTGGGCAGTCTGCTTCAAGAAGACCTCCAGGACTTGGAAGACCTGGGACTCATTCCAGAGGAGGGTGAAAGCGAACCAGAGGAAATGCGGGCGGCCAGCCCAAACCGCGGCATTGCCCTGCGACATTCCTTCGGAGTCCCATGGTTCGATGGCATGGTGGATGGCACCAGACTGGGTAGAATGCGCCGCACGCATGGGATTAGACGCTCAGGCAATGGTACAGTAAAGGTTGAATGGGAGATCATTGAGGAGTCGGACGGGCTGGAGAACAACGAGGTTGAAATGGAGACTGGTTCTGCGTCGGGGAAGCGAAAGTTGCAGGACAGAGAAGGCTAGAAAGCATCACTGTGAAACGGACTCGGCGACTTCGGACGAGGGAATGCACTCACTTAGGTATCAGCCACCGACATGCGTGAGAGACATTCTTGACATGTGCTGTCTTTGGCCAAGGGACGAGACTCAAGTTGACCGGGATGACAAGTCCAGCTTTGGCATGATGCAAAGCTCAACAGCTGCATGGCCAAGTCTCGAGAACAGTGGTGGGAACACAGGACCGAGGGAGGTGTGGCGTGGTGGCGTTTATGCGGAAGGAGGGGGGAAAAAAAAAAAAAAAAAAAAAAAAAGAGAGAGAGAGAGAGAGAGAAAGAAACGACGGACATGTATGAAAATAAATATGCTGTGGATTACCGAGTAGAAGAGATGACGATGTGAATCCATGTTATTTCATGCAAGTTGTTTGGTGTTGTCGTTGATTCCTTGTGGAAGAATTGCGGAATGTCTGGCACCATATCACGCACCCACTGGACGCAATTCGTGAAGGAACAAAGGCGGCTGAGAGATGCGCTTTCAAGGCAGAATGCACTTGGAACGTTAAATAGTTTCAAAGCCACGACGACGCCATCAGCTCTCCAGCCCGTGTTGCGGCCGGCAGCCGACGCCCGCTCTGCCCCTGGACACGGAGAGATTACATGCTGTGAGATGAAAGCCATTGCTTTCGTCCTAGTCGGTACTCCGCAGTGTCAAAGGCTCAAAGCACACACAAGCCGCGCGCGTACATACATGGGGAGCCCCCAAGCTGACAGTCATTGCAGAGACGGGCCGGGGATTGGAAAAGCAGAATGGTGGCACAATTGGGGGTTTTAATTGACCCCGCCGCGAGGGGGGGGAAGAAGCTTGTGCCACTTATTCTTTGTACAGGGAATCAAGCAATGTAGGCCGTGACGTTGGCGACGTTGGGATTTGTGACGTGGCGGTTGATGCAGAGACAGTATGATGGGAATTGCGGTTTTGCCTCTTCAGCCAGCGCCAAATCGGGGTGATTGCCCGTGACTCCTGCAGACATGGAACCTCCACTGTACAAGGGTGCTCCGCCCAGCAGTAAGCACTTAGATATTGCCAACATTGAACCTTGCCGATTGTGATGCTTCTTTGCTTCGTGGGAAAGATGCTCGGCAGATCACCGCCAGCAGGGGGGACTTTGACGGGCGCAATAACTCCACTCGGTCAGAGTCTAGCGTCTTGTGGTGTATGGTGGCCTGCTGAGCTTGTTATTATTACTACTCCGTATTATTATCGATTTTTCTCTCTCTCTCTCCGGTTTGGGATCTATCTATCCTTTGGGGGGGTTGGTCACGATGGAGCAATCTTTGAAGCTGGGCATTTAAGATGCCGCTGCCCTCCAGGTGGAATTGCAATGGGGGCAGAAAAGGGCCCATTTACATTGATATTCCCCTCCAGCAAGGAACACCCATTGCATTTTCTGCCTGATATACTTGATACTCTGTGTTGCGGCGATTTTTCTCGCTTGCCCGTCGTGGTTATATATCTGTCTGGACAGCACCGACGCAGGCAAAACAACAAGCCGCTTCGAAACATCTTCGTCCAGCAAACATGTCCCTCCCAAGCGACTTCCTCTGGGGATTCGCAACAGCAGCGTAACCGCCCCCCTCCACCCCTCCACCACCCCTCCTTGACTTCAAATGTCCATTACCTCATGACACAAGGCACAAGGTCGCTAACTCGTCCCAGCTATCAAATCGAAGGCGCCGTCGAACAAGACGGTCGAGCCCCCACCATCTGGGACACCTTCTGCAACAGGCCCGGCAAAATCGCCGACGGCTCCTCGGGCAACACGGCGTGCGACTCGTACAACCGCACAGCAGAAGACATTGCCCTCCTCAAGTCTCTGGGCGCAACGGCCTACCGCTTCTACTTGTCATGGACACGCATCGTACCCCTTGGGGGGCGGAACGACCCCGTCAACCAGCCCGGTCTGGACCACTACGTCAAGTTTGTCGATGACTTGCTCGCTGCCGGCATCACGCCATTCGTCACCCTGCTTCACTGGGATGTGCCCGACGAGCTGGACAAGCGGTACGGCGGGCTGCTGGACAAGACCGAGTTTGGCCTCGATTTCGACCGCTACGCGCGGCTGTGTTTCCAGGCCATGCCCAAGGTGAAGCACTGGGCCACTTTCAACGAGCCGTGGTGCTCGGCCGTCTTGGGGTACAACGTCGGCCAGTTTGCGCCAGGAAGGACGTCGGACCGGACCAAGTCTTCCGAAGGCGACGGCACCACGGAGCCCTGGATCGCTGCGCACACGTTGCTCGTTGCGCACGGCCGCGCAGTCAGGTCCTACCGGGACGACTTCAAGGCGGCCGCCCAGGGCGAAATCGGCATCGTGCTGAACGGCGACGCCGTCTTCCCCTGGGACCCCGCGGACCCAAGGGACGTGGAGGCGTGCGAGCGCAAGCTGGAATTCGCCATCTCGTGGTTCGCAGACCCCATCTACAAGGGCGACTACCCAGAGTCCATGAAGCGCCAGCTCGGCAGCCGCCTGCCCACCTTTACGCCCGAAGAAGTCGCCCTCGTCCGCGGCTCAAACGACTTCTACGGCATGAACCACTACACGGCCAACTACGTCAGGCACCGCCTCGGAACGGCCGACCCGGAGGACGTGGGCGGCCACCTCGACCTCTTGTCCTACAACAAGAGGGGCTTCTGCATCGGCGAAGAGACGCAGTCGCCGTGGTTGCGGCCCTGCGCCGCCGGATTCCGCGACCTGATGGTCTGGATCAGCAAGCGCTACAACTACCCCAAGATTTACATCACCGAGAACGGGACCAGTATCAAGGGCGAGAACGATTTGCCCGTGGACAAGATTCTGGACGACGACTTTCGCGTGCGCTACTATGACGATTACGTGAGGGCCATGGCGACGGCCGTGTCGCTGGACGGCGTCGATGTGAGGGGGTATTTTGCCTGGTCGTTGATGGATAATTTCGAGTGGGCCGAGGGCTACGAGACGCGCTTTGGCGTGTGCTACGTCGATTATGACAATGGCCAGAAGAGGTTTGCCAAGAAGAGCGCCCGGTTCTTGGGGCCGCTGTTCGATAAGTTGATACGAAAGGACGGGCAGTAGGGGTCTCTTGTTGCATTAGCACGGACATCTAGATTACGTATCCTGTTTGATGTATCATCCAGAGTCGTTTCCCTTGGTGGCTTTTTACTTTGCAGGTCAAGGTATGAGTTGCGCAAGGGGTCTGGGTAGTGGATGCTGCAACGAGCAATACATTGGTGCACATTGGTATATAAAATCTGCTTATACCAACGTATGTGGTAATAATACGAAAGGAGCTAGAAGCCTGAGTCGGACAATCGGTGAGGCTCTATAGGGCGTGATTCATCCCACAACATGCCAAAAAAAAATGAACCGATGTGAAAGAATAGTCGATCAGCTTTACACTGTTCTCGGCCGCTATTACCCTCGTCATCTTGCCATCAGAACATCGGGTTTACAAATCAACACTTATTATATCTTGTAATAGTGCCGAATTCATCATCACAGGTTGAGTAGTGTAGTGGTCAACATGGTGGCTTCACATAATCAGTGAATGCGCTACAGCCCCGGGTTCGATTCCCGGCTCGACTAAATTTTTTGACTGTATTGGTGCTGCATCTCGGCGACTGTGTCGAGCTCCATAAGCTTCATTCATTTACGCAATTTTTCTTTTTTTTGGCCCTTTAGTAGTCTGTTTAGGAGCACAATACAGGCAAACCATAACAAGACCAGGGAATCGGTTCAGCAATGTGCCGATTATCTTCAACGCCAACGCACGTCATCTAGAAGATCAAATAACACCACCTACCCTAGGCCATATGAGCGGCGTCCACGCCTTGAGCAGACCAGCAGCACGCTTCAGAGGCCTTAAGCAATGATAAATTCACGAGTGCTTTTCAGCGTCTAGCACATCAAAATATTACTCGTTTCGCGAGGGAAACCAAGCGTGACCGGCAATCGTGGACGAATCCAACCCCCCCCACGCGTGCAAATGTCCACCAAGTTTCTGTGCGTGCTTCGAATCCACTACGATTGTTTTCACCAGAGGGAGTCCAATGCCCGTGAGCAATATTCGTCAGAGTCGGGACGCGGTCTTGCAGCAAGAATGAAATTTGCTGCTTTTGATACTTTACGCTAAGCTTCTCGTCATTCGGCTGCTTCAGGTCCAATGCCTTCTCAAAAGTCGCAACAGACTCGAACCAAGACGCTGCGCAAATGTGGTGTATGCAGCACAAGATGCTTGCCTGTAGCGGACAATCTGTAACAGCATGAAACAAAAGGAAATACCAAAATCCTCGCAAATATCAAAATCCTTTTCGAACCATCTTCTTGAATCCTGTATACATTAAAAACTGGCAACCTCCGTGCAGGACTGTTCGAGGACAACATTGGTGGTAAGAGGCCTCATAGCCGCGTGGCGGCTCTTGAACGACTCCAGCTACATTGATCCCAGCAAGCAGTCTTGTGAAAGGGCATCCAACTCGTTGTAGAAATCAGTAACCACCATCATGGGGGCAACAAGCGTGTCTGGCTGCACCTTCATACCGAGGACGGCGTCGAGACCTCTACAGATATTTGCCGCCAGTTCACGACAATTCTGATACAAGCCAATGTCAATCTGTAGAGCCGACTGAAGAACAAGCCACATGTCGGGATACGCATCGATGACGGGCTGGAAGATGGCGGCGCGGACGGATTCAATGCACCGATGGGAGAGGATTTGGCTCATCCAGAAATACATCATCATTAGACCCGTTTGCAAGTCTCTAAACGTGAACGGGTTCTCCAAAGGGCTTTCTCCCAACCCGCCATCCATATGATCTACCCAGAAAGCACGTCCATCTGCGGATCCCATCGCTAGTTCGGAAAGCCATTGACTAAAGTGGCCTTCCAAGGCGAGGCATTCCCTCAAGCCATCCTGCAACTCCATTCGACGAGCTGTCGTGGCGGGAGAGGCGAGCAGGCGATCTACTTCGTTGAAGATGGCAGGCAGTTTGAGGGCTAGGTCAAAGAGCTGGTTGATATGGGACGTGGGATGTGGCCCTCGAGATGCTGATAACCAGTCTGGCGAGTAGAGATGTGCTTCGCAGCGACGCAGCAGAGCGATGCTCGGCTGTTGTCATGTATTAGTGGCTATGCGCTTTGGAGAAGCTGGGGAAGCTGGCATCGGATTGAGAAAGCCGACTAGAAGAAGATAGAGGCCTACTGTATAATGATAATTCGGAAACGACGAGTAGTAATTTGAATCACGGCGCTTTAAGACGTCCATCTGGCTAGATGAATCAGGCCCTAGCTCACATCCCATGGAAGCAGGAGAGTTGTGCTGCGCAAAGCCTATCAGCAAACAGGTTTAACTAGCAAGAAATGGAACGACGATAGCTTACGCCGTAAAAGAAGGCGCAATAACCATCACCTGAAGATCTCCCGTCATCAGAGGTCCACAGTCTCGTCATATACGCCGAATTTTTCTCGGTAGCAAAATCGGCATCATACAAATCCACAAGAGGGAAATGTACCTGCGAATCCATGGCAAGCTCTCCCGCCTGCCCTTGAGCTCCCGGCCTCACAACACCAGGTATACTTGTCTGCAGAGCCGATGTCAGCACAGAGTTGTCTTTCCTGCTGGCACAAGGCTGAATAGCGTCAGCCCATGGTGAAACGGAATGTTGGATCTGCAGCATGGAGGACGTCTCGCGCTCTTCCGTCTTGGACCTCGCACACCAACCATGCTTACTTACTATCATTCTGTAGAATCCAAACGGGCAAGGGGGTGAAGACCAATTGTCCAAAGCTGGTGTAAAACGCCAAAAATGAGCAACAGAGAACAAGACAAGAAAACTCCGTTTTGCCTCTTCGGCCTCAGCATCCCTTCAGGGTTTTCTTCTTGGTAGAGCGGCGTCTGCCAAGCGCTTTTTTTTTCGGAAACAATTCTTTGGGAAAAGACTGCTGGTTAATCTAGATTTCCAACTTGGTACTGGCTGCCGACAAACCCCAGTATATGTACCTCGTTGTCCAGAGCACCCCTTCGAGGACGTCTTCTCGATATAGCTTGGCAAGGCCCACCGTGCCTGTACAGCTAGTCAACTAGTCATCAAGCAAAGTGCCTCGTCCCTTTTACCGCCACTATATTGAGCAGTTCATCTCCACCAAGTGGTAGTCTGCCATCATCGGGAATAACAGAAGCACGCCGTATTCCCCCACAAACACCGACTCCGCCTCAGTCTAGTATCTCGGACATTGTACTCCGCGCAACACAGCTGCTGTGGACAAGTCGCTATAGGGCTGACTTTAAGAAGCAACTGATGTCCCCCAAACGGCGGCGAGGCTGGACACGACAAAGTCCCGTCGTGAGGGCCGGCTCCGTGTCTCATTGGTGGAAATGTCCCTAGCACCGCACTCGAGTTTGACGAATTAGGAAATTCTGCACGAAGTACTCCCGCATGACGGCTTTTGCGGATCCGGGTCCCGAGATCTTGACGTACAATGCCCCGTAACGCCGAGCATGGCAGCCCCCGGTGCGGTCTTCATGGATATCACTGCACATGTCGCCGCTTAAACGCTTCTTTCCGATATTCTTCGGTCACCTGTATCGGCGTGTTAGTATATAGACATGATTTGCGTCGTAAATCTCGTATATCATCCACAGAATTGACGCTCTAGGTGACCCACGATGGCCAGCCACCTATTTCCACCACCCAAGTTGGTAGACTTTTACTCGCTATTCGACTTGGGATGTAGGCCTTCTCTCTTGCTTATTGCTTGCCCGACCAGACCGGTTTATGTTAGAATGACCCGCACCTAATGCCCGCATTGCGAGGGATGCACGGCTCTGTCTAGTGTATGCGGAAAGCACTGCCATGTACACGCTATGATGAGAAGAAAATAAATCCAGGTTTCTCCAATAGATGCAATGCTTCTAGATAATTTTATAAAAAATCCTTCTTTTTCAGCTTGGTATTTCTGCAATGTTCAGCTGCATGTGAAGTGAGGTCATGCAGCCGCCCATTAGCATTGGCACGGAGGAACAATGCCCACCGTCGCCGTACAATATTGTACATAAACGCCTATCACTCCCCCCCGGATCTTTTGGAAAGCCTTTTCAACAACTAGATGTACTTGTATGGGTTCATAATGCCATTCTGTGGAGACGTTAGCATCGACCTTTCCCACTCCTGGCAAGAGAAGTGCAGACGCCACGACCAGGGTCATTGTTACACTGCTAGAAGAAACAAGAAGAAACACAACGGGACGAAACAAAAAAATTTGCCGCCAGAGCACAGACGCAGGTGGCTGATTTTGTCGCAAGGGATGACTTACCGGATCATACAATGTCTTGATCTGCTTCATGAGACCAATCATGGTTTCGTTACGGCTGTAGCCAATATAATTCTTCTTCGCCAGGCCTAACCCGTGTTCTGCACTGATGCTGCCTTGCCGTTTTTCGATCCATTCGTAAACATAGGGCTCCAATACCTTTTCAACCTCCTTGTCGTACCGCCTAATGGCAATGTTGAGGTGGAGATTTGAGTCACCCATGTGGCCGTAACCAAGAACGTCCACAACGGGATGGTCATCCGTCTCGCCAAGGAGACCAGCCTCAGAAAGCCTTGCCTTGACATCATGAACGATCAAGTACATGTCCGACAGCGGGATCGAAACGTCATACTTGTACGTCCCACCCCAGTGGCCAATACACTCTGTGATGCCTTCCCGCCAGCTCCACAGCGTCTTGATCTGGGTAGGCATCCTGGGCAACCACGCCATCGGCAATGACTTCGTTTGACATGACATCTTCCAGGAACTTCTCCAGCTTCTCGTAGTCGTGCTCACTGTTGGAGCCGCTGGTCTCGATGAGGCAGTAAAAGGGGTAGTCGTTTTCCAACGGCTTCGTCCCACCACGCACTTGATGAACGATACGTTGGCTGGTTCCGTCCATGAGTTCAAAGGCCGAGAGAATCTCTGACAGCTGCAGCTTGGCCTCGCGGAATGCCTTTTGTGCTTTTTCGTAAGACTCAATACCAAACAGGGCGACGTTTACCGCGGGCGAGCGCTGGGCGCACTGCACGACCAGCTTGGTGATTATTCCCAGCGTACCCTCAGCACCAATAAACAGCTGCTTCAGATCGTAGCCCGTGTTGTTCTTGCGCAGGGTGCACATGTCGTTCATGATGGTGCCATCCGGGAGGACGGCCTCTATGCCCAGGACGCTGCCGTGAAGACTGCCATAGCGCAACAGCCGCAAGCCCCCGGCATTCGTCGACACGTTCCCGCCAACATGACACGAGCCCTTGGCCCCCAGATCCAGGGGAAAGATGTAGCCCCGTTCAGCAACATGCTGATCTGCGACCTCTAGGATGCAACCCGCGTCCAGCACAAGTGAGCCACTCATCTCATCAAACGAATGGATCGTGTTCATCCTCCCCATGCTAATGACAATCTCATCAAAGACTGGGATGGAACCGCCCACCAGCCCGGTATTGCCGCCTTGCGGTACCACGGCCAGCATGTTCTCGTTGCAGTACCGGAGGATCTTGCTGACTTCCTCGGTTGACCCTGGCTTCAAGACCAGCCGGCACTGGCCCTTGTACTTGTGCATCCAATCCTCGTTGAAGGGCTCAATGTCGGCGGCAGCATCGGCATTGATGCCGTCAATGACGGCCGAGTCCTGCCCGAGAACTTGCTTGAAGTAGGCCACATGCTCGGGAGTCAGCTGGGAAAACCTAGAGTCTCTTGTCAAGCCAGGGTACGAATCAGCCGTAAGCTTCGCGGCACGACTAGCTGAAGTGCTGGAAAATGACCTCGATCCCAAGCAACGAGTCTGTGGTATGATTGATGAGCGGCAGGCCGAGGAAAGACGAGCTGCGGCCTTGGGAAGACCACGGCTGGCCGCTGGGGCCACGAGACCCGAGACGTGGCTGCAGCTTCCATTGGCAACGCCCCGGAGGAGCCTCGCGCGTGTTGCCATGGCTGGATTGCGGCTGCAATGCGGTGGTGCTGAAGGCCTTGCACTCGAGTGCGATGAGGAAATGAAATTGGCTGGTCGATTGCTCAAGTCAAGACGGGCCGAGGAAGACGGTCGGTGCCGGAACGAAAGACGAAGAGGGGCAGGATCACAGGAACCAGGCAGGCTGTGTTGAGGTGTGCCGATGGAAAGTAAAGGCGCTCGAGATGTGACAAAAATACGAGCCCATTGAATTGCGGAATCTGCACATGGACGGTGGATGAAGGATGGAGCAGTCGCAGCAAAATCCACTTCGACTGCGTACAGAGTGAATCTCCATTGCGCTGGCAAATCTTTTTTGCTGAAGAGCTTCATTTGCTCTCGAGTGGATCCCGTCGCCGCAAACCTCCGACTCCGGCCTACCTTCGTCCATACAATCATACAAAGCCAGTACGGTCAAGATTCTTTACCTCGATCCCTGGGAAACATGCCTTCACAAGCGTTTAAATTGTTCACTGATTCCATTCTCTCATCCTCAACCGCCCCCAACCATGTAGTGCCTCACGATGCAATCTGCCAGCCAGGGCACCCAAGAATCTAGATGGCAGCGGTCCATATGTTGGAGGCCATAGAGGTTCGCCGACAGTTAATATGGTCCATGGCATGGACCCAAGCATCATCAAGGCACTTTGTACAGACTCCATCCTGCGTGCGACGCCGCGCAAAGAGCGACAAAGCTGGCGGTCCGCATACACCAACCTCTACTGTACCCGGCGTCCGACTTTTCGACGCCAGGGTCTGGAACTTGAGCCGCAGTTTTCCAGCATACGTACGCTCCGTTCAAATCCCGTCATCTCACATCCAATCTCTGGTGTCCCTCAATCGCCATTCATCGCTCGCATTGGGTATCCAAAACAGGGAAATCACATAGCTATCCTAGTCCGTTTTGCTCTACCCAAGTATTTCCAATACCCAATCAAAACCAAGTGTAACCTCTCCAATAAACAAGACACGGGCGTACAGTCAACTATTAATATACAAAACGTGCCAGGAACAAACAAAGTCTATTATCGCCTGCCTATCGCCAGTTACCCAGGAAAACCATTTGCTTTGGGACTCTTCCGCGGATTCGTGTCGCCCAGGTTAGTACGGTCCTGTAGAACTCCACTGGGCACATCATCCCGTGTCCCCTCCACGTCGATCATCTTCTCCATGAATGAAATGTAATCAAACTGGGGCTGTCCGCGGTCTTGAGACATGTCGGGACCCTTGTGAGGGGGCATCATCTCGACAAGTTTATCAATGACCTCGTCAGGGACCAGACTATGCCGCAGGTCCATCTCCGTGACGTATGGTTTGCCGTCGGCAACTTCACGGAATGACTGGAACACTTGCTCCGCAGTGTTTTGATCCTCCGTGACGTCCACCATGAATCGAATAAATTGTTCAAATGTTACCTCATCTCGCCCGCCGGACGTCTCCAGGAAGTAGTCATGCATCTCTTCCTCGGAAAATACCAGCCCAAGAGAGGCAAGCGCAGCACCAAACTCAATCTCATGGAGAGAATTCGAGTCATCTCTGTCAAAATGACGAAAAACACTTTCAAACTCCTCCAACTGGATAGGCGTCAGGTTGGTCATATTTCGAGCGACCATTTGGTTCTCCAGGAATGCCAGCTTCTTTTGTACTGATGATTTGACGAGTCCCAGCTCATATGCTAATTCATCATATGTATATGTTGTAAAGTCGTTTTCCTCAATATTGGCCTCGTAGCATTTGGCGTCGACGGCTTCTATTGTTTCCAGATAGCGATCCAACGGTGCCAAGTTGTCGCTCAGCTTCTTGACGTGGTGCCATTGGTCCTCGACATCTCCATCTAGACCAGAAATGGCGAGTTGCATCGTGTTGAGAGCCATTGCAAAGTCATTAGCTTTATCTGCAAATGACTTTCGAAGGGCGTTTTTGATACTATACGTATAAAATTAGTACAAGTCTCGTTCCTTTTATTTCTGATACCAAAAGGAATGGCTTTGTGTCAATGGAAACTTACTCGCGAATGGTCTCATTGATCAGTTGTGCTCTTCTCATTTCTGCCTTTGCCAGCGTACCCCAATCCCGCTCCAGCGCATCCAAGCTCAACTCTGCGGGCGGATCGTACGGCCGGAGGCGGTAGGTACCAAGCTTTGTCTTGATATTTCCCAGGAGTGTTGCAAGATCACTCTTTTCGGCAACCCAGTCTCTCTTTTGCCCCCTTTTATAGGCAGCAAAGTCCTTGGCTTGCGCTTTTGCATCTGCATACGTCCCCTCAAACTGGGCTAATTGCCATTCCTTGACTTGGGCGCGCAGAGCCGCAAGGAGCTCCTTCATCCGCTTCTCGTAGGCAGTCTGCATCTCCCAGGCGCCCTGCATGTTGCTGACAAACTTCTCGACTCGTCTGCCTGCATTCTCGACCTTCTCCATCTGTGAAAACGCGTGGAACCAGTATGCAATGTACGTCATCAAACTTCGCTCATCGGGCTTCGGCACATCGCACACATCTTCCACATCCAAAAGCCGTGGAATGCCAATCTCTTCATGGGCAATATCAAAGGCAAGCTGCATGTTTCCGCGGTGATCGTGCTTGTCTAGTGAGTCAAAGTCGATCAAGTCTGGCCGATGGATATCAAGAAGCGCGCAAAAAGCCAGCCCGTCGTTCCAGCTCGCGCTGAAGTCTCGTACTTCAACCTCGTCATAGCAGGCAGTCTTTCTTTGACACCATAATAAAAGACCTTCTTTGGCAGACATGCCCTCTTCGTTGATGTCGCTAATTGTAAATCGAAGAATCAGGGTCCAGATAAGTCCGAGGACAATCTTACGATTGCCGTCGACGATATCTTCGGCGCCAATGTTCGTCATTTGAATTCCCCTGCATTTGATGAAGTCGAGAGCCAGGTTGGCATTCTCAAACTTTTGCACCCGTAGTTTTGGTTTTGAAGCATAGCGGCCGAGGGACTCGTTTGAAAGTGATTCCAGGAGATGGATAAGCATGACCTTGACTCTGAAAGTTAGTCTCACGCTCTAGACCAGACGGTCAGGGGATGAGGGGACGCTTTGCTTACACCATCACTGAAGTCCTTGACAAGATCCTTGACCTCGAGGCCTCTCGATACTAACTTTGTATTTAACCTGGGGAGTGTTGGGTGATGTAAGCAAGAATGCCTATTGCGATTTTTTGTATTTCATGCTCTTGTGCTCCAAAGATTCTTCGAACGGAGCTTTGGCAAGCAACGACCTGTCGACGTACCATTTTGTAAAAGTCTTTTGCTGGACGTTAATCCACCTTTGCTGCTCGAGAGTCGACATCTTGGCCAGGCTGTGTTCATTCGCAGGCTCAACCGCAGCGAGAGCGTCTGCCGTACCGCTATTTCCTGATCGTCGACGGCTCCAGTTCGCCTTTGAATGTTTTGAATGCTTGTCCTTGGAGCCCAATGGAGGCCCGTCGCGTCTTGACCGCTGTAATCGTGCAGCATGCAGCTGCTCCCTGTCCCGCCTGCTCCGCTTGCCGGGGAGAGACGAACGGGTTTGAGAGCGGCAACAGGGGTCACTGGCGGTAGACTGCGTGCAATCGCAGTCGCAGTCTGCAGCAGTTAGGCTCGTAGATGCAGTTGACAGGGTCGAGGACCGGGAGGATCTAGACGTCGATGCTGAGATTGAGTCGCGGAACTGCAGTAAATGGTCGTCGTCGACAACGCATGTGCTCGACCCGTCCAAGTGGCTGCAGGACGAGTTGTGTAAACAAAATTGGCTGCCCTGGCCAGCACCTTCCAGGTTGCCGGGCGGCGGCGACGGGCTCCGCTCAACGAGCTGGCGAGCGGCATCATCTCCCGATGCGCCCAAGGGAAGCGCTGCCATTGGGTGCCTGTGACGCTGCGAGTGCCCAGGGTCTGGTAGGTAACTTATTATTGGGCCAGGCGGTTTTCAGTGGCTGAGTGCCGTTGAAGCTGTCAAATGCTCCACTTGGGCCAGTCGACCGATTGATGACTGGGCAGGGCCTGGTTGGTGTCCGCGTGTTCGTGCGCTTTTGGTCGACCTCGTCGAGCCCAGTCTAGACCACCATTCGCTCGGCTCTGTTATTGGACTTATCAAAGTGCCTTGGCAGAGGTGTGATTCGGCTCATGTGGTAATTACGGTGTGATTGAAATAAAGCACTCCCTACCTGGAAGTGGTCGATAGTACGTAGGTAGGCCTGTAGGATAGCTGTCGGAAAGTATTGTATGTTGCGAAATGACATCCGCAGCATGCACATACCCGGCCCGGGCGATGCGTTGCGTTTTGTATGCCCGGGCGACAACACACCCCGAGCATTTGCCTATCCGATCAGCGCCATCGCGGGGTTTGTCATGGCCCATGATGAGCAAGGGATTGCTTTATGCGTTCTTGTTCAGTCTCATCCCTTTCTGAGTCTTGCTTTCGTCTCAGATGGGGAAGTGGACACTGACTTGTTGACTTATGCATTCGTCTAAAGTGTGGTGGTGGTGACCCTGGACTCGTAACCGACTAAAATGCCACCAAGAATATCTGAAACCCGTCCTCCCATATACGAATGTCAAAGACACTTGTTCGTTCGTACGCATATATATGGGCTGGTCGATCAATCGTCGGTACATGCAGTATATTCTGGGGTATACGAACATGATGCGCAACCACGTTCCCCTGGACAGTTGTGATGGGCACTCACGCCGGTGATCATCCACATGACACTCTCGTTGAAAAACACCAGCTTCCAAATATGACATAGGCTACAAAGGAGAAAAAAAGAAGGACCATTTGTTAGTCTCGTATCATCTTACCCAATTTCTGAAGTAGCCGCTTCTCCATCATGTGAGGCTGTGCCAGGCGTTTCATGTTCCACACAATCTTGACTTGGTAGTATGCAATATGCAAGTCGACTCATTGTACAGCCTTGTCTCATGAATGGGCATTCCATGAGGTGAAGCCAGTCTAGCCAAGCGCATTACTGCTTCAAGAAAACCCATCTGTCCTGTACCATGTCATCGGAGTAAAATACACGAGGAGGTCGACTCGAATGTTTGATATATGCCCAATAGTACACAGTCTAGTATGACCTTTTATCTTACAACCACACCCCAATAAAGGTACCCCCATTTCCCATTTATGCCCGAGCCTTCTTGCCACCGGCCTGTTTTGACTTGGACCGCAAAGCATATCTCTCCCTTTTCCATGCTGACACCAAGTTATCCACACTGCCCATGTCATGCTTGGGCTTCCGCATGTACGTCAGTCTCGCTCTTCTCGCCCTCTTCGGCCTTCGCCAGATTATATCAATACCCGTGACAGAGGGGCTGTAGATCTTGAACCACATTTCCACACCAGTCTTCATCATTTGTCCTCTCAGTAAGATGGCTGTGTCGACGCCTCGTCGTCGGATTTGGATGAATGCACCTGAAAATGGCTCGCCACCCTGAGTAGTCACCATGAGTACATCGCCAACCTTGGCGCTATCTGCGTGATCCTTAGAAAATAGACGTGTTCTGGCACCCGTTGGGTCTAATTGAGCGAGCTGCTGTTGACGCAGGATGGGCATAGGGTCCGGGTTCGTAGATCGGACAGAGGGAATCTGGGGGTAAATTTCGAACTTTTCGACCTTTCCGTGAGCGGCACCTGTAATCAATAGTTAGCACACAAGCCTAGCACCTAGATGGCAGGAATTGAGTTGTCGTACGTTGCCTTTCGCTGATGGCCTCGTTACCGGTGGGAGCAACGGCCGCGGTAGCCAGACTACGCTGCGCAGCCCTCTGCTGTCTCGCCTGTCGAAAGACAGACTTGAGGCAGCCCATTGGCCGCCTGACAGGTGCGAAATTCATGGTTGCTGGTGTATTGAGCGGAACCAGCGTTCGACGTTGGGCAGACGACAGAAATCCCAAGATTGCGAAAGCTCCATCACAGTACTTCCAGACCAGAGGGCCCGCAATTCATGCCCCTGATTGGACCGGCGCATCCTTTTCTCCGACCCACTTCGCAACCATCTACTTTGGGATCGTACATTCGACGCCAGAAACTTTTGGCAGAGCAAGCAGGCCAACAACCTCACCCAGAAGCAGCCATGGCGAACCGATCGATGGCATCGGCCTTGCGGTCGTTGAGGCAACACTCAGGGCCTTCAAGGCTGGACAAGATTTCTCGCAGACAATTCAGCTCGACGGCTCCCAATGGTATGCTGTCCATTCTCTGTCGTTGCTTCAAGACCTTCTCAAGCTAAAAATTGACACCTCTAGCGGTCCGAGCCATATTTTCGGAAACTGACAATACCGAATTGAACAACACCCTCAACTCCATCCAAGAGAAAATTATTCTGCCAGCCCATCTCCCCGAAAGACAGCGCAAGATTGTCTTTGACCCCAAGAAACGATCGCACCTCGAACAAAACCCCATCATCATCGAAGTCGACGGCCTAGAACACAAATTCTCCTCAATCGACCGGTTCAAGGGTGTCGAGAACTCCAAGAAGGCATTGTCCAAAGCCCTGGACAACATGCATAGTGCTGAGGACTGGGCAAACCTGGGCACGCTCCTGGCCGGCTACAAAAAGGCAGGTATAAAGTTGAAAGCCAACCATTGGGGCAAGATCGTACGAGTCGCAGGAACAAAAGGGCAAATTTTCGCAGTCATTGAGTGCGTGAAGCAATCCGACAAGACGGGTTTCGTATTCCGGACCCCCGAAACGGTCGTCCGAGTTCTCGCGTTTGTAAACGACAAAATCACGGAGAGCGCTTGGGATGCGAGCGAGACAAAGCAGGCGCTGAAGTGGGTGGAGACGGTGTTGGATCTGTTACAGAGGCCAGAGCATGCTGTGTCGTCCCAGCGCACGCGCAAGAGGCTACATTTCTCGCGACTTGTTCGAGGAATGACGGTGTTTGCGCGGGCCTCAGCAGTCAAGGTTGGCCAGGCCGCGGAGCGGGATATCAACTTGCTCCGTGACGAGGTCGCACTCTTGTCTTCCCTCTGGGAGGATGCCCTGAACGAGGATCTTTCAGAAGTTCCTGAATTCGCCAACCTCAATCCGTTGTGGGAGAGGAAAGCTAGCGACATTCGCCTTCAAATGCCCGAAGCCCTCAACGGCAGTGCCTACATCCAGGTGCTCACCCAAAACATCAAGGGCATTGAGCTGGCCCAAGAAGCTCTAGGAGGTGAAGCCGAATCGTTGTCTCCCATCCTAAATTCCCTGAAATCCCACTTGCAAGACTTTGCAGCCAAGAGCGAGACTAGAACAGAGGCCTGGGCAGACGAGTACGGCAAAGTCATGGGCAGTAAACCCAACTGGCCAGCAGTTGCAGCCCAGGCCGCAGGGCCATAGAAATGTAAAAGATACGGGATCCGAAGCGCCCTAACATGTATCATAGAAACTTATGTATAATTCGTCTTATATATATATATATATATATATATATCATGTACAACAAGAGGTCTGTCCACCCGTCTACCGCCCCGTCTACCGCCCCGTCTACCGCCCCGTCTACCGCCCCGTCTACGCTTCCTCAAGCCTGTCTACGGCAAAACAATATACTTTTCCAGATGCGTAGGGATAGCACCGAGCAGCTTCTTCTCCGCCAGCCACTTCTTGGAGAACAAACGGTCCGCATACCGATACGCGCCGTCGCACAACATGGTGACGACCTTGTGGCCCTTCCCCAGCTTCTCCGCAACCTCCTTCGCCGCCACCACGTTCAGCGCCGAGCTGGCGCCCAGATAAATGCCCTCCTCATCCAAGCACCTGTACACCATCTCGATGCTCTTCTCGTCCGAAATGTGCAACGACCCATCCAGCAAGTCGATATCGGGCTTCAAGTTGTCCGTGATGCGCCCCTGCCCAATGCCCTCGGTGATGCTCGACCCGGTCCTCTCAATCAGCTTGCCCCCCGAGCTGATGTACGAGTGCAACACGCTCCCCGGCGGGTCGGCCAGGTAGCTCCTCACCCGGCCCCCCGACACGTCCTTCAAGTACCGCGTGGTGCCGGCCAAGGTGCCGGCCGTGCCCGTGGCGCACGTGAACGCGTCCACGCCCCCGGCCGTCTGGGCCCAGATCTCCGGCCCCGTCGTCTCGATGTGGGCGCGCCGGTTCGCCGTGTTGTCAAACTGGTTCGTCCACACGGCGTTGTCGAGGGCCTCGGCGTGCCGCCTCGCCTGGTGGTTGTAGTTGTCCGGGTTGTCAAAGGCCACGGCCGGCACGGGGTAGACCTCGGCGCCGAGGAGGCGGAGGAGGTCAATCTTGCCCTGCGACTGCGTGTTGGGCATGTAGATGACGAGCTTGTACCCGCGGGAGCGGCAGACGTGCGCGAGGCCGATGCCCGTGTTGCCGGCGGTGCCCTCGACGACGGTGCCCCCCGGCCGCAGGAGGCCGCGCTCCTCGGCGTCCTTGACCACGTACAGGGCTGCGCGGTCCTTGACGGAGCCCCCCGGGTTCATGAACTCGGCTTTGCCCAGGATTTCGCAGCCCGTCTCTTCCGAGAGCCTGTTGAGGCGGATGAGGGGCGTGTTCCCGATGGCTGCGTCGCGGCCAGTTAGCTGCTGCCCGATGGCTAATGAAGCGAAGATCCCATTCTGCGAGATTCAGTTGTTGGGGAGTGGAAGCGTACCGCCAGTCAGGCCCTTGGAGATGCCTTGGGCCTTGGACACGGCAAGCGTGTGAGCGCTCGGCTGGGCGGCTTTGGCCGCTGCAACAGCTAGCCGTACAGCGCTGCGTCGAAACATGGTCTCCCCGGCAAGAGTGCAAGGTGCCGTCCAAGAGGTGTGGTGAAATTGAATGGTTTGCAACCGGACCAGAGGGCGTAAAAAAGGACGGGGAAGACAAATTTATAAGCTACGGACGACACCGGCGGCCGGGTCGTCGTGGATGGGCTGGCGACATTCCGTTGTGGGGAGCTGGCGCAGGGCCGGCGATCACGTCATTTGGCTGGTTGACTTGTAGCCGCAGCCACGGTCGACTGCGCAACCCCCCAAGTTGCACACCATGGACCAAAATTAGGTTTCAACACTAATTGTCTTAGAAAGAGGGTCAAGTATTCTTCATAGGCGGTTAACTGATGTCGCGGACCCTGCTTCACGCCATTACTTTGCGTTTAGTGTTTTAGTGTTTCTTAACAAATGCCCTGCTAGTATTGTTCAATTTCATTCACCATGCTAATACCATAATGCTTCCATGTACCATACTCAGAGGCCATGCATCCTGAACATGCCGTCGTCTGTATCTCGTTCCACATACAATCGTGCCATCATCTCACGTCCTCTGCCCAAGTCGCACATATGGTGCTGGAAACAGACCTTTGGCGCCCATAAATGTACCAAAGAACCAATCACCATTGACATCCTCAATCTCCCGAATCTCTGCACCTTTTGGAAACAACAGTTCGTCGTCTGATCCGGCCTGCGGATACCAGGCCCAACGGGCATTTGCCCTCATGCCTGTGCCGCCATCCGGTGGGAACGTTTGCGTAAATGACAGCGATCCGACAGTAGAAGGAGCCGTTGCAGAGACGTCTTTTGTAACTAGACGCTCCAGTTTCTCATCCCCATTATTCCAAGACCATTTTTGCAACTCTTGCCCACCGCGTTCAGGACTCTCGAAGGTCTCTGAACGTAGCAATCGCCCGCCTACAATGTCGCGTTCGATGAACCGCCACTGTCCAATTTTGCCGTCTGCGAACCCAATGACCGCCATTTTGTGCCCATTCAAGCATCGTCTCCAGCCGGAATGGCCATTCTCCGTACTGATTTGGCCCGTTGAAACCAAACTGTTGTAGCATGACGAACATATGTCATAGTCACCTGGTGGTGCCTCGGGAACCAAGGCACTTTTGCAGCTGAAGCAGTGGTACCGAACGTGAGACGGAGATATTGGGTCCTGGCAAATATCGCACCGGGTGCGGAACGTCAGAGGCTTGAACGGCCCAATGTTAGCCGCTTGAGGTCCCGTATAGACAGTGGCAGCCGGGGGTCGGCCCGTCGATCTCGGGCTATGAGGACGGCTGGTAGCTTGTAGCGCCTCATGTGTCAAGGGCAGAAGCGGATGAGTACATGAGTTGCCCTGGTTGACACAGTTGTTGCAGAATCCCCAGTCTCCCTCGTTGCATACGTCGCAACGCCAGTAACAGTCGTTTGTCCAGGCAAAGCACCGAGCGCAGAATGTTCCTGTTTCCAACCTACCTCTCGGATCATCTGTTGTCAACGTCTTCCTCCCATCAGCACCGCCAGGCGTCGACGGAGGCGGCAAGTATCGACATGCCGTGAGCATGTGCGGCTTGGCTAAAGAATCGTCGCCTTTCTGTCGCAAATTCTCCCACTTCTTCCATGCGCCATAGCCAAAACCAAACCAATATTGGCATCCCTTGCCGGCGCGATAGCAGTCGAGGCAGATGTTCCACTGCCCACCCGCGCATATGCCGCAATTATAGTGCAACTCATATTCTATGTGCTGCTTGTTGCATTTTGAGCATGAGACGGATGGTTCAGGGAACAGCTGCGACCTTGTTCGCCGATGACCTGAAGTAGCACTCGGGCTGCTCATGGGGCTGGAAACAGCGGAGTGAACAATGGCTAACTCTGCAGGTAGATGGGGTCTGCTGATTTGTGCTGCAGGCAGCTCATGCGTTGTTGCCGGAAAAGTATCAGCTATATTAGGGTTCCATTGAGGAACTCGGTTAGCAAATGATGCAATGTTGCTGTTACTGGATGCTGACGCTGGCAGCTCAATGGGCGCTTGAGAAGAAGCCGGGACTGAAGGAGTACTGGAACTACGACCTTCGCTAAAACTGAGCCGAGGCGCAGCGGGATCCGATGTTTGGGATCGCAGTCCCAAGTCAGTTGAGGATCGAGCAGCAGGACGAGTTTCCGCCGTTGACGAAAAGATGGGTGTCGTAGCACTACGGCCCCCGCTAGCAGTCCTCCGTCGTGGTCGTCTTGCAGGATCTCTCACTTCAAGGTTGGTTGACCAAGTTGGAGGCGGCCTACTCCTATCCTCGGGCTGGCCACCCCCATTAGTTGACCTTGAGCTGGCGCGGGATCTGGAACCGCCTTCCGGTGCCCTCAGTCTTGCGTCAGTCTGGGGCCCCTCTGAACTCCTAGAACCTGCGTTGTTACTGCTTGAAGTGGGCCGGCGGGAAGATTCGTTGCGAGATCGTTCCCTTTGTCGACGCCGATATGCCTCGGTGATACGCCTGCTTAAGTCGTCATCCCGGGACAAGTCAATATTGTCCAAATCAAGCCCATCTAGGAGACCCTCCTCTTGAATCTGTCTGGCAAAATCCTCGATCTCTCTTTCAATATCCCTTTCGCTCATCTCCGATGATCCAATCAATGATCTCAGGGATGTTTGGTGCTCAACTTGACGCTGGCGGCTGACACTTCGGCGTCGTCTCCTCCGCTGCTCCCTATCGCTGGCACTTTGATCCGAGCCCGGACGACTGGAGTCATCGCTACGAGAATTTCCTTGTAAGGTCCCCGGTTCCTCGACGGCGAGAGCTCGAGCTCTGGTCCCTGCTTGGTCTTGATCTCCCATCGACAGATTGACTTTGCCTTTGTCTTCGGCGTCTGTCCCGTTGAGACAGCCCTCCTGGTGTCGCCTCGCGCAGACTCATTTCTCGAACTTCGTCCATCAGACGACGATCCTCTTCGTCCGCTCTTCTCTCTTCGGCCGTCCGCTCCCGAGTATTTATTCTTGGCAACACCTGATCCCCTGGCTTATATTTTGCTTGCATTTCCTCCTTGTCGACATCAGACCGCGCCTTGGCGGGATTCGCGGCCACGTACATATCGAGCAAGGTGACAACTGTGGCATTGTGTCTCGTATCCCGTACTGAGCTGCGACATGACGGGCAGGTGAATATGGCCTCTCCTGGCGCTGGCGGCGTGGGTGCTTTCGCAGCCTTTGCGGCTTGGAAACGAAACCATTCTTTCAGGCACGCTCCGCAAAAGGTGTGAAGGCAATCAAGCAAGGTCAGAGGCTGGTATAGGAGCTCCGTGCAGATCTGTTTGGAAGATGACAAGTCAGCTCACGATGGACTTTTGACTGTGAAGGCGGAGAGCCAGAGTCGGACCTACCGAGCACGTCAGCTCCTTCTCCAGGTCCAGGCTGGGCTTTCGAGAATCCATTCATGTTACAGAAACCGACCGAAGAGTCAGGAACTCCGACTCTGTGAGGTATGGCTTAGAGGGAGAAGTAGGTTTCCCCAGACTATCCTGTGGAGCGAGGGTAAGCCGCCTCGTCGCGTGGTGGCAGCAAGAGTGACAGCAGCTCGCCATTTGGGACAAAAGAGGCTTGCTGAGGCTTGCTGCAGGTTCTCAGCGGGGCTATTGGCTGAGTTTGCGCTGCGTCTTGGCCGACCCCACGGCAGCAACCAACACACACGACCAGGCTGGGTCATGGTCATGACGGAGATGAGCCATCTAATTAGCTTCCTGGGGTAGTCAATAACGGGGTCGTGCTAAGAATAGCATGCTTCCCGGTGTGCCGCTTAATATAGTAGTGCGCTTTGGCGACGGGTAGCGGATACGGCTTTGGTAACCCGGCCTCTGAGAGCTACATATGTTGGTACTGACTTGTAGCTGCTTCAAACATCAGCTGCGGATGACCTACGAGTGGTACCTCTCAAGTCATCAGCTTCACATGAATCAATACAAATTTGGCCTCGGTGGCAATTAAGATGTTGACCTTCACAAAATGTCGCCGCAGTCAAGTGATTAGCACACTCGCTGCTATATTGTCTCATACACACATGACGTCCTGCTTCCTCCTTTTATACTGCCTGTCTAAGAGTGAGTCCACTCGGCCTTGGTCTTCTCAGCAAAGGCCTTCATGCCAACCTTCTGGTCCTGGCTGCCAAACAAGCTGTGGAAGACACGCCGCTCAAACTCGACACCGTCTCGTAGACCCAGGTCCTGGCTCTTATTGACAACCTCCTTGCACGCCTGGACAGCAACCTTGGAGTATCCGGCAATGGTCTCAGCAGTCTTGAGCGTCTCCTCCATCAAGGCCTCGTAGGTTGGGAAAGTTCTGGCGGCGACACCCCACTTCTCGGCTTCGGCGCCAGAGAAGGACTTGCCCGTCAGAATAAGCTCCATGGCCTTGGATTTACCGATGGCTCGGGTCAGGCGTTGGCTGCCACCAGCACCGGGAATGGTGCCGAGCTTGATCTCGGGCTGTCCGAAGTTGGCCTTGTCCGTGCAGTAGATGAGGTCGCACATCATGGCAAGCTCGCAGCCTCCGCCGAGGGCGTGGCCGGAGACGGCAGCAATAATAGGCTTCTTGATCTGCGTGGTCAGGAGAGACCATGACTCGATGAAGGACTTGGTATAGGCTTCGGAGAAAGTCAGGGGGGCCATTTCCTTGATGTCAGCACCGGCAGCAAAGGCCCTCTCCGAGCCGGTGAGGACAATGACGGACGTCTCATCCGACGCATTGAACTCGTTGAGAGCCTCGTTCAGCTCGTCGATCAACGGGGTGCAGAGGGCATTAAGGGCCTTGGGTCGGTTGAGCGTGACTGTCCAGTTATTACAATTAAGCATCAATCAGTGGCCAGGCTACGCAGGCTCTCTTGGGGACCATGTACCTTGGCCGACGCCGGGCTTGGGAGTAGACGTCTGGATGTACTCGAAAGACTTGGAGCTATATGCGCGAACCACGCGAGGCAAGGTTGAGCGCTGGAACGGCACCCGAGCCGCAATGGGTCTGACGAACCGAACAGTGTTCATTGTAGTGACGGCGACAACGCGAGCCTCAAATGTTTGAAAGACGAATCAGAGTTGGTTGAATGCGAATTCGGATGACGAGGGAAGAGTTGCCAATTGGTTCAGGCGCGATGGTCAGCTCTGGGCAAATTGACCGGATGGAGGGTTGAGGGTGGCATGAAGGTGAAGCTCTGGGGAGGAGGGAAAGCGTCGGCTTTGAACCGAGGATAACAACATTGAACCAGCGGTTGCCGTCGCAGATGAATGCTGTGGGTGGGGCTCCGAGCTCCAGGTTTGCCAAGCCGCAGTGGGTCCAGATGCCAACAGATTGACTCCATGTGACATGTCGACCATTAACATCCAACATCTAAGCACTGACGCTGTGAGATCTTCCTCCCGCAACCAGACATTAATCTCCAGATGTCGCCTTTGGGGGCGGGTTGTCTCAAGGGCGGCGGTGCATCGCCCGAGAGAGCCTGTGCGCGATCTTGCAACATCTTTTCCTTCAAGTGATTGAGTTCCCTTGGATGGGTAGCCCGTTCGGTGTCTGGCAGTTCCTGGCTTTGCTTTTTTTTTTTTTTTTTTTGATCCGGCCGTGGTGCTGTTGAAATGCTTGGATTCGGACAAGATTGGAACCTGGTAATTATACAGCCAAAGCACTCAAATCTGACAATCGCACCGTAAACTTGACCACATGAACAAACTACACAACAACACCGACCCGATGGCCAAAGCTACCTCTTAGTAACCAGTACATTCCTAGCAGGTAGATGTTCTTTTTGATGGAATCGAGCTACTTGACTTTTAAATTAGTCACATGAGAGTAAACAAAGCTAGAAATGGCTTAAGTAGAGAAAAGGCAGGACAGTTCTTATTAAACGTTGCCGGGCCGACGGACGCTCAATCTCCTCAAACTCTTAGTTGCAAGTAGTTTGAGATGCTATCGCGATTATTCTCTTACTTACAAAGACTGAGTCGATGCATGGATGGCATGTGAAATCGTTATGGCAGAGCAGTCGCTTGCTTATATCGGAGCTTTGATGAAGATGGATAGCTTGGTCTAGAGATATCTTGCGGACTATTTGACCAATTCCGCGTGTTAATGCATTCATATAATTCAAAGAACACCGTTGACCCTTCTCCTCACTTCTTACTCACCTTCAGTTCACGTTTGAATTTGAAATCACTGACAGCTGGTAGCACTCCCAAGCCCTTCTCCGATTATCCTCGTTGACCTCTTTTAAATCTTCCCCTTATTTCCATCCTGAACTCTCTTACTTTTTTGTGTTTCCAATACTACGAGTCGCATTTTTTCGACCCAGAAGTTTCATCCCTTTGCAAATATTCGTCATCATCTCGGCAGCCTGATAAGTCTCCCAACTAACCGAGACGTCAGACCTCTCCTTCACAACCTTACAACCTTGCGAAGCACGGCCTGCCACCCTTTCTGATTCAGCCAATACTGAGATTTCTCGTCTAGCAGTTGGACCAGAAACACTCGAAATTCCCCCCCTGAGCTTGAGGGCATATTGCTGGACTTTGCCTCCAATATCCACCGCAGCATCCTGAATGATTTCCGAGACTTGCAAAAGCGTGGGCATCCTTCTCCCAATAGAGAATTCCGCATGAACGATTGTTTCGGAATCTTTTTGGAAGGCGTGATGTTCGGAAAAGAAACTGCAGCTTTGACAAATGAGCGACGGGCCAAGATAGAAGCCGAGGAACAACGTCAAGTAATTGGGCCATGTGCTCGTACGGGAGGCCAAGTACTTGCCGATAAAGCCAGAGGCCATTGCGAGACTGACGTACATCTTTTGAGAGTCTTACTTGACAATATGTCCAAGAGACCAAGCGTTTGTCATTATGCTTTTCACAGGGCTGAAAAGGCAACCAGGTCCATTTTACATCTCGCTCAAGATTTGGATGCTTGGAAGTCTTATCGCCGTGCCGAGCTTGTCGTCAGACGGGAGCTCAAGAAATTTGTAAAAGACATGGCCACGGTAAGGCAGCTTCTGACAAAACTTCAGGCTGGGTCTCTATGGGATGAAGATGACCTTAACATTACCTTCCCAAGTGTGGTGGCGCGACTGGTTGGCTGTAGCTCCCGTACATTTGGGCAGGCCAATGTCTTTCAGAGAATCGCCGCGAAAAGCCGTGAAATATTGGACAATACTCTTAAAATCCGAAACTACCACATTGCTGCTTCGGAAAACGACCCCATGCGGGACGTATGGCTGGCATCACTGGCCCGGCAAGCGGAAAGTTTGCAAGTGAAACTGAATAACATTGAGACCGAACTTCGTGGTGCAATGGGAGCTTATCTACCCGCACAAGAAAAAAAATCAGGGGACGGGAATATTTGTTAGCCTTGATTTATCACGTTGGAGAAGTTGAACGCATAGCAATTACTTGCGGGAGACGGTACTTTAAGGTACTTTAAGAGACCGCAAGGTGCTAAATCTACAGAAAGCTTGAGGGAAAGGCGCACCGCTCTGTTTGGGGAGAGACATACTGGGAGAATCACGGGCGACATCGGGCAGCAATCTGCAACTCATAACACACATCAAGTCTGAAACATGAAAGCCAGACTCTTTTGGCAGGGGCCCTGATGAATGAATTCTTTGTTCCATGGTTGCCAGTTCGATAAAGACAATCGGATCGATGTTCTGCTCAGGGAAAATTAGCCAATACGATGGCACAGAAACCCATCGATACTTTGTGTTTTCGCAACTGCTTAGCTAGAAAGAACCTCACAAAAATAAAACGAGTCCAGCACCACTTTCCGCCGGTACTGGTGACGTAAGAAATGTCGATCAAACTGTTCTATATGAGATGTCTAGTGCCTGTTGTCCCCCAACTCCTTGCGTTTTAGAACCTCGAAATGTCCCTCCCAAAAATCCAAGTAATCACCCAATACACCGGGATCATAATCTTATTCCGCACACTCATGCTCCTCGTCAAATACGCCGTGCGCCAAAGAACCCAGGCGGCCCACCCCCTCAAATAATCAGCCTCGCTCTGGTGAATCGCTCGCCAGCTCCCCAAATACGTCATCACACCCCAGTTCTTAAACTTGAACGGCCTCGAGGCCTCCTTGTCGCCCTTGTTGAGCTGCTTGGCCAGGTAGACTGCCTGCTGACTGGCGACTTGCGCCGTGGCAGGGTAACTTGCGCCCTGGACAGAAATACAATCGCCCACGGCGTACACGTCCTTCAGGGTGGTTGTCTCCGAACCATCTCCGGGACCCTGCAGCTGGACCTGGAGGTTCGGGTTGGTGACGATGCTCCCTGTCCGGGGGTCCTTTGCAATCTTGCCGGTTCCCTCAATGTCGGACTCGACGAGGGTCTTGACCAGCGGGTTCTGCATGAGCCCCGTGCTCCAGACGACGATGCCGGCGCCGACCTCGTCTGGCTCCTCCTTGATCTGCAGCATCAGGTGGTGCCCTTGCCGGCGGATGCGGGTGAGGTGGTGCTCTGTTTTGACTCGGATGCCCTGCCGCTTGAACGTCTCCGTCGCATACGCGGCCAGCTTACTGTCAAACATGGGCAGCACCTTTGGCGCAATGTCGTAGACGGTAATGGCGCAATGCCTCTGCAGCTTGGGATACATCCTCGACAAGTCATCCTTGATCAGATCGTGCAGCTCTGCGGCAAACTCGATCCCCGTCGGACCGCCGCCCACGACGGCAAAATGCAACAGCTTCTTCCTCTCCTCGTCGCTCGTCGTCGGCAGGTCTGCCGTCTCAAACGCCTGCAGGACCTGCAGTCGGATAGCCCGCGCATCGCCCACGTCTCTCAGGAAATGGGCGTGCTCTTTGACGCCCTCGATGCCAAAAGTCTGGCTGTAGCAGCCCACGGCAATGACGAGCTTGTCGTACTTGACGTCGAATTCTTCCCCTTTGATCTCGGGCCTGTTGGTGGCGGCACTGACGTCTCCGCGCTCGTTGGCTTCCACGCGGATGGTTTTGTTTTTGAAGTCGATGCTGGACGCCCATGCTTGGTAGAACTCGTCGAGACCGAGCCGACGGACAGGTTCAATGGCCGCGCGGAACTCGAGGGTCCCTACGGATGTCGAAGCGAGGAGAGGAGTGAATGCGAAGTGGGATCGAGGGGAGACGAGGATGCGCGTGGTTTTGGAAGGGGAGAGGGTGCGGGCGGCGGCGTAGCCTGCCCAGCCAGAACCGAGGATGACGACTCTTTCTTTGTGATTGGGGGCTGGTATGTATTAACTAGACTGTTTCGTCCTTGAGGTTGCAAGTGGTGCTGTGGACAGCGTGTGAACTTACCGCTGGTAATAGCAAGTGTTGAAGCATGCCGTCTGGGTATGGCATGAGTTGCAACTCGAGGCACATGCGACGAGAGCTTCATCAACGACCGGCACTGCATGCGATTAAGGCCGTCCATCATTCCTCATGCTCCAAGAGACATCCAGGTGAGTAGTCCAGGCCAAGACAGACTCAAGATTGGAATCAAGATTGATATGATGGCGAGCTATATAGCTATATTTTAATTTTTAATTTCTTTGTGACCCAGCTCGGAGCTCGGGATGACATCAGCCTTATCGCATAATGTGAGTGGACCTCAGCAACACCAGCAACAGTCGTCAGTCAGTCAGTCAGCCACCAGCATTGCACCCAATTGCATTATGGCTAATTGCGGGAATTGTCGCAGCCCATTGAAACGAGGGCCTGAACAAGATTGTTTTGGGTCCGATCAAGAACCGACCGACTGAGTAAGGCAATGGCGACGATAATAGATCGGGAAAGAGGAAAAGGTGGTGGCACTGGTGGGCCAGGTTGCTCGTCGATATCGGCACAGCGTGCCAGCACGTACGCTGCATCAGCATCACACTAAATGTCCTTCCATAACAGGCATGTGGGGCATAGACACAGTGCGACGCCGTTGATGCAAGTAAGGAGCTGATAAAGAAGCTGAGACACTGTAACGGCTGTCACACCATTTACAGGGATGAATTCAAGTATAGTAGGAACGTGCTTATAGACCTCTTATGATTCTGAGTTGGCAAATCCGTCCATTAGAGATTTTGCAATAAGAATCTAAGAATTGGCGGCGAGTCAACAGTTACAGGGGAACTGCTGCCTGGCCTAAGCGTTCCTTCCGTAATCAACTGGTCAATATTAATTGATGGCTTTACATCTTTCTTTAGCTAGCCCTTGCTGGGACCCAAGCAGTCAGTGCCAATAAAGAAGAAAAAAAAAACAGACTTTGCGTCCTTCAAAGCAACAAAAAAATCCTATAAAATGATTCCTTGGGTTGCAAGGAAGTGCAGGATTGTGTGTCGACAAGATACACAGCAAGAGTCAATTAAATATCAGACTGTAAACCAGTGGCCGCTGAACCGAATTGCACTGTGCTCCGCTTACCGCACGGAGCCCTTGAGAAATGTCAACGTCTAGTCGTGTCGGGGGCATCGGTGCTTCGGTGCTTGATGTCGGGGATGCCCTGCCGCCGCGGATGCCGATAAATGAGGTCGCAGGCGGTTGGTGCGCCGGGAGCCAGGACCAGCCCCACAGGCCGCTGTACATCCTCAAGCGCTGTTCAACAGTGCAGTGTTGGCGAGCCCCGACTCGTCCTTACTGTGCAGGTGCAAAATAGACTTGGGGCCCGACGCAAAGTAGGATCCGAGGCTGTCAAGTGCTCATTTTATCCTCGGATGCAGCAAGGAAAATTCACGCTGCCGCCGCCGCTTTATGAGCATCCCAAACCTGCAGTCGTGTTCCTCTTCATACTACAAAGACAAAATGTCAGAAACATGCCAGAACAGACATCTATTCATTTCAGTGAATTAATGATTCTTCCGTAATTATGTTATCTAGATACGACACCATAACTACCGTAATTTATCCGAGGTTACGCTCAGAGGTTCACTCACTTTGTCAACATTTGAGTTCCAGTTTCAGCTTCAACGAGAACCGGGCCATATGAGCAGCCATCACGAATGCTTCACGCGCCAATCGCTGTAGCGATCAAGGGCAAGCAAGCAAGGCATCTACAATAAACTCCTGGGGCATCAAATATCTATTGTGGGGATTCACATGAGATCGACAGCACGTCACAAACTGCCAGCCCACATGCTGATACATATCTATTCAGGAACCTCTCTTGGATTCCGATGCCCCCAACGATAAGGTGTATGTGTGTGTAAATATATGAAAATTTTTACCCCAAAACACATTGCAAACTCCCGGCATTTCATCTTCAATCAGAGCCAACATCCCTAAACCAATTCACATGCTACTACTGCAGCATACTATCCAGACTCTCGCCCATAACGGCTTCAATTTTCACAATCCATCGATGCGTTTCCCTCTCCACTACCTCGTCGTCGTCTTCCTGTAACTCGCTGATGCGGGGCAACATCTCATGCAGCATCAATAGCCACTCCTCTCCCAGTCGATCCGTCAATGCCTGCTGACATTTGACTGCTGCTAGTCGGACCGCCGTCTGCTCTGATTTCAGATGCTTCATGAGAGCAGCATTGATTTCCTTTTGATGTGCTTGCGAGTCGGCAGCGGCAGCTAATTCCACAACGGCTGGAATCAACCGCTCAGACACATCCACGGAGCCGGCCTGGAGAAATTGGTCCATCACGACAGGAGCGATGGCTCCAAAGTGGGATGGAGCTTGCCAAAAGTCGTCCTGATCATGTTCGAAGCAGGTTGCAAGCACCTGCAGTACTCGACTCCACAGCTGGCGGTCCTCAACTGATTTGGGGTTAACAGCTCCAAGAATCTTGGCTGCATCGTCAATCACGTATGTGGCGTAGTTTGTGACAATTGACTTCAAGTTTCCGAAGAATGCGTTGAGAAAGCCGTAGACGCTATATTGCCGGAGGTTTCGTCCAGACTTATCACTCTTGGGAAGATTGGAGCTTGTCCATTCCACGATTTGTACAAACAAGGGTCGGAATGCGGCGTCGTTGAGTTTATAAATCATCTTGAGGGACGCCTCATTCAAGCTGGTTTCGATGTCGGCAACTTCGCGCAGAGCCGCTTCGCTCTTCTCGCCCTTGGCAGCGACTTGGCGACGTAGGTCAAAAGCCTTGAGTAGGATATTAGACAGGACTGATATGTTCTTTGTAATGCTAGACTTGTTGTGCTTGTCAATTGCAGTGGAAAGAACCGCGAAAAATTCACGAGTGGCCTGCAGCATGAAGTTAGTCACTGTTCTGTGGCGCGGCGTTGGTGTACTTACAGAGAACCCTGCATCGGTGGCCTTTTCCCAATTGCGCTCCAGCGCAGTAAAGACTTCTTTTGCTTCCAGCTTCTTGGCGAGAATTTCCAGGCAGCTTGTCCGGCTCTCATTGGCCTCGTCATCTAGGTCAGCTTCGGCTGATCGACTGGACACCTCAAGAATCTTGTCAAGATACGTGGACAACATGTACGGGAGATGCTCCGCTAGAGAGCTGATGAAACCGTAGCATGCGGAGTGAAGCTCCTCGTCAGCGTTCTCGCCCCCCAGACTAGCCTCAAGATACTTGACGGCCTCTGGGATGGCAATAGGCAAGACTGGAACGACGGCATCCTGCAACACATCAACAAGCGACGTCAAGCATAGCAGAGCCATGACACGGAGGCGCTTCTCCTCTTGACCCAGGCAGTATGGGCCAGCAATCGTTTCAGCCGCGGCGACGACGGCTTCGACATCCTTCTTGCCATACTTTTCTGCAATCTTGTCCACACAGGTAACCGCAGTATGCTTATAGCGAATGTCACTTGATTCCCGAATGGCAGCTGTGAGCTGGGGCAAGAATGATAGCAGAGCATTCCTGGAGGCGGCATCAGTGTTACTCTCCGTCTCAACTCGAACCTCGAGGGCACGCAGGACCTTTTGCCGCAAACCCAGATCAGGTCGGTCCAGCAGGTTCTCCACTGCCTTGATGAATTCCCCAATAGATAGCAAGTTGAGCAAGTTGGAAAGCGCAGATCCACATCGTCCGTGTAGCGTCTTGTTCGTCTTGACGGTGTCGGCCAAAACTAGGATGTTCTCAAGCAAGGTGGCATAAAACTCTCGCACCTCCGCTGTGTCCATATCCTCCCGATCAGCCAGTTTTCCAATTTGAGACCGCAACTTTTTGTTGGCCAAAAAGCTAGGGAGTGCCGAAAGTTGCCGAAGGGCAACCTTTTCGACGTCTTTATCCCCATCGTCAGTGATCCCCAGCAGAACAAACGACATGCCGGGTTTGGGCTTGAATAGGTCGGACACAAGCTCCACGACTTTGACCAAGGTTTCCAATTGCGTTTTTATGTCAAAGTTGTTCAAGAGGTCAACAATGAAGGATAAGAGTGCTTCGCTGGTGTCGTAACGGTCGACCAGCATGCTGATAAGGGCAAAGAGAAAATCTCGAGGTCCCAGAGTCTCAACTAGAGCCACGAACAAGCCTTGTCGTCTGTGAGATGGAATGTGCTCGTAGGCGGTTGTGAAGCTGACAAGAATGTCCGAGGCACCAGCAACAGGGCCGTTTTTCCCATGGCGAAGAGACTCGATCAACGGGGGCACAACCTCCTTGATAGTTTGAGAGACTACATGAGCAGAATAGTCATCACTTTGTCGCAGCACAGACGTCCCCATAAAGGTGAAGATGGGCATGACACTGTGAAGAACAAGATTGGGGGCGGTGGTGGCAAGATCGGCAACCAACAGGAGTGCGGCGTTTTGGACTACAGGACTGGACGACTTCTGGATGCAGTTAACAAGCAAATCACCGTAGCCGCCAGAACTATCAATTGTCAACTCCTTGTCGGCTTTGTAAGCGGGCATCATGGCCAACAGGCTACGAAGAATCAAGTTCTGCAGATAACCAAGCTCTGAACCGACGACTGTTCTAAAGTGTTGCAGTTCTGAAAGAGCTGTGAAGAGGCCATCCAGTAACTCCGGATGCGAAACCGGGTCCGAGTTATCAACAAGCTGCAAGACAAAGGTGACTTTACGCAGGGCTTGGCTTAGCTCCGGTGTGACATGGGTGATTAGGCTTCGATTGACATCCGTGGAGCTTGTGCGGCGGCGCTTGTTTGGAGGCGGCTCCGTGATCATCTTGGTTCCAGTCTGGATAGAGTCTAGGAAGAAGGATAAAATGTCGGTGGTTAGGGGGACCGCCCGAAGTAACTCGGCGGCTTCTATTGAAACAATCGAGTTTTCGTCGTCTGAAGAAGACGGCGACTCTTGCGAGATTGCCAGGAGCTGCTCTGCCACTATGAACTTAACAGGGTCTTTCATGGAAGGCCACATCTTTCGCAAACGGCCAAAAATGGCTCGCATGAGGTCTGCCTTTTCTCTTTGAGCAGGGTCCTTGAGCAACTTGAAGAGAAACTCGAGACCCTCAGTATCATTGGGCACAACAACATCAACAAATTGAGAGTTTAGAGTCAAAATGTCTTGTTTCTCTTCTGTGCATTGCCTTCGGATTTCTGATTCACTCAGAGTTGTCCACCAGTTCAGCAACGGCAACAACATCCGTGTTCGGGACGTGTTTCCAACACCCTTGACCTCGTTCAAAGACTTCAAAAGCCTGTTCTTTACCACTATCAAGGGAGTCAATTCGGCATGAGAAGCAAAAAATGACAGTATTGCCAGTCTAGCCGATTGGTTCATATGATCTTTTTTGTCCAAGGCTGGTGGAGGAGCAACTTGATATTTGCCTTGCTCAATGACTGACTTGAGAATTGATGAAATGTGCTCAGGGTCCATGACACACTCCTCGATGCTAGGAAGAAGTTGCAAATGCAGCATCTTTGCAGTTACATCGACCGCAAGAGGCTGTTTATCCTCGGCCTTGCCGTAGAGTAAGCCGGAGCCCCAAGTCTTCATTGACTTGGCTGAGACGGGGGGAGTGTATAGGTCAGTGACCACGGCGATGAGCTCGGCAGCCGCTTGCCGAACTCGTTTCGAGGGATCGCTCAGAGCCGTTATTGCGTACGGAATAAGAGCTTGCACATCCATTTTGCTTGCATCGCTAGACTTGAGCCTACTCTTGACCATATTCAAAGCGGCCATGCGAGCCAGGGCAGGATAAGGTCCAGACCAAATTCGAATAAAAAAGCTAAAATACGTGCAGTCCTTGAAGGCGGCCTCGCGTCCAAGCTGGGGGATTTCATCAAATTGAGTCATCATATCGCCTTGCTGAGAAGTCTCAGACACGATTGAGAAGAAAAGGTGGCTGAATTCCTCGAATAGTTCGTTTGGTTCAGGCAAAAGGCAGGGCGGAAGTGACTCTTTTCGAGTAGCAAGCTCACTAATGGCGCTGCCCAAATCCCGAGGCTTTTTAACACTTTCCAGTTGGTCGGTTGTTATGTTTTCATCCAGCGCAGGAGGGTTTCTAGCTCTGAATGAGAGGTCCAGTTTCATTTCTAGCTCCTCAATATCGAACTCGACATCCTGGATAACTGACTGAATAATCTCACCCGACTTCCCAGTAGTCTGCGATAGGGAGATTAAAGCAGAACCAAGCTCTCGCCTTAGCGCGCCATCTTCGTCGTTATTATCATCGAGCTTCAGGGCGGCCAAAAGCAGGGATTTGAAGATGACTGCGATTTGTTTCTCCTTGAGTATTTTGCTGCCCAAGATGGCCATGATAGTAGGTAGTCCTCGGGAATCCCCCTTCTTGGAAAATCGCTCAATCAAGGCGAGGCAAAGTCCATTGGCCAATTTGTCCACCCTGCGTTCCTTGCCAATCTCGACCAACATGGGGCCAATATCTTGGACCTTCATCAGCGCCTTGGTGACTTTGCTGCTCATTTGTTTCGCCGATCTGAATTGTGCCAAAATTACAAGACACACAAGGCCAGGCCGAATCGTCTCGTTCGTCCAACCGTAGACCGTCTGCTGCATGAAAGCTGTTACCGCATTATCTTCCAAATTTCCCTTGGAAACAAAGACAGTCATGGCCATGTACGACGCAATTTGGAGGCCAGGCACCTTCTTCATGACGAGAGACTCAGCGAAGATTGGACCTAGCCTGTGTAGCAAGTCTTGGGTGTTGTGACTTTGAACAGAGGCACGACCCGATCGTGTTCTATCCAACATTCCATTTACAGCTTCGGTCATGAGACCACCCCAAAACATAATGAGGGTGGGATAGTGATACTGTTTTCTGCATGACTCAAGCGTGTACTCGGATACGGAAGACAGGAACTCGGGATGGTGGACTGTCTGGTGTACGAGAACTGATCTCGGTGGTGAGGTCAAAGATCGGATGTACGGGTCGAGAAAGCGAAATTCATGTGGAATTTTGGCGGGTAAGATTGAAAGAAGTGTTGCGAACGTAGGAATAGAATGGTAAGGGAGAAAGGTCATCAGCAGAACGGCTGTATTCTCTTCGTGAATACTGAAGTCAGGTTAAATAAATAAGGATGATGCGTGGTGGAGTTGAAGTGGAAGGATAGCATACCGGAATCGGCGAATTAACCACTCAATCGACTTGATTGCTGGCATAAGTCTTAACTTGCTCCCGGCCAAGCGGAGGAAGGCTTCAATCTGGCGATCAAGTTCCTCATTCTCGCTAGCGGACAGCTGGGTTCTGTCCTGGGTCTGACTCTCTTCGCCGAAAATAGTCGATTGGAACCGTGCAAAACGATTATCAAGCTGGCAAAGCTCCTCGAATCCGGGATAGCATATTGTATACAACGTCTGGTAGCTTTGAGTCGCGGCGACACGAGGCTCCCAGATGAGAGACTTGGAGTGTGCAGCCTTCTGGGTTTTGATGTTGAGAGTTGACTTGGAGTTGGCGGCAATCTGCGCCAACTGCGAAGCGAGAGAGGTCGCCATGGCTGCAGCGCTTCAAGACCCTTCGAGCCGAGAAGGCGAGCTCAATGCGGCGTGGTTGGTGTTTGGCAACCAGTCTTGTGGCGGGCAGAATTGAAGGTCTCACCGAGGGTCTGATCCAAGTACAGGCAGGTAGTCTGCAGTTGCCAAATTTTTTTTGGCTGGCATAAAAAAAGTGGACCCAAGCCAACCGGGCTTATCGATAAGGCAACATTTGAACAAGCTTGAGCCACCGCCTGGAGCTTGCACAACGCAACCCTGAAGTGTCAGGACTCGGCGTGGGGCTGGTTCCTTGAGGTTTCAGCCTAGATGCCGTGCTACATTGTTCCGAGCATGCGGCATCCAGCACTTGCATCTGAAAGTGCACAATACATGTAGCATACTCCGTAGAGACTTCGCAATTTCCAGGCTTCAATATTGGGGTCCGGTTCAACGATGCCTTGCTCCCGAGCCTATCGATGGCACCAGTGGGAGGCAAAAAGTCTTGACCAGACCGGGTACCTGGCCGTCGTACGATCATAATAGATCGTGGTAGGGCGTACGGAGTATATCAGTGCGTATATCTTGATAGGCAAATATACTCCGCCTCGGGCGGGCACATGATAACACCAGATTGGCTTCGCTTCCAAGTTTCAGAGCCTGCGTGGCCAGAGTAAGTACCTAGGCAATTGGCTCGTCGTGCTGAGTCTGGTGTCTGGATGTGCAGGGCTCGCGGTGCTTGAATGAAACTCTGACGGGATTTCAGCCTCATAGCTGTCGTCGTGCGCGCTCCTTTGTTTCCAAGGCCCTTTTATTAAGGTGGTGGGCCAACTTTCCGCTTTGCTGTCCATCTCAGACCCATCGACAACATTCTCAGGACCTCGCTACACGATTCGGATCCATAGCATCTCTACGCAGTCGTATCGACTGAATATACGGTACAACCGGACAACATGGCTGTAAGTGAGACCACTGGACGCTCAAAACACCGCGTTAACTTGGACAAAGGGCCCATATCCTCAGCTTGTGCTGTTTGGCGACTCGCTATTGCAGCGTTCTGTCGACCTTCAAGACGGGTTTTCCATGCAGGCTGCACTGCAGTCACGTAAGGCGATCCGCTCGTTCTCGTCTCATTGATACTGATACTGACACAGGATTCATTCGACGGCTTGATGTTATGAATCGTGGCTTCTCGGGCTGGACCACTGCCAATGCTGTCAAGTTTCTCTCCGACATCTTTCCGAAGCCGACACCAACTTCGCCCAGGATCAAATACTTGGTATGCACCACAAGTCCCTTCCTTTCAGATGTGTAGCCAACCTTGGTTCTATTTTAGGTAGTTTTGCTCGGCGCCAATGATGCCTCCCTTCCCACCACGCCACAGCATGTCCCAATCGATCAATACAAAGAAAACCTGACAAAGATTGTTACACACCCAAACATTCAAGCACACGAACCAAAGATATTATTGGTGACCCCTCCTCCATTGGATGAGATCAAGTTGACAAAGGTTGACATGGAAAATGGTCACGCGTCCGCCACTCGGTCGTCCGCGGTCAGTGCCTCGTACTCGGAAAAGGTGCGAGAAGTTGCTCGTGAGAATCCAAACGTCAGATTAGTCGATCTGTGGAAGGCTATTATGGATAAGGCTATCAGCATGGCGCCAAACGATTATATACAGGATGGACCTTGGCTGGGCTCCCCTGAGAACGGCAAGCAGGGTGGATTGGACATTCTTCTTCCAGACGGCCTTCATATGAGTGGTGAGGCCTACAGAGTTTTCTATGATGAACTGAAGGGTTTAATCGGAGAAGAATGGGCAAACCTAGCTGATGATGATAGATCCGGGTACGTCTTCCCTGACTGGCGTGTCCTGAACCCTCTCAAGAATGAGTGGTGAACTGTGGTGCGAGTCGCGACCTGATTCCAAGTCAATCTCAAGGACTAGATATTGATACAATAGACTCGTGCTTCTGGATTTACGGAGCTCTACATTGAACTGTGAAGAGAAAATGTAGTCAGGGCCCAACAGTTCACCTCCAACTACCTACCTAGGTAGGTAGGTACCTCGGTAGGTATGAATTCATCGATACGTACTCCGTATCGATGACTCAAGAGGCATTGTCACGGTCTTCCTCACTGCGTAGACCCAAAACTCCCAAAACTCTGAGCAATTTCGGCCAATGACCAGGAGTACCCCATGGAGGGGTATGTCTGGTCTTATTTTAAATCCAAAACGCACTATGAGCCCACGTGGGCCATGCGGAAGGAATAAGGAATTGAAATGTCATGTCTCATTATGCCATCCCTACACAATTTTCAATTTCAGCTTTGCCGGATCGTCAAAATACATCATTTATTATTTACCTAGGTAATTTTGTTGTTCCGGAATGTACCTCAGGTACCCGCGCCACCTGAAAAATGTAGACAGCAGGAACATGCAGCTTCCGGAACCGTTCCTGCCAATGGTTCCTTCCACTCGTTGGCCTGTCTCAGTTTAGCGCGAATTTACCCACAGGGGCCAGGGAGGAGCAGGCAGGAAGGGGGGAAACTTAAGCCATCACTTTTCAGCACTTGGCCAACCTATCGAGCACCAGACTCGTGGCCGTGTTAACTCATCACCGTTCAACTTCATCCCTCCATCTCCCGGCAGCGCTTTAACACCAACCTCTGTAACCACTTTCCCTATTCACCAGAGCCTGCAAAAACGCGACTCTACCGAGATTATATTCGATTGAACACTCCAAAACTCTCTAGTAACTGAAAATCCACCTGGCCTCGCCTCGATACCCATCAACTCGGCGCATTCCAATTCGTTCCAGCTCCTGTCACGAACTCATCAGAACCATAAATCGCCCCCGGCATCCGACTGTCAGACACGACCAAGCAGCATCCTATCAAATTCCGTACTCTCGAATCATCAATAATTTGCCAAGTAGTGCATCCAACACACTTCAGTTCCCAGACATTCAACGATAACGGATACCCTCGAAAATATATCCACGTCTAGTGTACTTTGGTTGGCGCAACATCCTGATATCCCTAGAGTCCCAACGGTCCTAGCATTTCAATAAACACGGATCAGTGACATCAGAGTATTTGGAAGTTGTGCAGCCGTTGCGCTTGCGCAAGGCCATCGCCACCGGCGCTGCAGGGCCACTCGTAGGTCTCGACCTGACGATGCGTGGGGTGGAGTCGTCTTGAAGAGAGAAGGAAGTTCAGCCAGGCACCAAACGACTCTGTTAGTATACTCAGTATTCGATTTGTCTGGGTGACGGGGGCAATTCTACAAGAGTACTGTACATCAAGACCCTGTCAACAAATATTTTCGTTCACTCGCTCATTTGTCTTCATACGCCATTCGACCAGCCAAGACACTGATGACATCTTCCAATCTGGCATGACCTGGCGCATCCTACTTTGTGTTGCGCCAAAAGTATTTTTCGAAGAATGGATACTCGGTTTCCCATCTCGCGTGATGATCTGTATAACCTACAGATGGAGGTGAAACAAGTTCAATATACCCAGAGCAATCACGCGGAGCGGCTGTTGAGACTAGAGAAACGCAGTGCGGATGATTCCGCTTTGAAGTCAGTGTGGAATTCCCCGTTTCCCGGAATTTTAGGCGGTACGCCACACCAAGGTATGTAAACCGTTGAAATTGGCTAGATAAAAGTGCTGACTAGACTACAGGGCCTGTCCAAACGCCACACAATGATGTTTTCGATGACTTGGATGAGCATGGTGAACAACTGCTTGGTTCTCTCCATCTCGGCCCAGCTGAAGAGGAGCCTGTGCGACGGGGTGCGGCTTCGCGAGCTAATAGTGTTAGGTTTGATGAAAGCGCCTTGCATGGCTCCAGCTGGGGTGGCCAAAGCAACCGGCATTCGGGCGACTTTGGGCCTTTACGACCTGGCAGCGGCCTTATGATGGAACGCACTTTGTCCCACAAATCTGATGGGAGACACAGCTCTGCCGGCCACTCAGTTCACTCACACCATTCAGTGGCATCTGGTCGGGCCAGTAGCCTGGGCCTTGATACCAACTACGCAGGGGGTGATGACGACTCTTCCTCGTTTGAGATACCCGGCCCACCGGTATCTCTCTATGTACTAGGCACCGTGCCATCGATCGTTCGATGCTGGCTCACTACAAACTTCGCCCACGGCACTCTCTTGTACGCAGACGTTTGCACCGGGTCGCAAAAGTCCGTCATCGATTCATCTTTGCTTAAAGAACTCGATCTCTTAAGGGAAGTTGAACGAGACGTTGACGGAGTTGATCGAATCAGACTCAATGTATATCTGGCCGAAGCAGTTGTTACGCGACACGAAAACCACAATGGAAGCTCAACAGGGGGAGTTCCTTCCATGGCGGTCGCGTTCGAGGTTATGGGAAACGAGCAGTCCAGCACCATTGGCGATCGTAAGGGTATTCGCATATATATTGGAAGTGATGCCTTGAGGGCTCACTCAGCCGACGTACTATTTTCACAAAACACCATGGTCTTGTATGGAAATGAACAAGAACGGCTGCGTGTTCCGTTTGTACGGCCTGAGGATGAGAATGCTTTCCGGTATATATACACGACGAGCATGGCACCGGAAAAGCCTAAATTGAATGCGACGGCAACACCATTTGTTCTAGGAGACAGCAGGGTCTCGAATAATGGTAGGAGTGGCGCACCTTCTCCAGGAGCGCTCCACGAAAAAGCGGCGCCTACTCAGCCAATATCACCTGATGAGTCGGATATGGAGTCTCATAAATCAGAGGAGCGGCAAGCAACTTTTGAATATGGCGGCGATAGTGACAACCACGGGCGAGAAGCGAATTATTCCGAAACAAGCGGAAAAGATGACACGAGCGCTTCAGAGGTGTCCCGACGGGAGTCATCATCAACCTCTACTGGGATATGGGGTTCGTGGCGACAAGGCGCTGGCGCTGGGCCAGATGGGACACAGCGAGAGACGGGCCCTCTGAGCGGCTACCAACCGGCCGGTCGCAGTGGCCGTAACATGAAGGTATTGAAACCTCTAAAATCAAACTCCAATTCCGCCCGAACGGGTGCTTCATATGAGCCACCCCTGCCGCCCAAATTCTCCACTGAAGGCAGACGCAAGAGCCAGGTCAGCCTGAACGGTGACGGTGGCGGCGTCGGCGCGGCCAATCGTTGGGACGTTAAACGGTCCGTCAGCTCAGGTGCAGAGCTCAAGATGGAGAGTTCGAATCGAGAGAATCAAAAGGGCGCAGCACTGCCGCGATCTGCCAACCCAGTTGGAGTGGCTTCTGCATTCTCGTGGATGACCCCGGCCACCAAGGTTTCCAAGACTTCGCCAGCAGGAGGGTGATTGCTATGTGTTAAAGGTTTGCTCTAGCTTTGTCCATTGTTTATGCTTACAATATGTGCCGTTGATTCTTTTTTTTATTTTGGAAGAGGGCCAGGAGCAGAGGGTCCCATGTAGAGGAGGTAATTCACATTGAGAATTAAGACGCAACGGAATCAGGCCAGAAGCAATTACAGCCACGACCTCATGATGCAGGAAGTGTAGAAATAAATCAACAGAAGTTCTCTACCAAAATATGCCTAAGTTTAAATCCGCGGCAGTGTGAAAGACGTGGTATTTTTGCAAATACGCAACATGAGACAAAAGAAAAAAAATCTAACAAGTCATTCTAAATCTTGGAAGTCGGTGGCAACGACTCGAGCACCTTTTGGGTGTCGGCAAGGGCACCCTTGACGACGGTAATCAAGGTCTTGAAGGCCGGGTTGGAAGCATCGCCCGTACACTCGTACATCCAGCTCTCGGAAGACGTGACGGTGACGCCGTGCTCGGCACGCAACCTGTCGAGGGCAATAATGACCTCTGTCCTGTTGCAGCTGCTGACGGCGTCGGCAATGACGTAGGGGAAGTGGCCTGCGTCGCGGAGGTCCAGGGCCGTCTGGGTAATGCAGATATGGGACTCGATGCCGACGAGGGCGACGCGCGAGCCGGGCGGCAGGGCGGCAGCCAGCGGGGGGATGAGCATGGAGAACTTGGTCTTGTCGTGCGGCGCCGAGGGGAGGAGGGAGGCGAGCGCGGGGACGGTAGGGCCGAGCTTGGCGGCCGTCTGGGTTGTTGCGTGGACGGGGATGTTGACGGCGTTGGCGAAGGTGAGCAGCTTGGTGGTGGTGGCCACACTGCCTTGGTGTTAGTTTTTCTGAGGCTTCTTCAGCGTCGCTGGTCATGATGGCCAGCGGCGACGGGGGAGACGTTGGGGGGGAAGGGGGGGCCTACATGCTGTCGAACTCGTAGATGGCATTGCGGAACTTTTCCTGGAGATCGCAGACCCTGCGGCTCGTCAGTACGGGGTGTGTCGTGTCCCGGTGCTGCGCTCGTCACGCGAGCGCGCGCGTCGAGAACAAGGTCGGGCAGAGAGGTGACGAACAGGACGGCGGGGTTCTCTGCGCGACGGAGACGATTAGCCAGACGGCCCGGCGCGGTGAGGTCGATTGACCGCGTGGAGGGACTTACTGAACCGCAGCTCTGTAGGGGCGGCAGGACCAGCCATGTTGCGAAGCTGGCGCGAAAGGAGCGCTCTCGGATTACAGGACGACGATGTCGGAGGGGTGAAGTTGGCCGTCGAGGTGGAAGGAGCGCGGCGGGGACGGCGGGGAGGGGCAGTAAAGTGCCGAGGATGCGGGAGGCGGCGAGGGTGGATGGAGCGAGCGGCCGCGGACGACGAGCATGGGACGAACGGAGCGGAGGTGAGGAGGATGCGCTGCGTCGCGTGAAGTGAATTCATCCCCGTGACGGCCCCGTATTCCTCGATATATCTTTTTTTTTTCCTTCTCTTTCTCTAATTTATTTGCCAGGTTTCGACGACGGACGAATTGGTCGTTGGTTGGCGACACAGGGCTGCAGCGGGTTGATGCGAGAAATGCCAGCTAGATATGTAGCCAGTGTTTGCGATGGCTAGTGGACATCGACGGAGGTGAATGGGATGATTGCGGGGGGTGGAGAGGGGCACTGGGGAGAAGGCGGCTTGTTTGATTGGGTCGCGCGGCCTTGTTTGCTTTTGCAGGCCAAGGCAGTAGTTACGGCCATGTTGAAAGGCATGTGCATGTGCAGCTGACGTGGTAGTTATGCGTGCAATTGCCCCTGGCAAGCTGAGCCGTTGAGTGCGTCATTTGATCTTTTCTCGTTGGCATCCGACGGGCATCGCCACCACTGCACGCATGTCCATGTGAATAATTTAGCTGAGCGGCATGCCCATTGCAGGTTGGGTACTGGGTACTAGCTAGGTATTTGGATATGTAGCTGCTTCTTGGGAATTGATGCTCTACTTGGTGGCGGTGGCTCGCCCGTTGTTTCGCTGCAATTGTTGCCAGTCCATGAGTATTACCATGGCCAGGCGCACAAGTAGGTGGTTTTTTTTAACACTTCACGTCCGAGGTAACAAAATCCTTTTTGTGATGGGCAAACTTGATTGCATAACGTCCTGTATATCCACCTACTCATTGTCTAGACGCCCAAACTCCAAGCAATGCAAACTAAACCATACAGACATACGAAAAACTCCACGCAATGCCGGTATATCCTTGCCTACGCCCAAAATCAAGACGTGACCTCGGCAAACCACGTCCTCAACAGGCCCGCCAGTGCAGTCGGCAACTCCTCCAAGTTGTGTACAATCAAGTAGTACTGGAAGGGGAAAGTGTCCAGATACGGCTTAAGCACCACCCTGCTCTCCCCGTTGTCGTCCTTGACAAACTTGGCCTCCTTGAGCTCCAGCACGCTGTCGCCCTTCTTCTTGCCAGTGTCGTCCATGATGATGAAGACAATCATGATTCTCTCCTCCATGGCCTCACGCAGAAGCCTGCGGATCGCCTCGTGCGCCGGAGACGGCGTCAGTCCGTCTGACAGAATCAAAGCCAGCTGCCACAGATCTGAATTGCCTCCAGATTGCTGCCTCGCCGTGCGGAACTTGTCAATCGTCTGCCGGATGAGCAGCGCAATGTCGGTGCTGTCCTGGTCGAAATTGAACTTTTGCAGCACCTTGGCGCCGGCGTCCGAGGCGAACGGGTCTGTGAGCTCGTGAGCCGTGAAGACATCGCCGCCGAACCCGACCACGCCAACCTGCCCGGCCTCTAGCATGGTCAGAGACCTCGACACCATCACCAGCGATTCCATGGCCAAGCTTCCCGACGAGGACTCTCCCATGCTCTTGCTGTCATCCACGCAGAGGAGAATCTGGTACGTTCGTTTGGTCGGGATGGCACGCCGCATCCAAATCTTATCACGCTTGTAGCTGGACGCGATGTATGGGATGATGCGTTTGATGTTGAGTCGCTTTCCGGTCCTGAACGACCCCGAAAGCTTGGTGGACTGAGACGGCGTCAGAATGAGCCGCAGCTGAGAAGTCAGGTTCAATGAAAGCGCATGAGACTTGGTCTGGAACTCTGTCCACTGCTGAAGACACTCTCCGTAGTCGCGAAGAACCCGTGCTTCATCGGAAATGTGCGTTGTAGACAGCTGTTCCGATGTTTCCTCAATCGGCCCATCGTCCGGCTCGCCATCTTCTGCAACTCCGCCATCTGCTTCAGATGGTGTTTTTTCTCGGTTGTAGTTGCCCTGTCGAGTTTGTACGCCTGTCCGACCATCATCTGCTTCTTTGCTATTTTCTGCCTCGAGAGTCTCCCCAGAATCTCCAAGATCCATTTTGTCTGGTGCCTCCTTGGCTTCATCATCTGCGTCCTCTTCCATTCGGTTGCTTGTCGGGTCGTCCTTCTCGCCTTCGTCATCGATAGCCATGGCCTCATCAATAGGCTGCACCTCATCTTCCTCGGCATTTCCCATTGCTTGCGTATCGGCGGCTGCCTCGTCGTTCTGCAAGTGCTGGTACTCTTGTCGGCCCTGTTCAGCATTTTTTCTTTCGTCTGCCTTCTGATTATTGGTGTCTTCCTGGTTCGTATCCATGATATCTGCATTCTGACGATGCCACTTCTCCAACGCATCGCCCAATTTGCGAAACGGGTCGCTCCTTGAGGAATTTTCGTCGTCGTCTTCTTGTTGACTCTTGTCTACAGTTTCGTTTGACCGAGACGTAGCGCCTTTGCTACCCGCACTGGTGTCTTGGTCGGCTGCACCATCTCCCATATCTCCTTGCTCCTGTTGTGCCGCTTGCGCTTGGAATTTGTCGTCAATATCCATTGACTGTTGATTTTGATCCAATCCAGTGCTCTTGACGTCGCTGGGAGCGGCATTGTCAACATCCGTATTTGCATTGTCCTGTGGAGGTTGGGTCACATCGTGAGCCGTTTCTTCCTGGCTTTCCTCTTCTGCTTCGTCGTCCACATCAGATTCCACTTCGTCCTTCACTTCATCAGCACCAGCGGGGACTTCCTCCTCGTCCTCGCTGATCTCATCTTCGACTTCTCCAGCTTCTTCCTTCAACTGCTGTCCCGCTGCATCCTCCATATCCTCACCAATTTCATCCTTCTCAGCTGGTTGCTCTTCAGGCTGGTCGGCCTCGCCTTCAGGGTCGGATAGGTCGTCCAAGTCATCGTCATCTGAGACTTCCTCTTTGTCGTCAAAATCTAGTTCCATGTCCTCGGGAAGTTCAAGCGCGTCAGTCTCCTGGACATTTTGGTCTTGCCGATTCAACTCCTCTTGGGCATGTACATCTTCTTCCTCAGCTTCAGCCTCTTCTTCCTCTTCTCCTTCCTTGGGCTGTTCTTTCTCCTCACGAACTTCAGGCTCCTTCTCGGCATCCTTTTGCTTTATATCCTCATCGGCTGCCATTTGCTCGTCATCTTGTTGTTGACCCTTCGCTTCGTTTCCTTGTTGGTCTTTGTCAGCATTATCATCATCATTGCCGTCCCACATCTTCTCGTCGACTGCCGTAGGATCAAGGTCATCAACATCACCAGCCTCTTCATCCATGTCATTCTCCTCTTCCTCTGTCTCATCACCTTTCTGGGAACCTTCGTCCTCATCTTCTCCAGCAACGCTGCCCAGTTCTCCTTCCAGATCTTCGTCTGCCATGTCCACTGCGTCCTTTTCGTCTTGGATATCTTCATTCTTCTCCTTATTGGCTTCTTGAGCCAATTCCGTAAGATCTTCATCAGGTTGAATGTCTTTGCTGATGTCCTGTGCACCCTCCCCGTCGCCCAGACCAGTGCCAGCCTCTAGTTGTCCAGCATCACCCGATATTTCGTCCGACTTTTCCTGAGGTGTGCAGAAACCTTGGGAAACAATCTGATTAAAAGCCTTGGTCAAATTGTATGCCATGTGTGCTGAGGCGCGGTGCATTTCCAACCCCTGACCGATGGAACGCGAGCAAAGCGTCAAGAACTGGTCCAGTATCGGGGAAGCAAGGTTGATGATACACGCAGCTGCGGTGCTTGTTTGCCCGTCGTCAAGTTGAATTTGTCGTATCATATCAGTACAACGGCGGACTGTTCGCTCCACGTTATTCATCCGCAACTGGTTGATCATGGCAAAGAAGGCCTCACAATGTTTCGTTAACCAGCCTGGCTCGCCAGGCTCTCTGGGAACGACAACACCCTTCCTCTTGGCAGTTTCAATCGCGACAAGTACTGTGTCAGCCAGACTGGACACGGCGTTGGCGAATGTATCCAAGGTTGTGTCTCCGATAGAATTGTCGTGGCTTTCGGATTCAGTCTTGGTCCAGGTTTTAAGATGAGAAAGAATGAATGCCAAATCTTCACGAATTTCAACCAATTGACCAATTCTGTGATCAATCTCATCCAAATCTTTTAATACATCTTCTCTCATCTTGTCATGTGCCACTGAACTGATTCCAACGGGCAACTGCACCAAGGTTGTAGCCGCTGCAGATCTAGTTGCCATGCGCGTTGCCCACTCCTGCAATTCCAGGACCACGGCCTTATTATCAATGTTTCCAATTTTTCCGTGTATCTCAATAAGACGGATAGCAAATTTAATGCCATGACCAAGCCATTGCACCAAGTGTGTCCAGTCGCCGTCAAATCTTTGGTGAAGAAGCCGTACCGTTCTTCGCAGCGCTGCCCAGATTTTTGAATTCCTGAATTGCCTGCTGCAAACTTTCCCGGAGTTGACTAGCGGCGCCAAGGCTCTGACGTTGGGTGAGGTTGAAGCTAATCAAACCCTCAACGAACCCTATACTTCTTGCCACCTCAGCACCAGTGAGATCATCAGAATGTTCTCGAGAAGCCTCTCTAGCCCTCGGCGCAAGATCTAACGTTTTGTGCAAATAGTACTCGGCTTCCTTCGCTGCTGCTGAATCGGGGGACTTGACTGCCGTGAGTGACGACAGAACAACAGCCAGTGAATTTTGCTCCGCCAACTTATCTTGTGATAAATTATGCTGTAGCCCCATCGTTCGGAGATCTCGTAGCGTATCCGCAAAGAGTTTTCGTTTTCTTGTCTTGAGATGCCTAACTTGGTCCTTGTTTTCGTCATTGAGAATTGATGGCGTCTCCTTACGCAACTCAGCCATTGACGTATTCAGCTCAGTGACAAAATCCAGAACAAGGTTTGACATGTTGCTTGACATATCGGGACTGTATGTGATCTTCCTCATCACGGAGATGGTCTTTGGCAGATTGGCAAGCCTCTTATGATCCGGAAGCCACCCAGGTAGCATTGCATCCAGCGCCTCTATTTTAACCATTGGCAGGTCCGATGCAACGGGTTCAGATTCCATACTTGTCCCGATGGTCAAACTCTCATCAGGAAGCCCTTGCGCCATAAACATCTTCATCTCTTGGCCTAAAACTCCTCGGAATTTTCGAATCAGCCGGAACAGCTTCTGGTGAGATTTGCGGGCACTCTCCCGAAGGGCATTGATATTGGTATCTTTCCAGCTTGCCATGAGAAGAACATCTTTCATCTTCTTCTCGATTGGGGTTCGGCCTTTCTGGATGGCCTCCTCGGCCGTCTTTTCATATCGCGTGTAATAGTGCACAAAGTTGTCCACCGCTACGCAAATAGTATCTAAAGCAGGATAATCTTGCGCCAACATGTTGAGGTGGCTCAATAGTTGACGGAGCAGGGCAACGCGAGGTTTAAACTGGCCAACAATGGAGCTTGAAAAGTACAATTCCAGATTCTCGACCAACGACTTGGCATAGGCTTGCATTTCGGAACGCGAGTCTACCATGGTTAGTGGAACAGCAACTACGGCTTGGTAAGCGACGAACCACCAAGAATAAGCGTCTTCTTGGCATTTTTTCTGCTCCATATCGAAGAGGTTCGCCCATGTTGAAAGCTCGAGACGTCGCCATCGAATGACAGTGTCGGTAAGCGAGTCGTGAAGGGAAAGGACCGCGTATTTTTTGCTAGCCCATCCTCCAAATTGCCATTCGTAAACGTGAGCATGCAGCTGTTCGACCTTTGGTAGAAGCTTGGCCAACGGCTCCCCATGGACTTGTTCCAAGAGCTTGTCGCAAGATCGAATCACATCAGCCAAAGGCTGCATGTGACCAATCTCATCTACAAGTTGCAGCTCGCGGAAGCGAGCCTTGATCTGGTGGGTCAAAGAAACAAGCTGCCGTGCTTCAGCTAAGCTGGCATCGGTGTAGAAGTTGTACGTCTTCGTAGAAGATGAGGATTGTAGCTCGTCCATCTTCTCGCCCAGAAGAAGCAGTGTGCTTGCCAACATATTCGAGTTGATACTCCGATCGATATATGTGTAGTCTTGCAGCTCATTAACGACGCGTTGACCGGTGGCCATGCATGATTCTCGAAGTGCATCCTGAGGGTCTTGTCGCTCAAAAAAGATTCTGCGATGCGAATCCGCCACCTTCAACGATGTATCTCGAACTTGGTCTGGCTTAATATCCTTGCGAACAGTGGAATCTTCGTCATCGAAGGTGGGAAATAGCTCGTTGAACTCGATCGCATCAAATTCCTCTTCATCTTCAAGAGTGCCCCGGAAGCGATACATGCTAGTTCGTGCCGCCTCAGCTTTCCTGTCAGCATCGAGTTTTTTGTTCCAGTCATCGTAGAAGCTGTGGAAACATTCGAACACAGCCTCTCGATTGGCCGAGGAGAGACCTTGGAGACCACCGACCGCCACATTTGCGCTCATCAGACTGAGGAATTCAAATGATTTGGTCCCTACGCGGTCGGACGAGACATCCTGTGTCTTGAAGCCGAAAAATGGTGTGGATTCTACGAGTTGCAAAGCAGATGGCTCTAGATTCGCAGCCTTGGAAGTGTCGCAGAGCGAGAGACCAACTAAAAGACAACGAAGAATGTTGACAGTAGGTCGTCCCATATCTTGATATGCTTCAAACCGGGAAGAAAGGCGATCTACCAATCGAGAAACATTTTCCCGAATTAGATGTAGAGCACCTGCAACCCCGTCGTCTGATTCCGAGTTGAGGCCCTTCATAACGCCGGATAGACTGGACCCGGTGATTGTCTTCAGGATATTTGAGAATTCAGCATGAAGTTGGTGGAGCTCGGATCTCTCAGGGCGGAAGACAGGCTGGATTTCCTTTGGTGCCGGACCAAGCTTATCAAGCTGTAGATGGATCAATTGAATCCTGGCGCTTGTTTCTTGTCCCGTGAAGCTGGTTTGAAAGGCCTTCAACGCGGCTAGCTTTCCCTGCAATGAAGCCTCGAGCTGTTCAAAGAACTTGAGTTCCACTTTCGGCTGGAGCTGGGGATCGAAGATGCGGTCGGGAACGTAGAGCTTGACTAAACCAATGCTGAATTGAAGCCATGCAAGAGCCGAAAAATAGGCGGCTTTATTTGGATTGGCTTTCGAGGCAATAATTCCCGCAACCGACGGAATGAAATGATCCGCTGTGGCTTGTCGAAGATGTACAGCTTCAATATCTTGAAGAAGATCGTTAAAAGCGGTATTGGAACCGAGCCCATCCACAGCAACCGTGGAAATCGAGCTGATATTGGCCTCAGCCTGCGAGAATATAGCACTCAGGGTGTCCTGCAGTGGGGAGTCATGGGCTCCAAAGGCGTTCCAACATCAATCTCCGAAGCAGATCATTAAGATTGACAAGAGGATCTGCTGAAATTTCTGGACTTAATCTAGTTAAATGCTTCCCAACAACGGGCAGTTCTGTCTCCAGAAGAGCCAAAGAGCTCAGATTGACGTTCCGCAAGCCATGAAGTTTCTGCCACAAAGATGTAGTCAGTTTACCGTCCCAAGAAAAGACGCTCTGGTGAGCCAAGTAAGAAAGAGACTGTAGATTGAATGCTCTATCAGAGGCGCTAGCAAGCGTCATAATGGCCTTGGTAGGTAGGTTTGACAAAATGACTAATTGGTTATCGAGCTCGGGAGTCCGCGAGTCACTGGCCAAGGATCGAAGCATGAACAACTGTCTCAGGTTCTCACATTCACTCGCAAAAAACGGGACCGTCTCTTGCGCTTCTTGTCCAATGCGGGTTTCGAGGTCTTGAATTGCCGTAGTCAGATCTGCCACAAGTTGTTCGGCAGGAACAGAGTCATCTCTGACAATCCTGTAAGCCGTTGCCAGAGTTTGCTGAGCTTTGGACAAGTCGAAGATGGAAGCAGATGCCTTCCACCTAAGGGTATCAAATCTCGCGGCCAGTTGGTCGACTTCAACTGAGCGATCGAAAACAGCCTTGTTCGCAATGGGGATGGGTCTGAACGTGTTCCACAGGACCTCCATGCTCAAACCAGTGGACAGCTGGAAGCCAGAGTTAAAGTCACTCCGCAGTTGGCCAAGGGCCAGGGACAGGAAAGTAGAGTCGGTATCCCCCGTCATCATCTGGCTAAATTCCTCAAGTTTTCTTATACCAAGGCCAATGTGGGCCTGAAAGTAGGCCTCATCAAACTCATGGCTCGAAGACAGACAAATTGTCAACTCAAGATAAAGCCCAAGGATCTCAAGAAGGTGACGTCTTGCGAGAAAACTTTCGGTTGAGTCTACCGCCTGATCCAGGTATCTCTCAATGCAGGCCATTATCGACGAGAGGAATCCTGCAAGCTTAACGGTGGAGTCTTTAGATACAGCAGCAACCCGGTCGCTGATGAGAGATCGTTGTAAGCGACTCAAGGAGCCTAGTTTCGCAGTCTGAGCTTGGCTGTGGTGTTTCATGATGATTTGACGGATACGATGCAGACGGCGAGAGGTCTCATAACACGTTCCCATCCAGTGCGCTGATGTTTCGTTCTCAAGCAACTTAATCGCAATTTGATTATTCAATGGATGAATAGGCAGCGCCTGGGGAAAGTCCGCGATAGTATCGCACGAAAGTCTTGCGTAGAGTTGCATTATATTGCGCAAGATATGAGACCCTTGATTTGTCTGGAGAAACTGGAGCAAATCAGTGGAGGCAGAGCGCAAAGTCTCGACAGTGGTGCCTTGATTCACAAACCGATCAAGAAGTGCCATGTCATCCAGGGACAGGTTGTCCACGGCAAGTTGGGATGTGTCTATCGAAATATCGCCAGCAGCGGCATTTGATGACAGCCTTGAATCATGATATCGCTGAAGTCCGCTTTCGATGGCGGAAACTTTGTCCAGGCACGGCACCGATTCTGGTGGAGGAGAATTAATATGAATCTCGATAGCCCGGTTTCTCATGGCACGCGAGAGCTCGCCGTATTTAGGATCCATCGTAAGGAAGATCCTGAAATCTCGATGGGGCCTGATGATTCTTGGTTTTCCATCTGAGTCACAATGCTCATTGATGCTCAGAAATCCATTAGGCTCCAGGAGGGAGTTGAGTCGATCCAGAACAGAGGCGTTGCACATGTTGGCATTATCCAAAACAAGCCACTGACCAGTGACCAAAGCCTTGACAATAACACCATCCAGCCACTCGAATCGTGGGTTCGCAAGGACCAGAGGACCTTCCAATAATTGTTTCACCCTGGTGAGGGCTACCCCCACCTCAGTATCGGACGAAACATGTTCGAGCAAGGATTTGATCGAGATCAGGATAGCCGTAAGGCTGTCATTGTCACCGTTGTGTCTGTGAAGAAGATGCAACAAATGCAAAACTTCTCCAGGAGCGGCTGATGGGACGAGAGTCATGACGGAATCTTGCAGGTATTCGCAAAGATCAACCAGGGCTGCATTGACTTCCCTGAGAGGATCAGCTTGCTCAAAACCACCAACGAGGTCCATGGTATCGATATCTGCGTTCATTGGAAACACCACGAGCCGTTTACCAGACAGGGCAGCAACATAGCTCAGCAAAGATGACTTGCCATATCCTGAAGGACCCCCCAAGATGCATGGAATGTTCTGTTTCACACAAGTCATGATAGATTCCAGTTCAGCAAGCCGAGGAACGATATTGATGTTCGGCAAACCCTCGGGTTGTACATTCAAGTTCCTGGGTAATACAGCAAAACCTATTTGACCGAACTGTGAGTTCAAGTTATGAAAGTGATTGTGGGCTCGTGGTTCCCATCCAATGACACGGGCAAATAACTTGTCCACCTCTACCCTATCTCTCGATGTGCGGAATCGTTGCCTGACAACAATGTCAAGGAAATCGTCCATCTGGGCAGTTTTGAGAAAGGGATCGGAGGACCTCAAAAGGTGTAGCCATCTTAGCACGTCGCGAAGATTAAACTCCCAGGGGCCCCCTTGAGAGCCAAACGTTTTTTCGACCACAATCTGGTGCTCGAGCCTGGACACAAACTCAATTAAATGAGCTATGACATCTTCACTAAGCTGAGGGAAGTTGTGGGAGGCAATGAGTTTCAGGTCCTCGTCTTTGAAGACATCCGCATAGACGACGATAAAACGATTCACAAAAGAGCTTGGCAGACCTTTGCGACCACCTCCTTGGTGGTGAGGGTTCTGAGCTGCGAACAAGCGGAAGTCGGGGTGCCTCTGGAAAACCTGGTCGAGCTCGGAGATGTACACCTCACCACGATGATCGAGACATGCGTTCAAGCCTTCCAAAACAGACTGTGATGCAAGATTCATCTCATCTAGAAGGACCCATTCGCCCTTTTGCATTGCTTGGAGAAAAGGAGCGTCTCGCCACGCGAAATTTCCAGCTTCTTCACCCTCGACAGGGACATCGGTACCGAAAAGATCCATCAAGTCAGTCTGGTCGGACAAGTTGATTCTTGTCAGTGGTCGGCCACATGCCTGGGACAATGCGGCAACCAGCGTTGTTTTGCCTACACCAGGACTGCCTTCGAGTAAAATTGGCTTTCTCATCTGCAGTGCTCGAACGACTCTCATCGCATTGAGTCGCGTTGTAGGGGCATGGAATGCGAAAGTAGGGTCTGCAGAGCCCGTTGGATCACGCGGTATGCTGAAGTCACCAATGGACAGGAGATTATCCGTTATTGAAAGCATCGGCTCCGTCGGGTAGATTTTTGATACGTCCTGG